>NW_026596149.1:7861550-7928220 GCF_907164565.1 Psammomys obesus | reverse complement strand
ATGTGTTAATATCCTTATAATATACTTTATATACAAACATATATATTGTAATTGACAGTAACAATCTATGCCTATTTTTAGCATTTTGTACACTAATTTACCATATGACTTAAGGTGTGTGCGTGTGTGTGATGAATGTACCGATATGTGGCCCTGTGCAGGCCAGAGAAGGACAAAGAGTCTTAATCAGTCTACACCTTATTTTTTAGACACGTTCTCGAACTGCTCCTAATGCTTGCCCTTTGGGCTAAGCTGTGTAGACAGCAAACTCCCAGGACCTGCTTGTATCTATCTTCACACACCAGTGCCAAGATTACAGGAAAAGAAGTCAATTCCTGGCTTTGATATCAGTGCTGGGGGTTTGAACTCAGTCCCTCCTGGTTCCAAAGCAGGCACTCTTACCCACTGAGCTATCTCCTTTAAACTTAATCACCTTTAAACTCAAGAACTAAGTGCAGAAAGCTTTCTTTGCTGTTCTGCTGATGAGGGTCCAGGGTGAGCACTAGCAAGGGAAAGCTTTGTTATCTGAGATGATGTTGTTCTCTCTTTCACTTCTCTTCCTCTCACATGTTAGCAAACACATGCTCATAGATCTTATAAAGCTGGTCTCCTATCCAAACTGACCTTCAAAACACCAATTTCTAACCAAACCGTTCATGGAAAGAAGAGACTAACAACGATTTCATAAACTCCCTATGAGATTGAAAAATACCCAGCATCCTTCTCCAGCACCCAATGTCCACAACTTAATGAATAGGTCTCTTTGCCTAGAGACAGAAAAATGAATGGACAGTTTCAGCTAACAGCTAGGGCAGTGGAGATGGAATTCCAAAGCCAAAGTTCCACTTGTCATCCTTGGGTCTGATGGACCCTAATCAATACGGGTCTCCACCTCACTCGGCCATGGAAGTCTGGGGTAATGGGGAGCAAATCAGGATCAAGCTCACGGGAAGAGCTTGGCTGTCTCTCTGTGAAAAGAAAGCACTGATTCCACCCTCTCCACCTCACAAACGTGGGAAGGATCAAGTGCTGGCACAAGAACTCTGAGAACTGCCAAGCAATATACAGATACAAGGTACTGTTATCATTCACTCACGCCAGGTTCTATAACCTCTACTGAACAAACTCTCCTCTCTTCACTGTGGGGTCCCTCACCCTCACAACACAGAAGCATGCCAAGAAATCACAGTAAAACATGATGGGCCGCTGCATGGAAGGAAGCTGGTTTTCTAAATATTACTACGTAATACACAGAGAAAACAGTCCAACTTTAAGTCCAGCTTATCTGAACAATTAACACTATGCAAGTCAGTCCTTCCTTGGCCAACATAACAGAAATAAAATTTTATTGGAAACAAAATATCCTTATTTTGAAAAATAATTTGAAAAAATTTCTTATTGTGCCAGCAATTAGCTTCTCAATTAGCTCTCAATTACATATGCACTAATGGAGGACACTGAAAGAAAATATGAAAACAATAAGCCTTTTCTTAAACCTGAAATATAAAAAGGAATTAGAAATCCATGTCTCATGTGTGGTAATCACACAAATGCTTTCCCTTGCTTGCCCACACCCTGTGCTGGCTTTAAGCTCATTGCCTGGCGGTTATTTCCTCAAGCTCGTCCAATACTCACCCAAGGTTCAGGTGTTTGAGTTTCTGAAGGCTGCTGATCTGGGTGGGCAGTTCCTCGATCTGGTTATTGAAGAAGTTAAGCACCTCCAAGTTCTTCAGTTCTGCTACGTTTGGGGGCACAGCTATGGGAATGGAGATGCTGCATGTGAATTCAAAAGATGCTAGCCATACGTTCCCCGTACATTCCCCTACCGAAGGTGAATGAGGTCAAGCTCTGGTGCTAGCCACATCCAGGGCTGACTGACATTCTGTGGGTTTACTTACTTCCGAGGGCAATAATTCATGACCAGGTAGAAGCTGAAATGTTCCCTTTTATGTGATTAGATCAAATGACTGATGTGGCATTCAGAGAGGATGAAAACAGGCATGACGGGAGGACAGGAACCCCACAGCACCAGCAGCCTCTCAGGGAATAGCACCCACTTCCTTGCCATGAGTGTAACAGCTACAGTTGTACTCTTCCTTTGCTGCCTTGAACCTCCAACAGAGGACAGCTATCCGCAGTGGACTGGGGTACATTCACACCTCTTAAGTCGTCCCGTATCTGAAGAGCTGCCCTTGTTAACACTGAACTCCACCACAGATGAAGCTCAAGCTGGAGCAGCACAAAACCCAGTGTCCCGCCTTTCTCATTTTTTCCTTTGGAGTAATATGCTTTGATCAACACACACATTAGCAACTGATCCATACATTCTTATGCAGAAATCCAAAGAGCCAACAGTCGTATGTACTATGAACTGTAGTGCGTGGATCACAGTTGAAGAGAACCACAAGGGGCCTAGGACAGTCTCCTTACCTCTAGTACTCACCTATTGTATCCACACATGTGAATACAAATCAAAAGCCTCCAAAGTAGAACCAACCCTCAGTATCTGCTACTTTGGAACAAAAATGTTGAGTGTGAACTCAGGGTACACAGAATACTAGCAGCCCTCTTCCCCCCCCCCCTTCAAATGGAAGTGGCACAGCACTCCAAGGCAACCATCTAATTCATATATATGCCGGCTTTATTTATTATTGAATCACGTCCCGGATTCAGTCAACCAAAGATCAAAAACATTTAAAGAAAATGCTACAACTGTACTGACCTCATACTGCTGGCTTTTCTTGTCATTACTTCCTAACCAGTACAGTTTAATGAGCATCTGCAAGCTATTATATACTGTACATAATCTAGCCGTGATTGAAAGGACATGAAGAATGGGCATAGGTTATGTGCATATACTGTGCCCTTTTATACAAGGAACTTAGGAATCTCTGGACTTTGTTAGCCAGAGCTCCTCTAACCAACATCCAATAGCATTGAGGGACAGATGTTCCACTCTAAGTTGGTAGAATGCATGTGTGCCAGAGAGAGAGAGGGAGACAGAAAGAGAGAGCACCTTTTCAACATATTGACATTTATCTGTCCTACTTGCTATTTAATTTTCTATAAGCAAATACATGGAGCTTGTCTACGGTTTGTGGAAACTATAAGATCCAAACTTTCCAGGTCATTGAAAATACAAATACAGCCTTCAACCCAGCACGGGCAAGCAGTCCGCATCTCACATCAGCACATCCACTTCCCAGTCCGCCAGCTCCCTCCTCTCCTTCTGCCCCTAAAAGGCTGGGAGAGTCACCTTGCTGGCCAGCCTTCCTGTCTCTGGGTGAAGTCGAAGCTCAGAACCAGGAGTGTTTATGCTCAGGACCCTTGCACAGCTGGATGAAAACTCCAAGCATCTGAGACATGGATCCAAACAGCCATGCCAAGAACAGCACTTGGTAGCTCCCAGGAGAGACAAAGCAAAGAAGAAGACAGCGTTCATGTTCACTGAGTCCCCACTTTCAACACTGAAATATAGCACAGATATCAACAGCCTAAGTTCTTTGAGAGGGCCTGCTTGGGACAATGAAAAGGAAATGCTTTCATCGAAAGGAGGGACATGAAAGATAAAGAGTGGAGGATGCTAGAGCCATGAACAGGTGGCAGTGGTCCCATGATTGGGCCTTGCATCCGTTCCCAAAGTGAGTGGAGGTGAAGGGACCAATGTTTTATGAAATAGTCTAGGCAGCTGGGAAGAATCCCAGAATGGCTGGTGGATAATAATACAAATGATTGAGAGCCTAACTTGCAGGGTGGCTGCAAGTTATATATTTTAGGTATACATATTTTTGTATAAATAAGGGTGTTTACTTTATATAAACAATTACTGAGAAAGTCATCAAACTTTACCCAGAGTCACCCACTCCCCCGCAGACCGAAGTGAAGGGCAGCTAGCAGAGACCTAACCCTTTCCCCTTGTCCACCCTCGAGCTACCGCTAAGCCTACTCTCACTACAGTGATCTGATTAGCCTGAAGAGCAATAAAGAAAGTTACTGAAACCAAGAGAAAATGATGATCTCAATTTAGCCACAAACCAAGAATAATGTGGCCAGAATTACTGCCGCCTCCCCAAACTTACTCTGCCAATGCAATTAAGCACTGGTCTAAAGGTATCGCCTCTTTGACAGGATGAGAGATTATTTCACTCTCCTTGCTAAAGCGGTCCAATTTAAAACCACCAATTATGTTAAATGTGATTTAGGACTTTGTTTTGTGGACACAAACAATAACCCCACATTCAATTTCCCAAACCTCTCTCAGCCTTTTGGTGTGCATTTGAATGTGTTGTGTTAAGACTCCATTCACGCTGAAAAGGAAGGAAAATATATATATATATATATAGCTAATATGTCCCTGTAAACTGCAAAATTTTTTCATCAGCCACGGTTAAAAATAGAAAGAATATAATGTTCAGACTTGTCTGGACAGAAGACCATTCATCCAACCAAAATTCAGAGAATGTTAACTGTATGCAGGGTGCTTCACTCTTGGCACCTAGCATAGTGATGTTTTGTGGATAAAGAGAGCCATGCTATGCTATTTAAAGACAGCAAGTTATAAAGGAAGGGTTATCAGAATCTAAAGTGGAAACAGAGCCAGTATTTGGAAGGCCAGCTAATTCCAACGAAACCATGACAAATGTAAAAGGTTAGCAATACAAAGCTTGTGGTGAATAAATCGTGTGCGTACATGGCACAGACAATCCCAACTATTATGAAAAGGTGCTGTAAATTTTCATCAGTCAAAAGCCTCTCCTGGAACATTCCAAGGCATCCATGGGACATCTCAGCAAAAAGAAGCATTTGAAAACATAATTAAAGGGTCCAGCAAGATGGCTCAGCAGTTAAAGGCACTTCAAGGCTGATGACTTATATTCAGTCCTTAGGATCTGCATGGTATAAGAAATGAATGACTCCTAGAGGTAATCCTCTGACCTCTACATGTACAGCATGTATGAGCACAGAGACACACACAGACACACACACACACATACACACAGACACATACACACAAAGACATACATACACACACACACACACACACACACACACACACGGGGACACAGAAACACACACCCACAGGAGCCTCAGAAACCCTCCTCCATCTGTGAGGTATCTGAGCTATGAGCATTGGGTCTACAGACCACAAAGAAGCACACAGACCACACAGGCCTGTGCACACACAGCAGCAGAGAAACACGGAGCTGTCTGATCAACGACCTCAAAGGCTGACTCTGATACCTCCTGACTCTGCCTGGTCCTTCCTGTGTGTCTCCTTACTTAACAGTCAACCTCTCTAGGCTTCTTTTTCCTTAAGTGTGAAATGAGAAAGCTGAATTGTGGTCACTTTAAATCCTCTTCTACCTGCTTTTAAAATTTTATGAATCTAAGAAGAAAAGGGTTGTGAAAATCAATGATAATAGATTTAAATAATGCAACACTGGGGTCCCCAATTAAGATGCTCAGTCAAGTAGAACTTCGCTTGTCACAAAGAACTTAGTAGCATTTTCTGTCTTGTCAGTGACAGTTCCTCTAATTTTTATAGTTCAGTTGCTAGATTTAGGAGAAAGTCCCTAACTGTTCTCTGGTATTCCTAGGCTCCCAGAGGACATTCTGTATCAGGGGGAAGACCACACCACTTCTGGGATCCTTTTATCCCAGATAATAAGCCCAAGGCCTGTTTGCAGAGTACTTTCTGGGGTTCCTAACAATTTCAGACTAAACAACCCAGCATAGCCCTGTCTCTTCCTTCAAGCTTTACTTAATGAAAACAAAACACACACACACACACACACAAAAAAAAAAAAACCAAAAAACTGAACATTGTCTTGGAGGTCCATCTATCTTACGTTCTGGCCCAGACTCAGCAATTCAGCAAATATTCTCCCAAGTGTGTAGAAGGTTCCACACAAGCCCTGGGGAACTGAAACTCTTCCTAGCTTGTCTTTGAGGGAGCTCCACCGGGGCCAGCCTGGTGTTACACACCTGTAATACCAGCACTCAGGAGCCTAAGGCAGGAAGGGGCAGGTCCAAGAACTCCAAAGTGAGTTTCAGGCCACCACAGAACACTTCCTTGGGCAGGCAGCCTCAGACAAACCTCCTCTCTCCACTTCACTTTACAAATCAAGGGCTATAGCTCCAGCTGCAAGAAATCAGTAACTAGGTATTCCTGAGGAACATCTGACTCCTAAGAGGACATTCAGACACGGACACTGTGCAATACAGAGTTTTTAAAGTTATTTTATGTGTACGAATATTTTACATGCATGTATGTCTATGCATCATGTGCATGCCTGGTGCCTGTGGAGGCCAGAGAGGGCATCAGATACCCTGGAACTGGTGATACAGATGGTTGTGAGCTGACATGTGGGTGCTAAGAATCCAATCTGGGTCCTCTGGAAGAGTATTCAGCACTTTTAACCGCTGATCCATCTCTCCAGCGGCTCACCATTTTATATTTACAATAGGCAGAAGCTACACAGCCAATTAGTGGTTTTTAGTTTTTTGAGACAGGGTTTCTCTGTATAACCTTGTCTGTTCTGGACTCACTTTGTAGACTAGGCTGGCCTCAAACTCACAGAGATCCACCTGCCTCTCCCTCCCCAAGTGGAGGGATTACAGGCGTGTGCCACCGCACCCAGTCACTAACCTTAAGAAGAGTTTTCTTCAACTAGGCAGCAAACAGAAAACTGCCCCAGCTAGAGTAAGACAAATTTTGTCACAACAAGACCTCTACTCTTGGAGAATTCTGTTCTATGATATAAAATTAGCAATTCTGTGACTGATACTGTATCGTAAAACATTTTAGGAGTTTATCCACACAGGAAAAATATTTTTCTGGACCAGGGCTGCCCAGTGGGTAACCACTGTGTATATGAATGTTTAAAGCTAGATAAATCAAACTGTAAAACAAACAGTTATGATTTGGATTTGAAATGATCTCACAACCTCATGTTTTAAGCACTTGTTTCCTGGCTAGTGACACTGTTTGGGGAGGCTGGGGAGTCTTGAGGAGGTGGGGCCTGGTGGCTAAGAGTCACTAGGGCCAAGCCCTGAAGATGACAGCCTAGCCCCTGGTCCCAATCCCATTTTCTCTACTTTCTGGTCCACAGTGAAGTTACACTCCATGTTCCTGCCATAGTGGACTGAGTCATCCACCATGCCTCTCCAACTAGGACAGACTGCAAACCATTAAAACCAGAGGTCAGAAGAAACTCTTCATTCTTCAAGCTGCCTTAACTGCTGCTTTCATTGTTCTGTCATACTGGTCAGACCTGGAATGCTGGACAATCATGCCTTGTGGACTGTGGCTTCTGTGCCGCTCATTTTCCCCTCAAAAGAGCATTAGATTGGACAGTGCTGCCCCCAGGCTGTGGGTCTGGAGACGCAGAGTACGAATATCAAAAGATTCACAGGTGGGGTGGCCTAGATCTTTACCCCAGTGGTGCAGGGACAGACTCGGAAGCCTGCACTTCTCACTGGTTCCGGGAAATGCTGATGCTGTTGTGGGTAGGAAGCTTTGTCCATTTTGGAAATGTTTCAGTCTACTGGTGAGATCACTTCTTCAATGCTCATGGCCCTTTACTCCATGCAATCACAGTGATAGTTGTCTAAGCAATCTTACACAAATTAAGAGTAAGCCTGAGCATTGATGAAAAGTGGGGAAAGGAGAAAAAAAAAAAGTACCTTTGGGATCCATCTACCCAACCTGGATGCTACCATGACAACATTTCTGGCCAGGCGTGCTTCCCCCACATAGGTCTTCCTGGTGAAAACACCGCTGGGTAAGATAAATAACGTACAAAGGTAGAAATCCTCCAGCCACTGAATTAAGTCACGCAGGAGCAAATTCCTCACGAGCATGCGTGGTCCTGCAGACGCGGGTCAGGTGCTGTAGTGCAACACCACAGCTTGACTACTGCAGCATGGATAGCTGAACACGCATCTGCAGACCGGTTTGGGCAGGTACCATTGTCCCAGAGGCTTTTTGAGCAAAAGCATTTGGGCTCCCAAGGCTAGGAAACAAAACTGTGAAGAGTGACAGGCGCTGGGAACAACAGGCGTCATGCAAAACATAAGGATGGAAGCTGTGCCTGGTGCAGCCCACAGAGGGGTCGGGAAGCCATGCATTGGTCTTTGGAGCCATATGGCTAGTGCCGCCGGCGGTTCGCCTATCGTTCCAGAAGGGCAGTTAGTAGAGCGTGCACCATGTTAACACCCACACTGTCAGGAAGTCAGGAGCAGCAGAACATGTGGGTTTCCGTCAGAAGCGAGGGCATGAAATCCGGAGATGACCCCCCCCCCCAACTTCAGGGTGGTGAGAGCTGTACTCTGACAACTTCTGTAGAAGAACCAGGAGCTGTTTTGAGCTCCAGTGATTTCTGGCTTGGGATACAAAACCCAGAGGACCCAACCCTCATACATTTCAGAGAAGTGGAACCATGGTTCAGCTTTAACCTCACTGATGGGAACACACTGATAGAATGCAAATTCCCACAGAGACAAGAAGACGGAGACCAGGAGCAGGCACCTCCCAGGCCCAAGTGCCTGCACTCCAACAAAGGGCTGGGAGCAGCAGGCATTGGGGTGCACATGAGGCTAAACACTGTTCCCTCCTGCCCGTTTCCAGGGACACAAAGGTGCCACCTAACCCAGAGTCCCCAGCAACATCACACAGGAAGGGGTCAAAACAGATTACAACCAACAGCACTGCCCCAAAAGTCCTAGTGCATTAAAAATGTGTTGGAGGAGCAGCAAGACACTTTGGGAGGTAAAGTGCTTGCACAGAAACCCAACAGGCTGAGTTTGATCCTCCCAGAACCAACACAGAGCCAGGAGAGAACCAACTCCACAAGGTTGTCCTCTGAGCTCCACGCACGTCACAGCAAGGGCACCCCAACCTGCATGCACACACAGTAATAACCAATAAGCTTTTAAAAATAAGCATTCTGGCTGCTACGATAATAAATGAAAATGCGTGTTCTTTATTTATTTATTTTTTTACACTCTAGGCTTGCACAGCCTTTCTTTTAAACAGAAGAGGGTGGTGATGAACGCTGTTACCTCGTGCCTACGACAAAAGGAAAGAAGCGCTACTGACAACAGGATAATACACATAAATAAGCACAGCTTCCTGTGATATATAATATGAGGGATACAACCATCTAAGAAAGAAAGAGGGAGCATTTCTCTGACCCCGGAGAGCCGCTGTCCTCCTGGAGCCTGAATGAATCCAAGATCACTCAAGCTGTTTGGACTATGACTCAGGCATGGCTGGTGAAAATAAAGTCATGGGGCCTTCAGTCCTTATCCATCAGAGCTAGAAAATGGCCCCTCTCGCCCCACCAGAGGCTAGACTTGTTAGGTACATGCCAGTTCCTGCAGTAAGCCAGGAATCCTAGTCTTCCATGCCATTGCAACGGTCCCATGTAAAAAGAGCTCTTTACTCTCACATGCAAATGATTAATGCTCCTTGGAGTTTTATATGCAAATAAAAAAGGTCATTTGTACTTATGGTGATTAATTACCTTTGCTTTCTGGCCAAAAACACAAGGTGGGTAATGAAGTAATTATAAATTGTTGTACGAGTTTGAAGTTCAAAGGTACACTAATCATGTTCGGCTTCACAGATTTTATGGGATTTCCTCCAAAGCAGCTATTAAAGCAGTGAATTACCGCACTTACGGGTTATTTAAAAACATAAAGTTTACGAAACACTGAAGCAAGTTTTCATTTAAAAGGTTCTAGATGTCCCTCAAGGTAAAAATAAAAACTCACAAAGTATCTAAGCCTTCGCCTACATAAAGACCGCCATCTCCCCAAATATTAGACGTCCAGATAACTACAGTACTTCCACCTGTGGTTAGTCAACAAATACTTGCTAAGCACATGTGCCCATGGGCACACACGTTTCATAGGCCTCCTTAGGATGCTGCAGCTTAAGTAGCTTTATGAATAACAACAACAAAATCCCTGAGTTAATCACTGCACAGACACACAATTATGGTCTTTCTCTCTCTCTAACCAGCAGCAATCTGAACAACTGGTTGAATAAAAACTAGGAGGAAGCAGTACAAACACGTAATAGAGCAGATTTTGTAGTATGAAAGCAAACATGCAAATAAGTACGTCCCCGAGCAATAGGAGTGTGCATTCACGACCAAGGGAGACCCCAGAGAGCCAACGGGCAGGCACTGCTTCCCCTCTCAGCTGACTCTGTCAGTGCCTGAACCCTGCATTAACTTAGTTGAAAGGAAAGTAGACTAGTCCCTGCTACCATCAAGAGGACTTACAGACCCCATGGTCTGCCAGGAAAGATGCTTCGAATTATGCTTGGTTCTGGGTTCTCCACTGGTCCAGTCACACAGCAGCAGGTCGCTTTAATTTGGGAGTTCCGTGGGACAAATCAACAACGAAAAGAGAAGAAATGGCACTTGGAGGCCAGGGAAAGAAGTGACATCTAGTGAAAGGGAAAAAGAAGACAGAGATTCTGCTAAGAAAAATCCCTCCAAGGTTTGGAAACATCAAGAGAAAAAAATAGAAAAGACACAAGGTCCTCCATCAACAGAGGAAGCAAGTGTGGGGTGTAAAAAGCCGCTTAGCCTCTTTGATGTGCATGCTCTACTATGTATGATTCAGTATAATATAGAACATAACATAATAACATAATTAATATAGCATATATGTTCACATGGGATTATTAACAATAAAAGGCAGAGAGCACTTAAATCCGGCCTTCCACACATGCTCAGAGCACGGTTTGCCCATAGTTTCTGTCTTCCTTTACAACTCAGAATTGCTTCAGTAAAAGGCCATGTGAGGTTGCTTGTCTTCCCATGTTTAGAGGCTGAGGAAAGGGGTAATTCCATGAGCAGGGAAGGATGGGGAAGGGGAGGAAGATGGCCAGAGACGGAAAGACACACACAACCCACCCAGCAAAAGCTGTTAGGCTTACCCTCCTATCCTGGCAATTCCCACTGATCTAATGGAAACAAGTCAAGATCTAGAGGCACAGAAATGTGTGGTCCAGGGAGCAATGGGTTTCACTTCCTGGGACAGTTAAACTGCGCACATAAATCACATAGAGAAGGGGACAGGAGTGCAGAGGATCCTGACTTCAATTATTTAACACAGCAAGTCCGACTCCTCCACTTAGCATAGAGTATGATCCCATAGAGGTTATCTCCTGTCTTGCTTAGTTCTCAGTTACTGCGTGCGACGGAGAAGTCTAATAAACCAAGTGGTTCATATGAACACTTTTTATATGAGTTTCTCATTCTGTTAGAAAATCATCTTTTAAAAGATCTGGGGAACTTTCTTCAAGAAACAGCACTGAAACACACCCCTGCTGCCTCTCCTCCAGCCCTGGGAAACCTCAGATGAATGGGCTTAAAGAACTGATGTGTGGGCAGAGCAGGCCCCAAAGCCAGTAATGTCACAAGTGGCATGTACACTTCTGGGATTACAAACAAAAACAATTTTAGAATAGTCACATTATTTTTTTAAATGCACATACCTGTATCCTGTACATCCTAGGCTACATACACATGCTTTCTATGCTCTCTCTTTCTCATGTTCTATGTGTGTATTTGTGCTTATGTGTGTGCATGTGTGTGTGTGTGTGTGTGTGCGCGCATGTGTGTTCTGTTGTGTTTGAGTTAACCTTGGCTGGCTCATCATGGTTGTATGGCATTAGGCAACACCACATGCATATCCTATTTTGCTATTAATTCAATTCTGTGTGTCAGGCATTTATCTGTAAATAAAAAGTAGAACTTGCCTAGCTCAACCCCTTGGTGAGTAACAGGAAGGTAACTTGGAAGGTAATGGGTTCATCTACCCCATCTAACTGTCATCACTCTCAAATTGATCGATGCCCTCCCATTTAACACTAAACCGCTAGAGAATTAATAGCTACATTTTAGGTAGCTTCCTCTTCACATGGAACAAGGTCTCAAGAAAAAGGATCTTGAAGTAGGTAAATTTTGGTGGTGAAACCAGCAGCCAAGGAACTGAGAGGAACATGGCTCTTCAGCAAAGGGTGAGATGTCTCAAGAGCCAGCAGGAAATGGACCACAAGGAACATGGCCCATCAGCAGAGGGGAGGTACATGGGAGACAATCTCCTTTCACTACACCCCACTGCCTGTGGCCTGGCCTGGGGCTGGACCACGCACATGCATGATGACCTCACATGCCTGCTTACTGAAGCCAAAAATAACAACACACTGCCAACTGCAGGCAATTTTTCAAGGTAACCTGACGACTGGGACCAACAGAGAGATATTGTTTAATTAATAGCTGTCAGGCTCAAAAATACTATGTGCATACTTTTTCAACTCCAATCTTTCAAACGATGGCACAGTAACAAGCTGATAAATGTGCGCTAATTAAAAAAATAAGCTATTGATCAAAGCCGCTGTGTTATAAATACATTTGTGCTCTGTTAAAATGCAAACAGCAAGTTGTTTTGATATTGTCACAAGATAAATTCATGGCACAGGAGATTTATTTTGCATATCCCTCCTCATACTTTAATTTCATCCAGGCCAGGAGCAGGAAATTTTGCATATGGGAAGACAAATAAGCTATGAAGGAGGGACTAACTGCAGACCTAGTAGCGACAAGGTCTTGGGAGAGTGGTGAAGGTCAGTCATTCTTATGAGCTGGGACAGTTAAGTTTTCTCACTCATCCCAACAGTTCATTATGGCCATGGGAAAGGCTTTCAATTCTTCCCGTTTTTAAAGCCCACTTTGTTCTCTTCTTTACAGCTGGGCCTGCACACTCTCAAAGTGCTGTATTTTCATCTTCAGTCTGTCCAGTTCACTTACAATGATCCTTGGGGTACAGATTCTATTCATCTATACAAAATTTACAAGCATCGTCCCAACTCTCTATGTACTTAGAACACTACCCTTGACTTTAAAAAAAATGTTGAAATCACTAAAGAAAATATACAAGCATTTTCTTGTTCACTATAATTTCAGACTCACATCCAAGCTATCACCACTAATGGGAAATCACTTTTTCAAAACTTATATCTGGTCATAATACTCAGGTTTAATGTCTGCCTAGCCATTTCCAACACATTAAATGACAAGATAGAGCCCACAGCTAAGATCCCAAATGGCAGCCATAACTGGCAATACCTCAGGAAGAGACCCATGTGCCAGTTAAAAGTTCAAAGCATCCAACCACATGATTTCAAATTCAGAGACCCACACTTACAGAACACTGTCTGAAACAGAGTGCTACCCAATGATCGGAAAGATGAGAGATACAATCCATATTTGCTGCTCAAACTGACCGGGGCTTCATGCTTGACATGTAGGGCCGTACAATGAGACATGCTGTTGTTTTAAGATGCTTGCAGTGTCTACAGATGGGTGTTCACACAGGATCACTTTCCAAAATTAGGAAGTCTCCTGTTGAAAATGAATGCCTAGAGATTTTCCTCGCTCGTGCTGAAGGTAACCCGTGTCATACCGCACAGCATCCTCCCCTACACAAAGCCATTTATCAGCATAAAATCAGTATGAATGTGAGCAAAATGAGATTTCCCAACTCTCATGGCTATTTGTAAATAAGCATCCCATCACAGACATGTGCATGTTGAATGCACTCCTGTAGAAAATCTCAAATGCACCCAATACAAAACGGTGTAGAAAGTAATACATTCCCTTCTATTTAGACATACCGGGGAATAAAGAATTGTTCCTAACTCAGGAAAGCAGCAATAATAAATGGTGAAAAAAAAATGGCATGCGGAACGGAATATATATTTCAGTTTTAACAAGCCAACATAAAAACCAAATACCTCTCTTGATAAAGATCTATGGTGAATGTAAGAAAGCTGTACTATGTAAACGGCGACAGTAACATGCCCCGTGGTGCAGAGCCAAGGCAGAGAACTGCCAAAGACATTTCTTCTGACAACAGACTTGGTTCTCAATCTTAGGTACCAGACCTGAGGGTACCTGAATCAAATGTCTGTCTCAACAGTGACCTCCAGTGGACAAGCCATAAAATGATTCAAAGAAATTCCTTTCAATAATGCTAGCATCTCTGAAGCCTTGGGACCAAATTAAGAAGCCAGCTGAAGAAGATCCAAAGCTAGCCTTCGCAAAGGATGGCTTTGCAAAGGTCACGGCAAAGGTACTCAGGGACAGACTACTGTGATAAACACTTGTCTGTCTTCTTGCTGTGTCCATCCCAGCAGGTAGGTTCGTGGCTAGGCCTCCCAGATTACTGGGGATTATAGTCACCTGACCAATCCACTTCTCAATTTACATCAGTGCCTATTTCATGCTCAACATGTTCTGAGTACTTTTGAGAGATACAAAATGAGAAGATAGGATTTCCAACCTCAACTGAGTAACTTGGACACACAAACACATTTACCTACCCCACACACAGTGAAGGGGAAAGAGAGAAGGGAATCTTGACTGAAAACAGAACAGCCCAAGGCCCAGCCCTGTAGCCATCACACCAAGAGAAATAACAGGAAGTGGAGCTCAACCAGACCAAAGCAGAGCCCCAGAGGTTACCTAGAAACAAGCATTCCTGAAGTTGTTTCCATCCCAGCTTCCCTAGGTGCAAATGCTTAAAAGTATCACAGAACCACAATGCAGCATCCCTCAATGACGAAGCAAATCTATAACCACACACTTGAAGTAGAGGTCAAATCCCAGGACATAATGCAGTGTTTCTTTGGGGCACTAAAATCCAGTGTATTAGAAATGAAAGTGAGGAAGACAGAATTTGGTGGCAGATCCTTCACTGGCTAGTCCCCAGGAAACCCTCTGGTCTGAAGGGATGCCCAGTTCATCTCAGCGCACTGTTTGCTCTCAGGTTTTCACTATCAACTATCTGCTTCCTTGAGCAACCATGAGGTTATTACCAAGATAAACTAGATACAGAAATAATTCTTGTTTTCAAAAACAGCATAACATCAGGTTGAAGTGTTTCACAGTGGCTTAGCACTTTTTAGCAAGAATGAAGACTTGGCCTCATCCCACAGCTATGAAAATAAAATGAATGCAACCTTTTAAAGGGCCCAGAAAGAACCCCCTGATGTTCTCAGATCATACCTGGCCATCACAGGAAAAAGGCAGAAGAAATAGAGCAACTTGTTCCTCCTCCGCCTCCTTAAACCCACCACAGACTCCAAACATGTCTGCCAAGTTACTGCGACATTAATTCCCCTGACAACTTTACCAGAGTCCCTCAACATTGTTCCAGTATCCCAAGTTTACATTTAAACAATTTCCTTGTGATGAAAATGCAACAGCAACAGTCACACCTGGCACTTAGATTTTTCATATTTGTTGTTTATAGTTATAGAAGTCTTCAAGAATCTCCGCTTACAACCCTGGGTGTAGAGGAATTTTAATTTGGAACAAGGTTGCTCTGGCAAGAGATCACATCCAAAGACCTTCTCGGTCTATGTGATCTGACAAGAATGCAGACACGCTGTGTAGTGGCGGCACACGCCTTTAATCCCAGGAGACAGAGGCAAGCAGATCTCTGAGTTCCAGCCCAGCCTGGTGTAGAACAAGTTTCAGGTAAAGAGAAATTTAGGTCCAGGTGTGTTGGTATGCATCTTTAATCCCAAACAATGAAGACAAAGTTAGTTCATAGAAGGAAGCACCCATGCTTGAAAGTAATGTCTAATTAATAAGTAGACAAAGTGATGAATTAGAGAAAGACTTGACAGACTATGCATAACTCTCAGGCAAATAGAGAGGTGACTTAAAAGGGAGCAGCACAGAGAATGAGGGAGAGAAGAGGCCATTTTAAAGAGAGAGGTTGAACAGAGAACGAGCCAAAAAATGAGAAGGAACCAGAGGATTAGAACATATTGAAAAAGTTAGTTTGAAGCCAATCTAAGCAATTCAGTCAGAAGCTAAGAGAAGCCAGTTTGAATCAGTTCACCTTGGAGAGGAGTTTAAGCCAGAATAGTTGAGTTAAGCCAGCCAGCCAGAGCTCAGAAAAAACAAGAAAGGGTGAGCTTATTCAGCAGTAAGTATCAGAGGCTGAAACATTCTAGCCCAGGTTAGACTATGTGGAGGCTAGGAGCTTCCAGGAGTAGGCCTAGGTTAGCAGACAGAGGCAATAAGTCTCCAAGATGACAATTAATCAGGCGAATAAAAGTTACTTTTACACCTGGGGATGAGGCTCAGGTTGGCAGAACGGTTGCTTCCTATGCACAAAGCTCTGGGTTTCATCCCCAGCACTGTACATGCATGCATACATACATACATACATACATGCATACATACATGCATACAAACATACATGCATACATACATACATGCATACATACATACGTGCATACATGCATACATACATGCATGCATACACACCAGCATTGCAAATACATAGACAAAGACACAAACAGCTCATTAAAAAGAAACGTAGATCAAATGGAGATCTATATAAACAAAGGATGAGTTAAGGTAAAATGAAAAGTTACAAAAAAAAATCTAGGTATGGGGTGATGGCTTGGCAGGCAAAGTGCTGGCTGTGTAAGTAAGAGGACCTGAGACCATCTCCCCAGCACCCACATGAAGGCCAGCATGGAAGTTTAAGCATCTGTTATGTCAGCATGTGGGAGAGGTAGAAACAGGTGGATCCCAGCCAGCCTAGACAGAAAGGTGAGCTCTCCAGGTTCAGCGACAGACCCTGGTGCTGAAAGCAGAGAACAAATGAGGAAGACACCTGGCTTCAAGCTCCAGTGTCTGTGTGCTCGTGGACACATACACACGGACACATAAACATACAGCACACAACACATGCACAATCTATCCACAGAAACAGTGGACAACCTCAGGATGACAAAGGCCACACAGGGTCTTCACAACCTCACTTGTATTATATTACCCTACATGGATCTGTCAAGGTCAGAACTTCCAAGAGAAAAAGAACTGTCAACCCAGTGCCGCAGTGATCAGATGTCCCTGATCACTTAGAAGCAAGCGGTGTCCCCAAACAAGGTCCTGGTTTGCGTAAGCTAGTCGTTCCTCCCATAGGCAGGCAAGCGGACATGTCAGAGAGCAGTGTAATTGGCATACGGAGAGAAAAACACAAATACTTTAGTAAGATCAAAGTAAGCAGTGCTGAGGGGTTTATCTTTTGAGTCCCAGTGGTTTTAATGTAGCCTTGTCAGCCAGTTCCTATTAAACAACAATAGAAAGTGAAAGACACTGATTAGAATAAAAAGTGACAGGAGGGTGGGTTCGGCCACGAACATTTAATGCATATTTATATTGCCATCAAATGGACATATTTACTATAAACACTTGAAAAACCACAGCAAAGTCATTCATTTAAATGCCAGAAAAATAGTAAAAGATGCTAATTTGACCTTAGTGGAACAGATCGGGCGTCACTGACACTACAGGATGGCTTGAAACAGAATCTACCAAGACAATTAATTAATGCGTACTGGATTAGGTCAAGAGTGTCTCAAACAGAGGGAGACGAAGCAAACTGAGAAGGGAAGAAGTCTGGACTCTTTCACGGCCAATCTGTTTAACAGGCAACACAGTTTACCGTATCTACACTTCTCTAATGTATTGAAGATCACAGGGTTTGGAGAAAGAGGCTGATCCATCAATTCCTAAGGCTTAAGCCTCTGCAGATATGCAAAAGGAGTCAAAGGACAACTATTGGAGGTGCTTTCGAAAAGATTAGATTAATGAATCATCTCTAAGAATGCAACGCATCTGACTGTGCCGCATAAATGTGAGTGAACACATAAAACCGACCAATCGGCCAACACCTTCCTAAACTGCAAACGTGGACTGTCAGAATTCCTGCTGAAAAGTCTTAGGGAATTCGGAGCTCGTGTGGTAGCACATCTTTCCAAAGCAAAACGGCAAAGCTCCTCCGAACTGGAATTGTGGTCAAAGACAGCAAGACCAGGTTGCTAGAAAAACAACGCAGTAACACATTACTCGTTACAACAAAGATGACACGTGACATGTGGGTCTCATTTTCAGCTTTTACGGTCATGACAATGGTGCCACTCCGCCTTTTCTTACAAATGTGCGCTTTTCGTAAAAGTGAGCTAATCTGCCTGTTTGTAGCACACTAGGGGCCTCCTTCATGCCACTCTTCATTCTCAATAATCAAGAGCTTGGTGACATTGCCTCCAGCTATGTATAATACACATACACACATAAATTCGCAACACAAATCCCTCAACATGACGCTCTGCTCAAGTCCGCTGGACTCGGAAAGCCCGCTAACAAATGCCTGCCACGTGATCAGAAAATCATTCAAGTCTGCAGGAATATGGCAAGTGGAAAGAAGTGACAGTCAATTAGGAATGAGAAAGAAGAGTGGGTCCCTGTCATTAAAATCCTTAAAGCCTCAGTGCCAAGAAGAAAATGGCCTATCATTCACTCTCCATATTCCTCTTAAGACACATATTAATTCCACTGCATGTGGATTACTCCAAAACTCCACGGGTGCCCGAGAGAATCCTACAAGGGGCCCAGGAACCAGTCTCAAAAAAAAAAAAAAAAAAAAAAAAGAGAAAAATACGTTCAACTTATACAATTTTGTGAGTTGTTCACCATCTATAAAGCAAAGACAGAAAGCATATTCACCTATGAAATCTTCCCTATTGGAGGAAGAAATGTAGGAGAAAACAATGACTTTTTCTCTAATATGGTTTTGTGCCGTTGTTGAGAGCTGGTGGTCGGGGAGACCAGTACTGTGCCCGCAGCTGTTGAACACCTGGTTGAAGACCTGCTCTCGCCTCAGCTACTCCTCCTGAGGATCTGGGACTGTGCACGGCCACCCTCAGCTCAGTAGTTCTCTCCTGACATGCTAACTGTGGGCCAGTGCTATTCGCAGGCAGCACAGCACTTAACACCTCCTTACGGGGAACTACTTGAAGACACAGGCTAGGAAAGAATCCTCATAGAGGCGAACCCAGCACACACACCAAGAAGGGGACGAATGTATCTCTGTTGTCACCTAAATAACCTTTAATTTTTTTTTCTCAAATGATCACTTGTCAATACTTTGTTTGATGGAAATAACAGAATCAGCAGTACGGTAACGTATAGTGTAAGAGGGAAGCTGAGTAACAAGAGAAATTTGACTTACTTGTTAGCTTGTTGTGACTGAGCACCAGTTGTGTGATATGGGCCAAGGAAACTGGAAAAGAAAGAAACAGTCAGGAATGTCTGCAATGGCACTTCCTTCTCTTCCAGGCAGGCTGCAAAATTATTTTCAAAGGTTGAGGCAGTGCCGCTCAAGAATACAAGCTGGGATTCATGTAAACTGTCTGCTGAGTGTTAAACCAGATGAAGGCATGCAGTCAATGGTGCAATTAGCACAGCAAGTTGGAGCTAATGAGGTTCATGTCGCAGGATCAAACATTACAAGGACCGCTTAGCTTCGCGTGGCTATCACCTGGTCAGCTGGCCTAGCGTGAACCGTTCTCCTCAATACGGTGTGTCTCAGAGGAGCCGCCAGAGACTGCAGAGAAACCCCCAGCCTCGCCTGTTCTGACCGAAAGCGTCATATCAAACTGCTACCAGCAGGCCACAGCTGGAGCCCCACTCCCACCCACCATCCTGGAACTCCTCTGCACATGACTGCAGGATCAGGGGCAAACCTCCCTGCCGGCAAGGGGTCCCCCTTTAGACATAATGGAGTTGCTGTGTTGAAGCACTGACTTGGAATGTCACTGTTTGCCAGCTTTCAGCCTTTAGATGGAGGATCCATCTGTTTCCCCCATGACTACAAAAGTTATCCAAGAATAAAGGAATAAAGTGAACACAACAGTTGAAGACAGTGAAAGAAAGGGAAGGGGAAAAAGGAACTTGCCATGTTTCCCTTTAGGTTCTAAAACTCTACAGGGCGCTCAGAATTCTATGCTTATATTTAAAGAAAGCAGTTTAAATTTTCTTCCAATACTCTGTCTCTCACTACATTCTTTTAATGCGTCAAAATTTTTGCTCAAAGAGATAATAAGAATAGATTCCAGCATGCTGCAAAGACAGTGAGTATGCGTTGCCCCTAACATAACCTTTGCTCTATTTTTTAATTGTCTGTTTCATTCCATCATAGATATAGAAAAATTCAAAATACAAACAATGATGAACCTTTCTAGCCTGGTCCACTGAGACCAAATTGACACCCTAAAAACTTCAGGGAATACATGGGGGATGAGGGATGGGGAGAGAGGGAGTCCTACATGACCATCAAAACCAAAAAGTTAATCTTACATATCCTGGCCAAATGTAATCTCAGCTCCCATTCAGTAGACACCCATTCATCTATAAGAAAGGGCGAGGCTTGCATAGCTCCATTCTTAAGGTTCCTGAGCCTTAAGTTCCTCAGAGTCCAGGGTTCAGTTCCCTGCACCTTTCAAGGCAGTCCCTGGAAGTTTAAGAGTGGCTCAGACTGTGGCTCAGAACTCAAACAGAAGAGAGCACTGAGAAAAATAAAATGAAACAAATCATCTACAAGAAAGGATCCAACTCCAAATCCACACTGCATGGCACTGTGAACCCTTTCCTGTCAGGGTATCTCTTGTCCTTGACATCCATGGCCTTGGCAACTGAAAACTGCAGGCCAAATCATTTTGCATCATGTCCTTGCCATAGTACAGAGGAGTCTCCCCCTCCCACTCACCGCCCACTCCATCCAAACTCCCATGTGTTAATGGCACAGTTCCCAGGGCGGCAGTACCCGGACCTTCAGAAGGTGGGGCCTTGATGCAAGTCTTGAGGCCATGGGAGTGAAGGCAAGAAGGCAGCTGTGAATCTGGCCTGGCCTATTTCTCTCCTTGGTTCCTGGCTTTGGGAGTTGGCCTTTATTCCAACACGTGCTTCTACGGTACTATACAACTTCACAGGAGAGCCCAACAGATGGGTTTGCACAGTCCTGGACTTGAGTCTCCAGAACTGTGAGCCAGAAGAAACTTGCCTTGACTCTGGAAGTCTCCCTCCTCAGGTAACAAGGCGAAGCACCTGTGATTCAGCTCCTCTGCCTGAACTCTCCCGTCTGTTGACTCTCATTAGTTTGGTTCTGCTTCTGACAGGAGTATGGTACCAACGCATTCTCACTGCACCCTACCCAGCAGTCTGGGTGATGATGCCCTGTCACGTGGGAGCTTCCCAGGACCACAGGGCTGCATTGTCAATTTAGTCCTTCGTAACCAGTGAGGAGGGAGGGAGGGTATACACACCCACACCCTGCTCCTCACCCAGCTTCCACCTTTGTTGTTTTTCCATTCCCAAGTGGAGCACGTCTCCCTCCCACAAGGCATTTATTTGTTAGTGACCGCAGGCATTGTTCTAACAACTGTGACTACTAGAAAAATCTAAAACTTGTTACATCGTTTTCATTAAGTATTTATTAGACGGCAATGGTCTAACTCACTGAAAAATGTCTCCTGGAACCTCAGGGCACAGAGCTATAGCTCCAGAGTTTAGGTTGGCCATGACCGGTCAAACAGGAAAGGTACTCGACATGCTTACACAGGTGTTCCTGGAACGAAAACTCCTCTCACACACACCTCTTGATGGTTCACCATACAGAAACAAATGTGTCCTTACAACTAAAACGTCTCCCTAGATGGCTGCACTGGGTCAGTGTAGACTTAATATACAGTGCTTGCCTACGCTTGCTTTCTCCTCTTGAGCTGTATAGCCTACGTCTTTATTAAGTCTAATGGGAACCGGTGCTGGGGACAGGACATGGTCATCTCTGTGACAAAAACCTTCTCACAGCCCTCCTCCCAGTCTGGCTCCTTCCTCATCGGGCTCAGATGCTGACCATGACCTGGCTTTCAGATGCTCTTCCTGTGTGGGTTAAGATACACCGCACTGTAAGGCTGTCCTCACGCTGCATCCTGCCCCACACCCCACCTGAATGTTTCTGTTCAGTCCCACTTAATGGCCCTAGCGAGAACCCCACATGACTGACATCTGAGACCTCAAATGCTATGGCAAACCTCACACATTTTTACTGGTAAGCAGTCAGATTTTCTTGTCTACCAGATAAAGTGGTCCTCTGTTTTGGAGGTGTAAAAGTCTGACATGACAAAAATCTCCAAAAACTCCCTTGCACAGAACAAGTCTCACAGACGAATCCGTTAAGATTATGTTCCATTTTGTTCGAGAGAGAATAACAAATAGCAGGGATTACACTGGTCAGGTGCCTCTCTAGCATATACGCAAGCAGCCCAGCGGCTCCTTGGGTGCCTGAACCTGGTCCCCACCTTGTCAGAGCTAAATGTTTGTCTTCTCACATGCATGTGTTGAAGCAGCGATCCTTAAAAGGATTTAGAGGTGGGGCCTTTAGGAATCAGACCATGATGATGAAGCTTCCAGGAGCGGGATGGGTGCCCACAGACAAAGAAATACAAGACAGATGACTTCCCCACCATCTCCCTGCTGCCACCTTCAACCAGTGAGGAGCAGGCAAGACTGTGGCCATCTCTAAAGCAGAAGAGAGCTCTCACCGGGCACCAACTCTGATCCATCAACATGTCAGCTTCCAGGACTGTGAAGATTTAAGCCACACAGTCTATGGCATATTTGTTTTAATAATCCAAACTACTAGGAGATGCAACAAGATGCCAGCTGAGGTCTACCAGCATACCTCCCTTTCCCCTAGAAAAAGAAAGAGAAAGTCCTCCTTCAAGACCCTTCTGAGAACTTGTACACAGTCTACCCCCACTCCGGGCATCCGCTCTGCAGTGCTGCCTACTGTAGGAGGGGCTAGGGAATGCAGCCTGTATTCCAGGCAACTGCTAATTAGAAGGAAAAAAAAAAAAAAAGCAGAAGTTGAACTACCAAGAAAGAGCAAACTACATCTAGCAGATAAATAGCAGTCTCTCCCACTGACATCTGAATGTCACGGGAATCAATTCTGATTACAAAAGAAAATTGATAATTTTCCTATCTCCTTCTGCCTTAATCTTTCCTAAGATATCAACACATAACTAATTAGAAAGAAAAAAAATCTTTTCATCTTAAAGACAGATGAAGTTGACAGTGACAGGTTTAATTGGGAGAGGCCAACTCGTTTCAATCATTTCATCCTGTCCTTCCAACCATCACTTAGCAGGAGAGGAAGCATCAGAGCTGAAAAGTTGAGCTGTTTCTTTAATCATAAGTTGTTGTTCCCCTTGACCGCACCACCAGAATGTATTTTTTTTTCTTTCTCACTATTGTTACAGGGCTCCAAACCAAAGTAGGTGAGAGGGAGAGAAATTAGAGCAGGAAAGAAAACGTTTATAAAAAGAGCTTTGAGGAAAATGTTTAGGGCAACAAAGGGCTGCAGGGAGAGTCTGCAGGGAAGGCAGTTAAGTTGGATGGGATCAAGAGAGACCTGCCAAGCTTGTGACGGGAAGAGACCAAGTGACGGAGATGTATTTATACAGCCAGCCACTCCCTACCACTTGGGAAAGGTGGGTTCATTGTGACTCTCATATGACAACGGTGCGGCTCAAAGGAAGGAAAAGGTTTTCCACAATAGAATGGGTTATTTCAGACTACAAAAGCTACCTCGTCAAACATGCCAAAGAAATGGAAACAGGCTGTGCCCCTCACCTGCTCCTGGTACCTCCTTGACCATAATCACACCAGGGGAAGGTTCTCTGCTGTGTTAGTAACACCCTCTGGGGGTGAGGGAGGGGCTCTACTATTCAGAAGTTCCTCCAGAACACTGGGAGCAAATTGCTGGCAAAATTCCAAAAGCAATATTCAAGTTAGAGTGCCCCGTATTTGCAGAGTCTGTAGCAAAAGCCAACTAAGTGAATTAAAATGTGCCACAAGTTATTCAGTATGGCACCTTCCCTGCTCTCCTTTTGACCTCTTCGAGCAAGGTTAAGGGGTGGGTATCGTAGCTAGCTTGTGAAGTCCTCAGCGAATGTACACTGTTTGACCTGCATATTGCATGTCAAGGACTCCAGTGTGTCAGCCATATGGGAGTAGCAAAGCCTTCCCTGGGAGGGGGAGAGAGGGGCGGCAAAGCCTTCCCTGGGAGGGGGAGAGAGGGGCGGCAAAGCCTTCCTCTGGTTCCAATGAGAACGCTGATGTCCACCCTTGCTTCCTCCACTGGGTGTTCACAGCCTAAAGGCTGCTCCTACTGAGATTAGCTAAACCTGCTTTCTTCTTCAACTACATATAATAAACATGCAGGTCTGTTCTCCATCACAGTCCAGATCATCCACCGATCCCAGATTTCCTGTGTGTGTGCCTGTCATTTCTTCATTCCCATATCACTCCCAAATCAGGTTTTCAAAACCCCAGCTCTGCAAAAATGTGGTAGAATATTATTGGTTTTTCCTATAATTCTGGCTACCTCAAGAGTAGAGACAGTGGATTATGAATTCCAGGCCAGCCTGGGCTACACAGTGCATTCCATGGAATACATAGTGAGATCCTGTATCAAAAGAGAACAAGAGGAGTGCTAGCTGGATGAACAATGGAACATGGAATCAAACAAAACAAACTGGGAAGCACAATGACTGGAAGGGAAGCATATGTGGGGAGGTGGGGACAGAGAAAGGCCACTGGCCCTGTAACTGTTTGTTTTATAGCCAAGAAGAGAATAGCGGAAAAATGCTGAGGAGTTGGGTGGATCAGTCGTTTCATGAGATTCATTTAGACACTTATTTGCTGTCTCTGCCTCCCCAGGGCGGGGATCAAAGGTGTGCGCCACCGCCTGGCCTGACGCGATCTCAAGATAGGTCTGTCAGCCTGTGATGATGACTTCTGAGTGTCTTATCTTTTCCTGAATTTGCAGCAGTGAAATCCTGGCTGCGCTCCTCCTGCTTCTGTGCATTCCCCACACCGCATCTCCACTCATAGTCTCCCCATGTTTCCAGGCACCAACTCTGGACCACTGTGTCCAGGAAAATATCACTTACTGACTACACTAAGATCACAGGCCAATAATCTCTGCTTCAGAGATTCACTTACAGTTTCTTAAAGAGGTACCGACTCCCCATCCTGCTTAGCCAGGGATGGTCTCAGATTTCATCTACTGCCCAGAATAGTCACCAAGTTAGGAACACAAAGCATGCACCCATAGCTTCAAATTCTGATATAAGTGGCTCCTGGACTTAAGGGAAGGAAGGAAATCTGAAAAGATAAGACACTCAGAAGACGTTCCTCATTGTAGAGTGACACATCCAGACATACTTTCAAGCCAGCTGGTGGCACCCTTAGCCCCAGCACTGAAGAGGCAGAGGCAGGTGGAACTCTGAGTTCGAACCAGCCTGGTCTACAGAGTGAGTTCCAGGATAGGCTACACAGAGAAACCTTGGGGGTAGGGTGGGGTAGGGTGTCCTTTCAAGTAGAAGGACATGTGTACTGGAGTTGGCTCTGAGGAACATGGGGAAACAGAGGCTATGGAATCGAACAGAAGCTATGAGTGTGGAGACACAATGTGGAGAAGCTAAAGATTTCAGTGCTGCAAAATCAGTAAGACAAACAACAACTAAAAACTCCTGGAAAAGAGGCTGGAGAGACGGCTCAGTCTGTAAAACCTTGTCATACAGGCATAAGGACCTGAGTTTGGGTCCCTAGCATCTACGTGACATGGGCCTGTAATGTCATGGTGTGGGGTAGGATGGAGATACCAGAGCCATAGTTCTCACCATTCAGTAAGGTACAGTTTTGGTGAGAGGCCCTGCCTCAAAAAATATGGTGGTGAATGACAAGTGAAAATGTCTGACATCTGCCTCTGTCCTCCAAGGCACACATATGTGTGTGCATACACACAAATAAACATAAACACATGCATCCACACACAGCACACACACATATGTGCATGTATACAATAAATGTACACATGGATCAGCCCCCCCCTACACACACACACACACACAAATAAAATACTAGAAAAACAATCACCCTTTTCAGACACACAGGAAATCAGCTATTGTTTAAGCCGGGTTCTGAGTTTTTTAATTCTTCTTCGGCATGAAACAGACAACATGAGAACAACAACAACAAAAATCAAAACATCAGCAAGATAAAGCCACCGCACCTATGAGGACACTGTAGAGTTATGTCCAGAGTAACCCCACATATCACAATGAGGTGGCACACTGAGAGCTGTCTCCAAGGCTTCCACCGGAAAATTAGGAAGCAAACGATTCCTCTGCTGGCACTTTACAGATGGGAGGGGAGTCCCAGCTTCACTGGATGACATTTACATCCACAAGGAACGCAAGGCTTGTAAACACACAAAGTGGTATGGGGCTTGAAGTGATTGCAAATGATGTCACTGGTTAGAACCAGCCTTTATTGGCTCTCCAGTGAAAATCCCTGTAATTTTGGTCACAATAACTAGACTCTTGCCATCAGTTCATTTTGGAAGCTGTGTGCTATAGCAAAAGCAACTAGGAGATATTGTTATCAGAACACAAATGGCTTACTGAATCTTGGTGGCTCTTGTGGCACAAAATGAAACAAGAATATGTGGTCACCTATTTTATACCAAGGAACACTGTTCAAATGCTGAACAATTCTACTGTGAACAGCAACACCCTTTGTAGATGAGAGTAGGGACTGTGAGGTTGCTACAAACCCACCCAGAGTTATAAACTACTAAAGAACTACTTTGAGCTTTGCATATGTTTATCCCAATAGCTTTTTGCATTTTGGTGGCCGATAGGTTACTAATTGTGACAGCCTTAAATAACCTCGATTCAGAGACGTCACAAGAATGTGGACAGTGACTGGTTGTCAACACCAATCTTGACCAATTTGAGTTTTGCATCTCTGTGACGTGTGATTAAAATGCCTGCCTGTGTCACCCAGCTGAAGTTATTTTACCCCTGGTAGTAGACTACATACTCAGCCCTTCTTTAAGAATGCAGGTTCTGGCAATATGTTAAAATAAAGACAGACAATAAAATGTCCAATACTGAGATACAACACATATTCATCAACACACTCAGAATGATAAAAATATTTATTTTGGATTTGTTCATAATTTAAAACTTTAAACAAATATCAGTGTGGTATGAAAGCTTTTCTTTGTTCCACAGATAATTATTATGCAGGTTTGCAAACTCTTTACTGGTAAGTTTAAAAACAAACAAACAAACAAAAAACTTGGCTATCATTTAATATAAAGGGCTTGTCTATCACGGTTACCTTGACCTTTGTTCCACTAGAACACGGATTGTTATTACCGGTGACAACTGAGCAGATACTTATGTGACACCCCTTTCTGCTCCAGAAGCATAGAAAACACTATGATCAGCTCACTGAGAGCTTTGGGTTTGCTGGGACGTCAAACAGCATGTGATCCAGTCAGGGTCAGCTCAGAACAAGATCAAGGAGGAAGGGTGGTTCTCCTCTATGGACATTCTTCTTTCAGCTCTTGCTCATGACAGCTTGTGGCTGCTGAGCCTTCAGTCTCTGGGCTTATGTCACTGACAGCTCCCTTCCTCTGGCTTAGTCCTGTGTCTAAGACACGACCAATGTCTCAGCTTTTGACGGCAGACCATGGGATCCCTCAGCCTCTCTACAGCCTCATGAGCTGACTCTCCTACATCTCATTGTAAGTCTGTACATGTCTACATACATCTGATCACTTCTATTCTTCTGGAGAACCCTGAGTACCATATAGGTAAGTATAACCATAAAAGAGCAAAGAGCCTGTTAGAAGAGAAACGCCTAAGAGTTTCAGTTGGGAAAACCGTCAAGATGCAGAGTCAATATATCTCCATATCTGCCCACCCACCTCCATCTCCTCCTTGACTGCCTTCTCTTTTGTGTTGCTTATTTGCATCAACTAATTTTTTAGCATAAACTATTTAACTGTGTAACATGAACATGTATTTTTAGAAACTATAGTTACTATAGTTAGATAGGTTAGTTTTTATTATCAACTTGATACAAACTAGAGTCACCTGGGAAGAAGGAACCTCAGCTTAGGAACTGTCTACGTCAGCTGGCCTGTGGGCATGTGGGGAGGGGGGCCATTTTTCTTGATTACTAGGTAATGTTGAGGGCCCAGCTTGCCTGGGGCAACACCGGCCCCAGACACGTGGGCCTGAGCTGAATAAAAAGGCTAACAAGTCAGTGGGCAGCCTTCCTATATGGCCTCTGCCTCAAGCTCCTGCCTGGAGTTCCTGCCTCTGCTTTCCGCCATGACAGACCATGACCTGTGAGAACGAACAACCCCTTTCCTGTCCAAGCTGCTTTTGGTCCTGGTGTTTATCACCGCAAAAAAAGCAACTGGACAAAGAATTACAGAATACTCGAGCCAAGGAAGCTATATCTTGGTCATTTTGTGTTGTTAGAACCAAATGCCATGGACTGGTTAATATAAAATAAAGAATAAAAGGCCATGAATTTGGAATTTGAAACAGAAAGGGAAGGGGGTACATAGGACAGCTTTGAGGAAACAAAGGAAAGGAGCACATGACCTATGTTATAATCTCAATTAAAACTAACACTAATTTATTTTTGCAATCTAGAAAGTTCATACTCAAAGGCCGGAATCTACATAAGGATTGCTGACTGTGTAATCCCATGGCAGAAAGCAGAAAGGTAAGAGAGGCAGAAGATCAGAGGAAAACCAAGAACCAATTCAGTTTTACAACAACCCTCTCTCAGGCTGACTAGCATATTCCTAAACTGCTGTCAAGTGACTCATGAAAGCCTTCAGAGCCGAGTCCCTGTTTCCCAACATTGAACCTGGATGGAAGTGCTAGACACACTCAAGGCACAGCATGTCTGAAATCCAAGAACACGAGATCCGTGTGCGAGTTATTTTTTTCTAAGAGTCCACAGAACACTAGACTCTGAGCCGAGACTACCTCCTCGTTTCTTAATTTTTAATCTTGAGTTTATTGTTTCTAAAAGGGGAAAATAATATTCATACTTGGTCAGAGTGCTTTTTATAAGACAGTTAAAAAAATCTTACCATAATAGAAATAGTATAGACCTGAATGGAAAGTTTTTATCTTGAAAAATATGACAGTTACATAAAAGAACTGAGCTGAAAGCAGATAATATATAGTCCCAAGCCGTATGAGGCCATGAAATCCTGAGACAATCACTAGATCCTCCTGGAGCAGATATTCATCATGTTAATATGAAAGGCTGAATTAAAGTATTTGATTCTGTGACAGAAATAAAGGAAAGAAGAATTAATATTTGTATAGGACGCATGACATTAACATGTTGTGTTGGGATAACAATAGCAGGGAATGCACAGCCTGGCAGGCACAGAGCTAAGACTTTTCACTCACTTACTCCTTAAAACGACCCTCTAAAGGAATGGTCACGTTACCCCTTCCTCTCCCAGATTCAGACAAGGAAAATAAGGCCAGGAGAAGTCAAGTGAATTGCTCATGGCTGCAGAGCTTGTCGGCAGGAAGAAGCCTGCTAAAGCTCTCCAAACGAGAAACTGTGATTTCTAACACTATCTGCTGCTCCCAAAGATGCAACATACAAACATGCCACAAACAGCATCCACTCAAGTCTTCTCATACAAAAGTCAAAGAGCGCTTAGGCCCACTGGTGTGGCTTCTTGCTGAGGCTTCCTGGGCCTCAGACAGTACAGCGCCTGCTCAGTCCCTATGGAACTGCACAGCTGAACATGCTGCTGCCGGGGTGGGGAAGAGACTCTGTCTCTTACCAGGTCTATCTCGATGTTTCTATCCATTTGGTTACCCTCCCTGGGCGATACTCTCTGCCTCTACTTCAGCTTTCTTCCAGACACCTCACCTGAGCCCAGTTCATATTCCCCTGGTAAAAGCAAGCCAAGCCTCCTTCAGATGGACAAAGAATCAGGAGATGAAATTTAACCCTCTACCATCACAAGAGCCTCATGATTTTCAGAGGGAGGCCTACCGAAGCAGAGCAAGTCACAGCAGATGGACAGCAGGATAAGGAACCAAGAAGTGGGAGCCAGGCAAAATCATCAGCGGCAGAACTTCCTCCAGCTAAGCCCCGCCTCCTAAGGTTTCCAGGACCTCCACAAACAGCACCACCATCCTGGGACCAAACCCTCAAACAGATGCACCTGTAGGAGAGAATGCATATGAAACCACAACAGTGTTCCTCAAACTCCCTGAGTCCACATGAGTCTGTTTTTTCAGAGGACAGCAGACCCTCCTCAGATTTCTTCTTCACGTGCGTCTTTTCCCACAGCCCTGCTACAGTCTGTTCCACCTTCCTGTCCCCCTCAACACACAGAGGTGTCACTCAGGGTGTCCATAAATTCCCAGCAAATCCTCAGCACTCAGGCATTTGATGCTTTCCCTCCTAACCTCAGCATGCAAGCTTGATCTTCCAGATTGTCAACACACATTAGGACTCATTTTAACAAACATAAACTCTAAGCCAAGTGGTGATGGCATGTGCCTTTAATCCTGACACCCAGGAGGAAGACGCTGGTGGATCTCTGAGTTCACTGCCTGCCCACTCTACAGAGTGAATTACAAGACAGCCAGGGGCACACAGAGAACCCTGTCTCGAAAAACCTAAAAACAAAACAACAAAAACCAAATACAAAATCTAATGATGGATCAAGATCTCAGTAGAGCTGCTCTGTAACAGCTGTCACAGACACATTAGCCGTCAGCCAAGGAGAACCACACTTTTCCCATCTCAACAAAGATGAAACCAAGGTCAAAGGCACAAAATGAACCATTTAATCACATCTGGCAAACAATAAATTTGAGATAAATAACGTTATGGTTTGAATACGGACTATCCCACACTGGTTCACATGTTCAAACGCTTGGTCCCCAGTGCTGTGCTGTCTAGGAAGGCTGTGGAACTTTAAGATAGGGGCCCTTGGGCTTGATTTTCCCTGGCTGCGGCCCCTGCTTTTCTGGCCACCACTTTGATGAGACCTCACACTCCTACTACCCTGATGGCCTAAAACTTCTGCTATTGTGAATATCAGAAATAACGCTATTTTCTAAATATTTCCAAATGTTTTCTACACATATAGGGATGTTTTCTGTACTTGGGCACAGCAACAAAAAGTAATTAATTCAGACCACGTGAACTTCCAGAGGTACTCGAAGAAACTGAAAATAGTCAGCATAGTAGCTTGAGTGTCATTTTCTCTAGGGACAGTGAGATTCTGACTGGGACAGGGAGACCGTGAGGAGCACTGTGGGAGGATTTAAGCATGTTTCTCTCTTACTCACCCAAACTCCTCCCACCCGCAGCAATGTTTTAGTGGGAGGCTGCGCTACTGCTAGGTGAAGGGGCCCACACCCAGCTCCCTCCCACAGCTCTGGTGGGTGCGGTCTTACGGATACCTTCACATATGGGAGTAAATAAATCCCTGATGTGTTCAGGAAGCGCACTTGGGTATGTTGTTGCAGCAGTCAGAGGAGTCTAGTAAAATTGGGACTTAAAGTGTTAAAATCGCAGTGTGCCGGGGGGAAACACGCAACAGTTTACATATGAAATTATCAGCAGGCTCTTAGACAGCAGTAACTTCCACCAGAAGAAAGCAGAATAACATAGTTGAGTATTCATATATAGTATGAAGGCACAGATGTTTGTTTCCCAGAATGCCCAAGAACTCTGAGAACACTGCTCTATTGTCACTTCTGGATGAATCTCCCAGAGTGTAAGATTCGTGTCAGAATAACTTCAGACACTGATCTGAAGCATAAAGCATTTGCGAGCCAGCACAAGGCATAACATCTAGGGCCTGCTACGATTCTCACCAAGAGAAACAGAGGCAGGTGATCTAGACTCCTTCAAAGTAACAATCCACATTCCATCAGCTTAACAACTTAAGACCACCAAGGGCTGGCCACCTGCCCCAGGCTGCACACAGAGGAACCTAGAAAGCAACTGAGGTCCCTGCATGCCTTAATAATCAGAGATGTTTACTGACTTACAACTAATGCCTCAGGCTCTGGGATAAAGGGAAACTCTGCTTTATTCAGGGCATCCTTTACAGGTCTCTTGTATTCTGGACTCCAAGTAATAGTATCTCCCAGAAAATGGAGAAGAACTTGGGAAACCTCACTACAGAAAGCCTTTGCTATGGGAGCAGGAGACAGAGTGCGCGAAGCTCCAGACTTCAGCCCCAAAAACTGACAACAAGAGTGTGGCACGGGGGCCTTCAGTGAGGGGGCAGGGAGGACAAGGGGCCTGCAGGACGGAGGGAGGCGCGGAAGAAGGACATAGGGTCTGCAATATGGGGATATAACACAGGGTGTGCAGTGGGGAATGGGGGTGACACAGGCCTGCAGAGGGGGAGGGGCGTAGAGAGCCTGCTGCAGGAGGGACTGCTCCCAACAGCTTCTGCTAGGCTGAAAATACAACGAGAGTCCTGGGAAGATGGCAACAGCACATTCTAAGGGCTCTCAGTCTCCATGCTCAAACACACAGGGTAACTAGGTGGGTGCTCCCAGGCTGAATGCCTAAGTTCAGCCTGCACCTTCAGGCACACACAGTAAGTAGCGATGGATGGCTCAGCTGCTGAAGGTGCTCACTGCCCTGAATGCAATCCCCAGAGCACACAGGGTGAAAAGGTAATCAGGTTCTACAGACTGTCCTCCGACCTCCACAGGCACATCATGCCATGAACACCAAACACAACTCCCACTGCACATACACACACATCCTCACACCACATACAAACACATACATCACACATACATACACAAATATGTACACAAACACACACACCACATACACACAGACACATACCATACACACCACACACACACACACAAAATACACATACACACACTACATACAAAACACATACAAGCACTCCACACACAACACAAACACACACATAATACACCCAAATACATGGACACTAACACACACCATACACATCCACACAAACAGAAATACACACACATAAGTGATTGTAATAAAACAAAGAAAATTAAAATCTACAAAATTCAGTTTACAAAAACAAAACAAAAAAACTAAGTAATACAATGTCTCTACAAACTCCAAAACACAGGCAGGTGTGGACAATCCAAAGCCCTAAGATCAATGATGCCAGCACAGGTGTGGTGAAGTAAAAACAAAACATTATCTAACAAGCCCAAGAGAGCCAGCCAAGCCCAGCAGAAAGCACTGCAGGGATAGAAGAGTGGCTGAAATGAGGAAGGGGTGTTCATTCCAGAAGCAGGCACGCCCATTGGAGCTGAGGGGTGCGACAAGTCTACCCCCTGACCTGAAACATGACCACCAAGAGCTTCCGATCAAGACAGGGCCTAGAATCAAGCCTGGGCAAGACAAAAGTTCTGGAGAGCCAGGAGAGGGAAGGTACAAACAGGGAAGGAGGGAGGAGCTGGCTTTTCCAGTCATTAGCTCTTAGGTTTTTAGAGACAACAGAAGGTGGAAAGTTTTAGTAGTAAAACTAACTTGAAGTATGAAAAGAAAAAACTGACATGAAAGCAAAGCCCATACATTTAGTAAAATAAAATACAGGACAGAATACAAAAGCAGTGCTCTTTGGGCAGGGGGTCCTGGACTGAAGCAAACAGAGACTGTCAGCTGAGCACACACGCTTACACATACAGCTCTCTGCTTTCCAACCTGGACCCTGCGTGCTCAGTGCTTCACGCTCCAGCCACCTGGACATGAGCCAGAGTTGTTCTTATCAGGGTACTTAATCTAGAACAACTGCAAGGGAGAGGGGAGCTCCCTGATGTGAGTAACCCGGGCAACGGGAACTATGACAACCCTCACCAACAAAGAAGCAAACTTTTCAGTGCAAAGCCTGACACCGTGCCGCCCAGACCTCACAGCTCGGCCTGGGGAATGGACTGCACTCTGCACTCTTGCTAATTCCCCAGCTGACACTGTTACCAACACAGCCATGTTTGGAGGCCTTCTGTGTAGATCAGATGGCTCCACTCATGTGGCCCTTCTCTGCTTGGAGAGGGCCAATGTTCTAGAAAGGACCTCACTTGGCCTGCTTGGTGCCATCTTTAAAACCCATTAGGCACTAAGAGTGCTCAGTGTAGGTCAGCAGTATATGCTTCTCAAACATTTCCCCTCTTTTGGTGATTCTCACTTCGTATTTTCAAAAGCATATGGGTGCACATTCCGCCACCCAGTAATTTGCTCCTTGGTATTTAACCAACAGACGTGCACACATATGCTCACCAAAATGTATCTCCATATGCTCACAGCAGCACTGTTTACAACAGGCCTACCTGGAGAATACCTGTGTCAGGTAGCTCTCTGTCACTTCTGGAGGTTTCAGCTCCTGGCTGTTTGGGCCTTGTGACGGTTTGAGTAAGAATGGCCCCTGGGAGGTATGGCCCTGTTGGAGGAAATGTGTCATTGGGTGGGGGGGATTGGGTGGTGGTGTGTGTGTGGGAGGGTGGGCTTTGAAGTTTCCAAAGCCCGTGCCAGGACAGTCCCTCTCTGTCTGCTGCCTGCCGATCAGGATGTAGCTCTCGGCTACTGCTCCAGTGCCATGCAGGCCGTCCCTCTCCCCGCCATGATCACCATGGAATCACCCTCTGGAACTGTACGCAAGGCCCCAGTTAAATGCTTCCTCTTACAAGAGTTGCCTCGGTCATGGTGTCTCTTCACAGCAGTAGAACACAGACTAAGACAGCCCTGTTGCTTTGTGGCTGGAGCAAACCTGCGAGATCCAGGTTGGGAACCAGACAGAAACACCGAGCAGAAAGGACGGGACACTAAAACCCCCTTAGAGGGTGGGCCCCAGGGACCGCCTCCCTTGGAGCTACTGCATCTTAAAAGTCTCTACCCCCTCCCAGTAGCACCAAGACAGGAATTAAACCATCTAAACCCCGGGAGACATTTCAAACCCAAACCAGTGCACTGCTCAAAGGCCCGCCAGTGCTGGGCCTGCCAAATAAACGGCACCCACCACCCACTGCACACAAATGGGTGTCACAGGCTCGCAGCCTGGAGAGCCCTGATGCTACACTGTGTGCTACCCGGCAGCATTCATCCACGCTCCTAACAGCTGGGAGAGTGGGCTTGCCCGAGGGGTGGTGACTGGGAGGCGCTCAGAGGCTCTACCGAGCTGGCTTTGGCTGTGAACACAGAGGCTGCACTGCTCTGAATGTGCAGACTGCACGAAGTCTTTCATCGAGTGCTTATGAAGTCATCTTTTAAAAGGCATGTGCAAATGTCTGCGGGATTCTGACTTCCTCCGCTCAGAGGATGTGCACACGGACGGGCAGGTCAGCATCCGTGAGCGCATTCCTATGTGGAGACAAAGCCACTAGCCCACATAGGCAGGAACCACGACTTCTGGAACACAAGCAGCTTGGCATCAAGTATTAAGTTTACTTGCACAATGAGTCATTTATCTTGTCAGAAAAATGTGGAGGCAAACAGAGGAAGCCAAGAATGCGGCTCCTGAAATCTGAAGGGCTGGGTTCAAACCCCTCTTCTACCACAGACTGGCTGTTATTTAGGTTTCCTTAGCATGTTTCCCCGGCCATTAACTGGATCATCATTATCACCCCCAAAATCATGAGTTTAAAAACTCTAAGGGAATTACAAAGTGGTGTGTGATAAATGTGAGCATGTATTAACACACCCTACAAAGCCGCACGTGGTGGTGCGTCCCTGTGATACCAGCACCCGGGAAAAAATGCAAGGAAACTCAGCTTGATGGCATCCCAACTACACAGTGAGTTCCAGGCCAGCTTGGCTGTCTAGGGAGAAATACACATATACACACACACAGCCCCAGATACAATATGCATACATGTACACACATTATATATATGTGGCATGTTATCTTCTTAACAAGGTGCACAATTTGTAGAAAAAAGATTCATAATGTGATAAGTGAATACCTCTGACATGCCCTAAAGACTTAAACATTCAACACTGGAAGGAAAAACTGCTTTCAAGCCTGACCATTTGGTATTGAATAACCAGTGGGTTCACTGGTTCCCCGGGAAAGACTACTTTCCCATTCTCCGCACTCTGGTTGCTCGCAGTGTTTCGGATGAGGCCTCCTGGCCACTCTCTTTCCATGGAAGCCTGTCTGTCGTGGTCCTTGTTCAGCTCATGTGGAGGTGGTCACACTGATGAAACTAACTGGGTGTAACTTCCAACGCCACTAGGAACAACCTCAGAGCAAACTCCCTTCCTTCATCGTTGAATCCTTCCACCCTCTCTTCCACAATGATCCCTGATTCCTAGGTGCAGGAGTTGTATTGCAGATGGTCAGCCCTAAAAATGTCCATACATGTAACAGTATACAAACTGAGCAGGTTGTACTTATGTATTTACGAACATATACATACATATACATACATGTATGTAACAATGAAAACAAAGGCCATAAATTTGAAAGAGAGCATAAAGGTATATACGGGAGGGTCTGGAAAAATGAAAGGAAAGTGGAGGGAGGGGGTAATGTAGTTATATTATAATCTCAAAAACAGAAGAATAATTTTAAAAATAATAAAAATGTATTAACATAGGAAAGCTGGTGGTGTGCCATTTATGTATTGGGGTTTATAAAATAATCTCTGAAAAACTGAAGAACCACATTCTCTTTCCAGTGAGCTCCCTGGCCTGATGACACATCCTGCTCATTCGGCCCTGCCCTCCCTCATATTAAACACTACTCTGAGGCCAAAGAACACGGAGCCACATGCGGGAACAGAAAGATCTTCAGGAGCATCACTGCTCAGGCTTCCTGGTGCTGTGGCCCTTTGATTCGGTTCCCTGTGTTGCGGTGATCCCCAACCATAAGGTTATTTTTGTTGCTCCTTCACAACTGTAAATTTGCCGACTGTTATGATTGTAATGGAAATATTTGCGTTTTCCGCAGGCCAGCCCTGTTTAAGGTTCATTGGACCCCCGAGGGGGCCACGACCCAGAGACTGAGAACCACTGTTGAGGAGCCACAGGTCATACTGTCATTCCCGTCTGCTCTGCCAGCATTTCCCCAACACAGTCCTCCATAACACGATGAGCCAGGCATGGTGAGCCGGGCCTTTAAAGTTCAAAGATCTGGGGGACTGTAAGTCCAAGCCACCTGGCCTACTTACTGAGACCCTATCTTAAAATTAAAATAATAATAGTAAAAAAACAACTTTGAGAATGATTATGGCTGTATTCAATGTCAGGGTGCCGTCTAGACAAGCAGGGCGTCCCAAGTTCAATTACCATTAGCCCCAGTCCCCTCCCCGACACACAAAAAGAGAAAAGGCCATCTGAGGACAAAGGGAGGAGACAGACCTCATCTCAGACTTCCTGTGAGAAACAGTATTTATGTTTAATGAACCTAGTATTCGGCATTTTGTTATAGCAGCCCTGGAAATTAAGAAAATAGAAGTAATTTGGCATTTTTCATTTTTTACTTTTCCAAATTACAATTACAAATTACAATTTTCCATGACTAAACATCACACCTCAGTGAAAGCTGAACATTCTACAGGTTCATGTACTCAAGAGCCTGTTGTGAGGAGGCTTGCGAGGCTCCACCATGGAAGGTGTTTCAGACCAAAATCTTACCATGGGTGAGATTCCTCTCGCCTGTGAGGTAAATAGGTCACATTAGGTGCTTGAACTCTGAACAAAAAGGAGAGGTGAGTTGCTAAAAATCAACTAGGAAGGTAACAGCAGATCTTGAGAAGAGACAATGCATGCAATCAGTGGCTCAACACTGTCCCCTACTGGTCAAACTGTGACATAGACAGACCATTCCTCTGCCACCACACTCTCCTGCTTTCAAAAATCGAAAACAAGGCAGCCTGTGCAAACTCCCTAAGAATACGCAGGAGGTCTTTTTCAGCTGTGAAGTGACCTTCAGCATTCTCAGGGTCTTAGCTGATCTCACTAAAAGAGACAAGGCTTTCTTTCAAGGCAAGTGTAGAAATGGATCAAAGGTAATTTTCAACAGCTATTCATACCAGCTCTGACACCGATTCACATTCTTGTAACAGCTGGTTCAGTGTGGAAGCAGTGAGTGGCACGATTTTTACTGTGGAAATCAGCTTTATTATTTAAACCACACCTTATAGTCCTCATACAGTAAATATTAATTTATCACTGGATAACGATTCAATATAAAGGAAATCTCTTAGAGTAGAGCCCAGCATGAAAATGCATTCAGTCAGTGGCTTCTACATTTTAACTATTTTAAATAGTTATGTAGCATAATAGCACATTTTATCTATGCTATGTGGTATTTTAACTATGGGTTGAAAGCTTACCAAGTTTTTAAAGTGCATTTGTCATTCTCAACAGAACTCAAGCCACAATCCTGGGGATGTCCCTTCGTGTCCCCTGTCCCTTCCTGGATATACTGGCTGGTTTTGTGTGTCAACTTGATACAAGCTGGAGCCATCACAGAGAAAGGAGCCTCGCTGAAAAAATGTCTCCATGAGATCCAGTTCTATGATATTTTTGCAATTAGTGATCAGTGGGGGAGGAGGGCTCAGGCCATCGTGGGTGGGGCCATCCCTAGGCTGGTGGTCCTGGTTTCTATAAGAAAGCAGGCTGAGCGGGCCAAGGGAAGCAAGCCAGTAAGCAGCCCTCCTCCATGGCCTCTGTGTCAGCTCCTGCTCCCAGGTTCTAGCCCTGCTTGAGTTCCTGTCCTGTCTTCCTCCAATGATGGACTATGAATTTGGAAGTGTAGGACAAACAAGCCCTTTTCTCCCCAACTCGCTTTTTGGTCATGGTGTTTCACTGCAGCAACAAAATCCCTAAGACCCTGGATCATCACAGTTCTGAACTTGTCAGGGTGGTGACACGGCTGCTTTTGACCACGGCACTCCATACACGCCCATCCGAGTCCCGGGGATTCTGAGTGTGGTGACGCGTGGAGGAGTGAGCGCCAGGGTGGTGAGAAGCTGAGATCGGTGGGCGAAACCCACTGGAAATGCACCACCCCTCAGGCTTCCACGCCAAACATTCTCACAGAATAATTTTAAAAATAACAGCTTAGGATGACGAGATGGCTCAGTGGATGACGGCGCTTCCCCCAGGCCTGACGACCCGAGTTCAGTTCCCAGCACTCACATGACAGAACCTGACTCCAGCAGGCTGTCCTTTAACCTCCGCACCAATGCTGTAGCACGCACACACACACACACACATACACACGTACAAACATACACACACAGACACAAGCAAGTAAATTTGTAAATGTGGGGGCATTCACAGGACTTTAGCTGTGTTTGTGGCTCAGGTTCTGTTGTTCTGTTGAAAATCACAAGGGAACTTTAAAAACAAGTTTCCAACTATTAGTTAAAATACCACATGGCATAAAGCAGCTGCTGACTGAGCGCAGTTTTCACGTGGGACTTCCTTACTGTTGTAAAGTGGTGCGCTGGCTGCTCTGCAGGATCTGGAGAGAAAGACTAAATATCCTCAGTGTATACATGAGGAGGCCGAGGCTCAGAGAAGCCTGAGTATCTGTCTACTTACCCCAGCTAATAATACACAATAAGTAAATAGGAATTTTAAGGTGCTTCACTGAGGCATGACAGCATATGAGGAGGGCTGAAGCAGAGGGCTCACAAACCCAAGTCCAGCCTGGGCTCCGTGCACAAGCTGTTTACAAAACAAAGCAAAAAGTCAGTGAAAGTGCATCAAACACTTAAACAGAAAATGCCATTACTTCTTCAGTCATACCGAAAAGGTCACACCTTCCCTTAATCTTCATTCCTATCTTGATAAGAGCCTTACAGTGCTTAATGGTATGCAAAACAAAACAACAAACAAAAAGTCCAGAAGTTGTATCTTCTCCCCGGTGGCTGTAAACTTCTCCCCACGTAGAAAATTTGAGAAACCTCATCAGAGGGGACTCGGCTGATGCTCATCTTCCCGAATTTACTGTCTACTGCAACTTCCCTATATCTGAGACAAACATATAAAAAAATTTAAGAACTGAACCTCAAGAAAACAACCCAGTTTTAAAATGGGGTACAAACTGAGCAGAGAATTCTCAAAAGATAAAACACAAATAGCTGAGAAACACTTGAAGAAATGTTCAACATCCTGATTCACCAGCGAAATGCAAATTAAAGTGTTTTGGGATTTCAGCTCACATCAGTCAAAATGGCCAAGATGAATAAAACAAGTGGCAGCACATGCTGACAAGGATGCAAAGAAAGGGAACACTTATTCATTGCTGGGGAAGGTGGGGGAGGCATAGAAAGTTGTACAGCCCCTAAGGAAATCAGTGTGGCGGTTTCTCAGGAAGCTGGGAATAGAACTACCTCAAGATCCAGCTATACTGCTCTTGGGCATATACCCAACAGACTCTGTGTCCTACTATAGAGATATCTGCTCAGCCATGTTCACTGCTGTTCTTCACATAATAGCCCGAAATAGCCTAGATGTCATCAACAGATGAGCAATAAAATGGGGTACATTGACACAATGAAATACTATTCAGCTGCTTTAAAAAAAGGAATCATAAAATTTTCAATTGAATAGATGGAGCTAGGGAAAAAAATCATACTGAATGAGATAATACAGAACAAATAGACAAATATTGTTAGTTTACTCTTATACGTAGATGTTTGCTTTTAAGCCTCGAGATATGTGCTGTGATCCATATATCCACAGTGGTTAGGGACCTAGTAAGACACTGGTGGGGGAAAGGAGCTCCCAAGGAAGGAGAAATGGAATATATTGTTAAGGAGAGACCGGAGGAGGGTGGGACTGGAGCAGGAGTATTAAATGAGAAGGGAGCTGGAAGGGAGGGGTAAAGGAAGGAGTGTGAGGATGGACAGTAACACTAAGGGCTATTATACTGTAGCACCTTCCTAAAATATTTACATATATAAAAGAAATATAAGCGGAGTCACCAAAGAATGGGGGCGACAGTGCTCCAACTAGAACCCTTATGCCACCAGGTGAAAGTTCTGGTGAGAGCAATGGTTTCCATCTATGCCAGTCTTTGGCAAAGGGGCCCCACATAAACCCACCAGTATCTTGGGCTATTGCCAAAGCTACTGATTGTTCTCATAAATTGATGGTAAGGCCCTACTTCTGAGGAGAATACCCACATATCTCAATGACTGTGGAGAAGTTGTGCTGTTGCCTACCTAGAGCCTTCACCCCCACTGAATGGCATTCACAGTACCGGAAGGTACTCTGTACACTACCAGAGGAGAAAAACAATTATCAACCCAGCTGCAAACACTGCAACCTACACCAGTGACCTGCCTAGGAAACACGCTCTGTATTAGTAGCACAAATAATTGGAGTTAAGGCCCATGGGATAGAAATCATGCCTGACAATTGGATGGCCAAGACCTGAAACTGGATAGGCCACTGACCCAAAGGAAAAACCAAATACCAATGTTCTGCTAAAAGAACATACAATAGCATGGCTCCTAACTACAGTCTGCTATACCCACAGCTCAGCGCCATGCTTAGCCATCATCAGAGAAACTTCTTCTTGCAATAGATGGGAACTAATACAGAGATCCATAACTAGACAGACAAGGTGCAGACAGTGAGAGATTTCATAGTTCTCAGTCCTAAATGAGAGGTCTTCATCAAACTCCTCCCCTCCCCCAGGGAGCTATACAGATGAAGCAGGAGAATGATTGTAAGACCCAGAGGGGATGGATGACTCCAAGAAAGCAGTGTCCACTAGACAAAACAGGATGGGTGCACACATGAGCTCCCCGAGGGTGTGGCAACATGTCAGGTTCAAGGTAGATGAGATCCCTGCACTGAAAAGAGCAAGTGGACACAGGCCCCCACTCATAAGCAAGAGGTTAGATACAACATATACACAACATTTATAAATATGCTTACAAAGGAAAAATTAGTTTTTGCCAATGGTTCCTCACTGGGCATATTAACCAAGCTTCACAGTAAGCCCCATGACTAGGAACATCTTGGCAAGACAAGCTCAATGGTGTTTTTGTAGACTTCTTGTCTCATATTGCTCTTTTTTTTTTTTCAGGATATTTTTTTCGTCCTGTTGGTCTTTGGCTAGTACACTTTGTTTTCTGGTCTTGAGGTGGGAGCAGTGTTGTATGAGGTTCTGTGTTGTTGGGCTTTTTGGTATGTTTGTTTTTTAAAGAGAGAGGAAAAAAGGGTGTGGAGTTGGGTGGAGGATATGGGTGGAGAGATGGAAGAGGAGAAAATCAGCATCAGGATATACTATATAAAAATGCATTTTCAAGTAAAAGTTTCTTAATTAAAGGCAATAGTCTTCTTCACTCCCAAAACTCTTTCCCAATACACAGGGACATAGAAGAGACACCCAGCCAAGCTGGAGGAATGTTAGGTTAAAAATCAGGAGACTGGGGAAGCCTCCCGGAGGAGGTGATAAAAGAATGGAGTCACTAGACAGGTAGGTCACCAATTCTCTCAACGAGACCTGACAGAGGGTCAGCAGGAGAAGAAAGTGAAATATCCCCTACACATTTCAAACCCAAAGCTGCACCGAGCCACCAAGCTGCATGAAGATGTGACTTGATTATAGCTAAAGTACACCCATTTGTCCAGAGTCTCACTCGCCCCCAAGCTGCCCCAGATCGATAACATGCCTCTCCACAGGGCCACCAAGAGTCTGTCTAACAGGTAACCTGTGGAGGTGCACGCCTGTAATCCCAGCACCTGGGAGATGGAAGCAGAGGGTCCTCCTCAGCTACAAAATAAGTTCAAGGCCATCCTGGCTGACATGAGACCCTGTCCCAACAAAAGGGAAGGTGATTCACCACATCTATGGAAACACTCGGCTGTGCTCAGACACCCCGGCCTCCCAAGCAGAAATACTGGCAGTTCAAATGCTTCAGAGAAATGCAAATCCTCCCTTCTTATCTTCAAAGCTAAATCATTAAATTATTTTTTTAAGAAATTAAATTAGAAAATACAGTAAAGGGAAAGCTCAGGATATAAGAAGCATCATTGTCTGCATGCATGTTAATTTTTCACCTGTTCAAGCAAGGTACTAACATACAAAACGTCAGAGCTGCGGGTAAGCCCGAGTGAGTAAAAGAGCATGGGAATTCCCACACAGTGCTCAAAGTATCCTGTCATAGAACATACACGTATGCCAACTGATTGCTGTTTTAAATTTGTGTGGTGCTGAGAACTGAACCCCAGAGCTGCATACATTCTACACAAACACTTGACCATTGAGCTCCAGTCCAGTGAATGGCTGATAAAGCCAGTTTGGGAACAAGCTTCCAGTAAACATTCTAGAATCTTCCATATTCTTGGAAGTCCCCATGGCAGGGAGTCCATATAGGCAGCCCTTCCTTAAGCCAACTCCACCAGAGGGGGGTGAGATTTCCAAACTTCCACTGATCTTTCCAAGAAGCACCAATGCTCTCCCTTAGCCTCAGGTCTGAGCAATTACAGAATGATCTTGCTTTCAATATCCCCCAGCATTAGGCCAAAGCTTTTTTTTTTTTTTTTCAGGAAGCAAGTGGCTATCTTTTTTTCTATAGTAAGAGCCAGGGTTTCAAAGAGATAATGGAGCCGAACTGAAATAGCAAAGCCATTCTTGCCATTTGTTAATATTACATGGATCCTCATCTTTCAAAATGATGCAAGCTGGCTGGGCCCAATGTGGTCTCACCCTTCAGCCCACAGAGAAGGATGCAGCAGGCAGAGAACCAAGGACTGTGCAAGGTACAGATGCACCAGGCCTCCTGCTTTTTGCTTATCCTCTCCATCCGCTACAGCAATGGGACCCAAAATAAAGCTCACAGTGACCACAAATTAGGCTAAGGCAATGGACATGCACTATAACACGGCAGACAGTTCAGTGTCAAAACCACCACGATCCCATCCTTACTGCAAGAGAACAACACATATCAAGCAAGTCAAGATGCTGCCAAAGCTGGACTCTTCACAATGGCCAACAAGGGCAAGATGTCTGCAACACCACTTCTGCCTTGATGCATCCTCCCCAGCCAGTGCTCCAAGCACAGACAACAGTCTCCAGGCCCAGGAAGCCATCCACCACCTTTAAATCCTCTGGACAGCTCCTCTGATTGATGGTCAGCTGGGAAAGCCTACCTGGCTCTCTGGAACTCATAGACCTAGCCCATCATTCCTTGCTTCATTCATCAAGCATTTCTGGAGTGCCTGCTGTGTTCCAGACACTATATGGATACTGCACAGCTACGGTTCTCCTGGCAGCTGAATGAGGAAGAGGGGCTACTGGATGAAAAATAATGAATAGTTAATTAATTACAGCCTCCGGTTGTTAATAAATAGTTAATTAATTAACAAACTAATTACAGCCTGTGTGATCTGTGCCTTGAAGAAAAGGCCAGTTTCACAGAGTGGAGTAGAAAGAGAAGGCTTTTCGTAGGCTGTGATGTCTGAGGTGACTCTTGGCCATTAAGTGCAAGGACTACAGGTGGAAATGAGTGGGGAAGAGGAAACAGACAGGCAGGAAGATGTGACTGCTCGGGTTCAAGCAGTGGAACTTATTCAGCATTGCTTGGATGCTGCTGTGTGCAAGGAAAAGATCCATGCGCACCCCACCCCGAAACTGTCGGGGTGCTGGGGGGAGGGGAGAAGTGGTTCCCAGTGCCCCCCAGCGGTCCCTTAGGGCTCTGTAGCCCTGGCCCGGGGTGGGGGGATCACCAAGCCTTATGATCAGAGTCAGCCCTTGTACAGCCCAAGGAGGAATGCAGGACACCACCACCATTAAGTCCTCGGAGGGTCTGAATAAAGTCACACTCAAGCTACAGAAGTGTTGCATTCCACTTAGAAACTATCTTCAAACGCCAGATTAGTTTCTACCATTTAAAAACGATGAAAACCTAAATTCTGGAATTAAAAAAAAAAAAATCTTGCAATTGTGATCCAACACTCACACGTAATGACAACTGTCTGGATGTGGAAATGGGAGCACCCTGTGAGAGGATGTGGAAATGGGAGCACCCTGTGAGAGGGACCCAGGCAATGGGGCTAATGACCACGGTACTGAGTTTACAGTCTGGCTTTACAGCAGAGTTAATAAAGTAGGTGTCACACAAATTCAAGGCTGAAAGCCACCCATGATTAAAGGGGCCATTCAACTGGAGGTGATGAGCGAGGAGCGCAAGTGTGAGCAAAGTCTGAACGCAAACAGGGGAATGACCCAGAAATGAGGGATGAGGGAGAAATGTTTGTAACACTCCCGGCACAAGAATTCTTACTAAGCGTGTAACTTTTGAGTGCCAAGGGCTCATGATCCATACAGAGTCAAAAGTGACTTCAAATTAAAAACGTGAATGGATATTAGAGTCACCACATGGAAAATTGGCTTCGACGTCCTGAAAGCACCTCCACAGCTGATAAGGGGACTGCAGCACGCCTCCTGTGAGGGTCTCATCTGCTTTACCAGACCCAGCAGAACGAACTGTGTTTGCAAACTTTCTGAGCCAAGACCCTGACAGGTGATCTTTGTGCAGAGGTGGGAGTGGAAGCATTCTGAGACTCTCCTCCCGAGAGCGCAGTTTCTTAGCAAACTTAGCAACTGTCAGAAAACTTACACAAGCCGTTGACATCCAGCATACTGGAGATGCCCCTGTCACTCATGTCCACTTCCGGCTGGTTCTTCTCCCTGCTCTCCTCCACCAGCTTCTTCAGTGACTTGGACATGTTCTGTAGCAAAGGACAACAAAGCACGTGGGCAATGGCAAGAGTGTGTGGGAGTGGGGGCGGGGGCAGGAAGGGTAGAGGCCTGGGCTGGACTCTCCAGGGCTGCGTGAGGGAGAGTGGGCATCCCCGCGGAATCCTTACTGGGGGGACCCGGACCCCGCGCACTCACCGCTGAGGGCAACACCCGGCGGGTGTGCGTGGGAGCCCGCAGGGGAAACTCGGGTGGCAAGCGACGAGCTGGATCAACCAAAAACAGGATCCCGGAGGAGGAACACACCCTGTCCCAGCGAGCGCGCAGGCGCACACCAAATCCGGCCAACCCCACGCCCCTCCCGGCCTGACACTTCCCAAATTAGGAGAAGTGTTTCCCAGCCCTGGCTCCGGGCGAGGCTCTGCCCACAGAAGAATGTGGACCCCGAGGCCGGCCAATCATACACGTTTTAGGAACAGAGACTCCGCCCCACGCTGAGGAACACCCATCTTCCTTGGGTTTGGAACTTGCATTGGACCAAACAGGTAGGCGCGGTCTAGATCTTGCGCATGCTCAGTAGACTAACTGAAAAACAAAGCTCTGTGGGCGGAAGCAGGGAATTTTCAGAGCGGGATGCTGGAACAGAGGGAAACGTTGGGAGAACAGCTTGTGTTTAGGGATTTGGAGTTGAGACTTGGGAAATCCAGAAGTCAGTTATTCTTCGTCCCGCGCCTTTCATTGCTGATCCCCTCGCACGGAGGGTTGTTACCCTGAGTTCCTCGTGTGCCCCTGCGGCTGCCACAGACCTGGCAGAGGTATGAGGCTTGGGTTATGATCATGTTTCTAGAGGCAAGAATTCGGCCAGAAACTTGCGTCCTCGGCTGGAGGCTCACTGTATCCTCGCTATTTCCCCACTTCCGCCCCCAACAATGACCTTTTGGTCTTGAGCAACTGGGTTAGATGCTAACAGCAAACTTCATGTCAGAGTTAACAGAGTTAACGGTTACACGCGTGCACAGTGAGATCGTGATAGATAGATGATAGATAGATGAGAGAGAAAGAGAGAGAGAGATGAACAGACTGATTTCTGGCAAACCCAATGACTCGATCTTGATGGCCCCAGCAATAGCTTGCCTCTCATTCAAAAATCTATTCTTGCTGGCAGTTTCACACTATGAAACAGGGACTGATAGCAGAATTATTCTCCTGATGTTAGGTACATGACAGACAGACAGGTGAGTTTAGAGACACATATAAGCAGTGAGCCAGTGGGGTGATCGAAGAGAGTTCTGCCCTTTGAATTCGAAAGCAGAAATTTCTCCTAGAAGCATACCTCAGATGAAAAGATGGCACTTGTGCTGGCGACCTGAAGTGCCATGGCTCTTCAGGTCTTAGGTAGACTTTTGTTGAGAGCACCGAGCAGATAGTTCAGAGACCCCTGCTGCCTATGGGCTTGTGAGATGTTTCGCTGTATTCGGACAGAAATTAGGAATTTTGGGGAAATACTACTAAAATTCCATCTTCCCCAGTGCAGCCTGTTGATGTAGATGGTTGACTGGGTAATATGGAGTCTGTCCGCTTTCTCCACGTAAGGTTGCGACTTTTCCCTTCACATTTTAAAGGCCACCAGGCAGCATAGTGTGGAATTATGTAAGTCAGCCTCCCTTTACCTTCAAGTTAACACCCATTTATGATTTTCCAGCTTTATCGTTTCATGGTTGTTCACCGGGCGCCATTCTATTATCTATCTATTTCTTGATTCATCGATATTTTTGTAAATATTTTATTTTTTTTATTCTTCTCTCACACAATCCATTCTGACTGCAGCCTCCCCTCCTACCAGCCTCTCCTTGCCTCTCCTCGCCTCTCCTTGCCTCTCCTCCAGATCCACTGCTCCTCCATTTCTCTTCAGAAAAGAGCAGGTTTCCCAGTGGTATCAAGTGAGCATGGCATAACAAGATGCAATAAGACTCGGCACGAACCTTCATATCAAGGCTGGACAAGGCAACCCAGTAGGGGGAAAGGGGTCTCCCAAGCAGGCAAGAGTCCGAGACATCCCCACTCCCATTGTTAGGGCTCCAACAAAAACCCGAAGCTAAACAACCACAGCATGGATGGAGAGGCCTAGCACAGACTCACACAAGCCCTGTGATTGTTGCTTCAGCCTCTGTAAGTCCCTCTGAGCCCAGCACATTAATATTTTAATGCTTTCGAAAAGTCACTGCTATTTCTTCCTCCAGCCCTCTCCGAGGGTGATAGTTTCACTGTATAAGCTGATAGCATCTGTACCCTTGTGAATCCTTGAGTGCTGGTATAACAAAGCGCCATAGACTGAGCGGTTTAAACAACACAAACTTACCTTCCCACAGTTGTGAAGGCTGAAAGCACAAAGCCAGACGCAGGAAGATTTGGTTTCTTCTGCAGACTACTGCTTCTCTCGGTACCCTCTCACTGCTCTCCCGCCCCTCCCCCCAGGGGAGTGCATCCTCAACACAGCTTAGGAGCACAACAGGTCTGCAGGATCGGGACCTTCCCCTTCTTTCTCAAATACATGTGAGATCTCACAGACATCCCTTAACAGATGTCTCACAGATATCTTCTTCACAGCTTTGAAGATAATACTTTTAACCTTCCCTCCTTTGACTAACTGGGTTTGTTTGAAAGGTCTCTTCTTTTTCCTGCAGGTGAGAGTCTTTCTGGTAATTGGTCTTAGTTGGCATTTCATGTTCAAGCCTAAGGATCTGAGCTGATTTTTCTAGATGATTTGTGTGGCTGCCTGGTCCTCTCTCACTGCTTTCTTTGTGTGTGTTTGTTTCCGTCTACGTCTGCATTCATTTTCCCCGGGTCATTTCTTAAATGTCTTTAGAGGCAAGAGCACAGTTTTGTGCAGAAAGTCATCCCCAGGCTGCCTTTGCTGGTGCAGGGGAATGGCAGTTATGAGTGTCAAGGGTTCCACTTCCTGCCTTGCTTTCTCTGCTATACCTGCCAGCAGACAACTCCTGGGCCAGCAATTCCCATTCCTCTTGTGCTTCTCTCTTGAAATTATCTGGGGAAACAATTCCCTTTATTTGTCAATACATTTCCATTCACTTCCTCAGTTTTCTAGAAATTTGTTTTGACTCTTGAGAGAAGAAAAAAATAAACTGCCTTTTGCTGTTCTTACAACATTCACCACATTGTACTTCCAAAACTTAATGGAGGGAGCCATTCCCATGTCCCAAATGATTCTCCAGCAGACATCTGCTGTGTCCTGCAATTTATTTGAATTCTGACACTGTACAACTGCAGTTAACATTAGATCAGATCTGACAAATAGTGGTGGCTGGCGGGGGAGGGGGGGGGAATGGGAGGGGGAGGGGCTTAGTGCATCCACTAGACTTCTCCATTCCAGGTGCCAAAACAGATAGATAGATAGATAGATAGATAGATAGATAGATAGATAGATAGATAGACAGATTGATCGATAGAGCTTTAAAATTTTCCAAATGGGTCTATGGCTATATCAACAATAATATTTAATAAGTCATACCTAGTCCTTTGGGCCGGATATGAGACTCTCTCTCCCATGGTTATATGGATTATAATCACAACCCTGTCACGGTGAGTCCATATCTGTTTTCTATAACTCATGTTTCTCGTCTCTCAAGTGGGAGTGATGGCTCTGACTGTTCCAGGGAGTTATTCCTGTCCTGTGGGGAGTGTTTGTGCCTGGCACAGCACAAGGACTGCACTAAACTTCTCTCCCTGGAGCTCTGTGGAAGAATTTTGAAGACAATTTTTCTTGTTAGCTGGAGTTTAAACGAAATAGGAAGTTATGAGTAGTAAAACCTGCATCTATGACCTTTCCTGATCTCAGACTGTCATTAACCTATATTTCCCTTGGGGTGTTTGTCACAAGAATGCCTAAAGTCACAACAGGTTCCGCTGGGTCTGCTTTAGTCGGGGTTTCTATTGATGTGGTAAGTACCATAACTGAAAGCAAACTTGGGGAGGAAAGAGTTTATTTCATCTTACAATTCCTATAATTCTCGGTGACTCTTCAGCAGTGAGGGAGATTAAGGCAAAAAGCTGGAGGCAGGAGAGCATGGAGGGAAAGCTGCTTCCTGGCTGGCTCCCTGTGGCTCGCTTAGCCTGCTTTCCTACATCATCCAGCCACCTGCCCAGGGTGCATCACTCACAGCCCTCTGAGACCCTACGTCAATCATACTCAAGGGACCTCCAGGCAGCCCTCTGGCAGTGTTTCCTCAATTGAGGCTCCTCTTCTCAGATAACTCTAGCTTGTCAGGTACACACACACCACACACACTCACACACTCACACACACACACACACACACACACACACACAATCAACCAGGATAGTGTCTTAAGAGAGTCTTTGGGTCTTAGGAAAGGGATTCCCAGATAGTCCCTAAAGGCCAAATGTAGCCCCTCTGGCCAGACAGTGCACTTAATCTTGAATATTAAAAGCAAGCTCAAGTCTAGTTGATTGGGGCATAGGAGAGGGAGAGAGGTCAGAGGGCAGTGGAAGACCAGTTCCCTCCAATCCCACCCCTGACCCAGACTATAAGGGAATAGGTTGGATCCCAGAGGGCCAGAAAGCTGCCCCTGATTCTGCATTAAGCTGCTTATTGCTGGACCATGAGGAGGCAGCAAGAGGAAGTGGTGCTCATGCAAGAGATTGTGTTTTCTGACCAGCTTCATCTCAGATAGGATGCTGTAAGTTCCCATTTTTGCCTCAAGTAAGTGGCTTGTTTATGGCTTTGGGTTTGTCTCAGTTCTGCATAAGCAGACACTTGCTTTTATCTACATTTTATTTTATTTTTTGAATGACATTTGTACTTCCTTTGAGTTCCTTCAGAGTCATATAGAGTACAACTTTCCATTAACTCCAAATAAGGCTGCCTGCCTCTTCACCTTGTGCCCATTCACTTTACATTATGACATTATGGGCTTCCATTTGGGGGCCTGGAAGGAGTGTGTGTATGTGTGTGTGTGAGTGTGTGTGTGTGTGTGTGTGTGTGTGTGTGTGTGTGTATCAACTAATATTTTCAATTAATATCAACTAATTATTTGCCTGCCAGTGTTTTGATGGCAATAATGCTTTAGGGTAAGCACTTTGGGAACGAGAAGAAAAAAAAAAAAAAAAACAAACATGCCATTTGCTCTGAGGAGTTGATGTAATATAACTTTCACCAGATAAGAATATGGAGGCTGATTGTGGCAGTACACTCCTGAAATCCAGCACACAAAGGCAGAGGCTGGAAGATTTTAGTTTGAGGATATAGGACAAGTTGAAGTCAACACTGTCTACATATAAAGACCCTGTGGGAAAAAGAATGTGGAAAGAAATGAGAAAAAATAAGTTAAGAGGGGAGAGCAGAAAAGATTAGGAAAAGGGGATGAGGGAAGACAAAAGAAAGAATGAGGGAGGAGAGGATGGGGAAGGGAGGGGAGGGGAGCTGTGTTTTGATTCACTCAAGAACCCAGGCAAGGTGGAACTGGGAAGTTTGCAATGTGAAGTAGGGAGACATCAGCTGATGGAGGCCTGTCTTCATTTTCTCCTCAGTGTGTTTAGTTCATGACAACTGATAGACATTCAATAAACATTTATAAATGAGTGAATTATAAAGTGGAACCAGTCAACTGAGATGGGGCTTCCCTGGGAGAGACAGCTTTATCTCAGTTGGTTTCCACAGAACAATGGTATCTGTGAGAGCTCTTTCCACTCAGAAGGACTCACACTTTTCTAAGATGCATGCTAGTATGTCCAGGAAGTGTGACTATAGAATTGAAGAAAGCGTATTGGATATTGTCATGTAAAGTTGAAAACTTAAATTTTTTTAAAAAAAGAAGCAAGGCTGTACAACATTTCCAAGGTAGCAATCCAGACCTGAGAGGACCCTTTTAGGTGCAGAGGCAGTAGCCACCCTGAAGACATAAACTCTGTGTGCACAGCAAAAGGAAAATGGACTCTGAGTTTTCAAGGAGTTCTTCTCCACGAAGAAGACGGTGGTTGTGCTTTGTTGTCTTTGTGCGGATGAATGCGGGATCTTGCTCTGACTCCCTAAATGCATTGCAAAGGTAAAGAATGGGAGAGAGACTTCTGATATGAACGACATGAGAATGTCCTAACAGCCACAGCAATAGGATGCATTATCAAACATGAATCACTTTCAAATTCTGGTGGTCTTGCAATTGGTCCCTTGTTCCAGCTTGTCGAGAGCCTTTGGATCTACCATATTATTCATAAACTGGAGATACATGCATAGCTAATGGAAGAAGGGCTGTGTAAGGTGAGAGTACTCCATTGATACAGCTATATATTCTATACAGTAAGATGAAGCAACGCCCTCTCAGTCAGTGCCAGTCTTAAAGGCTTCGCTTTGCCTAGATAACATGTAGTAAGTTTCTTTCTGTGAAGTTGTCTGATCTTCTGGGGGCCACGGGGAACTCTGGGAAGCACTGGGTTTTCTTGTGAAAAGGAAGTAGTAAGCACCTCCCTTAGCTGCCCTTCTGGAAAAGTAGGAGGGAGCACCATGCTATGGGATATTCCCATCCTCAACAAAGCTGCAAAGCTAGGACGCCTGAGGTGATGGTTTCTTTCAAGGCCACACACCCAAGGCAAATACATACACAGCTTCAAGACACCTCTGATTTAGAAACGTTATCTCCACTACTCAGAGACAATATAAGCTGGCATACACAAGCTTTTGTTCTGTGGGTCTGTGCATTTTTCCATACTTGATAATAAATAGAATTGTCTACAGTAAATATCCGTGGCTTAATTTGAATAGAAATATATAGAATGTGGTTGAGATTTAGAGCTTGGTCCTTCTTAGAGCATCATTTCTTTGAGATTTTGCTTTTATGAACAACTTTTAAAAAGAAACATCAAACTTTTACAACCAAATATTCGTTGATTTCTTGTCTGCTAGTAGTTTGAAGCAGGCGTGCAGGGTAACGGAAAGTTAACTAAGTTAACCTAAGATGCACATGTACTAAGAACTGACGGCCTGTATTAGTTGCAGGTGGCACTGTGGGGCTAGAAGTAGCACAGATGTCTCTACGGTAGTAATTGCGATGTGAGCAGCACAGTATGGAAGTCAGCGGGGCTCCAGCAGTGTGCAAAAAGGGTATGCAAAGCTAAAGAGCCAAACAATCACTGCGCAATGCAGGGTAGGGCTGGTTTTTCTGAAAACTTAATGTTTGAGTCTGCCATGCCTCCACAGGCCCTTGGGTTTGAACAGTTAGTTGATGCTCAGCTGGTGTCGCTGTTTGGGGAGGCTGCAGAACCTTTGGTCCCCAGTTGGTGGATGGTCCGGGGAGGCCATAGAACTTTGGGCTGGAGGAACCAGAGCACTAGGGCTTAATCTAAGAGCTCTGCTTCCTAGTTTCTCTGCCAAATTTGCGGTTCTGTGCAAGCTCCCACTACATGGTCCGCCATGCCTTTTTCAGTGTGATGAGGGAAAACCCTCTAAAATGGTGAGCAAAATAAACCTTTTCCTTCAACAGACATGGGAAGGAAGGAAGAAGAAGCATCCTTGGTGTACAGGGGTCTGGCTGTGACAAACACCCAACAGATGCAGCATAAATGAGAAAAGTTACAAGGACATTCTAGGACTGTGGAGCATGAATAAAGGTAAGTAGAGGGCGTGCCGAGATTTGACGGCTGGGATGGCACAGAGTCCTGGGAACCATCAGAGGGGAGACTCAGTGGCCAGGACCAGAAGCTGGAGAGCTTGGGATGGAGAACAATTTCAGAGGTCACAGTAAATTCTTCTCCCTCAAGCTCAGTAAAACACCAAATTGCAGTGGGTTTAAAAATGAAGACAACAGAACTGTACATGGTTTTCAGTAATGTTTATTACCCCTCCTTTGACTTTTGTTGTAGAAACAATACACCTATTTATATCCCTGACTTTTAACAATGTACATCAATATGCCAGGAAAACCCTTTAAGGAACTTTTTAAAAAAGGTCAGCCAAGTGGTATGTCCAGTAAGAATGGTATGTGCCGCTGAGGTGAACAAAGCCAGGCTCTGTCTTCAGAACACTGAATGTACAAAATTGGTCCCACACTGTCTCTGATAAGGGCGCAGAAGTTCAGGCCATGTTTGATGGCGCAGGGGATGGGATGAGAAAGGCACAGTTCTGGGCAGGGCCACACGGCTGATTCAGGTCTCCCAATGTATCTCAAATCCCGAAATAGTTGTCGTATACTCAGCATGAAATCTTACGAAGACCTGACTTGATGAGGCCCTAAAAGGGGCTATGTTGATGTCCTGAGGGGAGGAAGAAAAGCAAGGTTATTTTTTTAATTGAACATATTTCTAGACATATCAGCCTACTTGAAGGATTACCTGTAAAACTCTGGTGTGGTTCTAACAAGTTCCAATGGTGAGCCAATGTACATTTCTAGTAGTAACTGGCCAACAGGTAATACCTTAACTAATACAGAAGAGTGCTTCTCGGGGCAGGAGGCTGAGAGGTAGCGGGTGAGGAGGTGATGATAAACTCTCGGTGCTCCTCACTCCCTAGACATCTGACCTGAGTGTGAACAATTGTGTGCATCCTTACTGCAACAGAAAGTGCAAGCAGTTCCTCACACAGCAGCCACTGCCTCACACAGCGTGTGTGACCCAATGTTTTGTGTTAGTGTTTTACTTGTTTTTCCTTTTATTCCTATGTTTTGTATTATGGATTAACACTGTGAAATGTTAAATGAATTGCTGATGCCTTTCATTTAATAAAATAAGTGATAAAATAATTACACATGGGAGGGAGTGTATTTTGAAAGCATCACAGTATCCAGTTACAGGCTTGGATTTAGGGACACTTGGCTACATGGGGGAGTCATCTGCCTCCTGGAACCTCAGACCTCCTTCATCTGCAAAGCCCAGAGTGAGCTGTTCTCCCTACAGCGCAGGCTGTGGAATCAAATGGAGCTGGCTGCTTGGAAGGAGCCAGCTACACACAGGAGCCGTACAAAGGTACCAGGAAGTTATCTCTTTTATCCCGCGTGTAACAGCGACAGGGTGCCTACTGGTCCCAAGATCAAATTCTCCCCCTAAGTAACCAACTCCCTGTGGGAAGTGCGCTGATGTAGTTAGCCAAATGTTTCCTGCCGTGTCCGTCCTCACTGATTACAGCACTGTAATCGTGAGCAGATGAGAACTCACTTTCCTTTGTTTAGTAATTCGTGCTGTGCAAAGGCACATGGAAAATGATACATCAAAAGGTTCCTAAAGCAGTGTGGTAAGATGTTAATGGCAGATTGGCAAGTGACAAACAGTATAAAATATGTATAGATGTGTATATACTCAAAGAAAAGTACTAGCAAGAAGATAGAACTCTCAAGCTTTTAAATTTTTGACGTACTTTCTAATATTTCTAAAAAATAAAATTTTACAACACATTTAAAAATCGGTCAAGTGATAGAACTCTTGTCCTAATTCAAAGGTCCCTGTGAATAGAGAGGTAAGGGCTGATTGTTTCAGTGGTGACTGTAATATACCATATCCACCACTAGATGTCACGCATGCTCCCAAAACCACTGAATTGCAACTTTTTCTTTGCATGTGCCTATAGTTACCTTCATTGTTTAAAAATCATATATGAAAATCTAATACTATTTGTTTTACTCACTATTCCGCAGAATGGTCCATAGGGTGGCGAGCGGTCGTCTGGACCATTATAGAGTATGAGGTAGTTGTGGTCACAGCCGCCTGGAGGGTCGATGCTGACAAAGAGAAACCCGAGGCTAAGAGGCCTTCCAGAAGGAGCAATGATGGTCCATTCACAATGTGTGTTGTTTGGGTAGGCCTGAGGATAGTCAGGGCTGCTGAATATACCGTGGTCACCCATAAGAGTCCCTCCACAGCCTAAAGGAGAGAACGGGAAGAGGTACCATTTAGCAAAATAGACACCCTCCAGCCTGCTTTCCTGCACATGCAGGCGACAGACAGGACAGCTTTTATCTTCCTAAGGGGGCAGAGACTCTCTGAGAGTAGCCAGCGCAGAGCCTGCTCTTGATTCAAAGCCCTCCAGGCCCATTTCCACTGGATATTGCTTTCCCCAAGGCTTGTAACCTGAGGCGACTTCCACCAGGATGGTTCTTTGCTAGCCTCAGGCTGGGAACAAACTGGAAAACAGCACAATAGTTGCCCAGAGAGAAAAGCCTCTATCTGTATGCTTTGAGCACATGCCAGGCAGAGTAGATAACAATGACAGCCAAAGTCAACTCAAGTTCTGTGGCAAGCCCAGACTGATAAGACAGCTTAGATGCTACAGTAAAACTAACTCTATCAAGAGAAGACCTATGCAACTCCTAGATCTAGTGATGACTTTACCAGGGTCTGCTATGTAAGCCAGGGACAGGGTGCCTATGGATCCCAAGGTCAAAATCTCTCTCCACGTAACGAACTTCCTGTGTAAAGATATAGTTAGCCAACCGTTTCCTGGAGCTGTGGCAGTGAAAAGTATGTTTCAAGTCAAAGATCTTTAGATATTTATTTGGTTTGTTCACTTAGGTGCCAAGGCTGCCATTAGACTAGACATCCAAGGGGATCTAGAAGAAGCAGCCCAGGGTAACTGGTTGCGCAACAAGATCTTCACACGTTACTTCCTGTTGATTGCTTTTGTTAACCTTTTGTTCTTCCTCTCTTTTAATTTTTATTTTGTTCAAGGTCACGTCTTATTATATAGGTTATGGTGGCCTCAAAAATTATGGCCGCACCATGTCAGCCCCTCAAGTGAAGGACTGCTGCCTCCAGGGCTGGGGCAGTCCTTCCGTCCTCCGTTTGTCTCCTTTAATCAGGGCAGTTATTCCTGAGTCTCCTTTGGGTGCCATGGTCGTGTTCTCTCTGATTGCTGAATGGAACCCTCTCTTATGCCCTGCAAAGTGAGTGGTTCTGAAAGCGAGTGGTTCCATACATGTTCTCACTGCATGGTCCGCCATGCCTTTTTCAGTGTGATGGAAAAAAACCTCTGAAACGGTGAGCAAAATAAACCTTTTCCTTCAACAGACATGGGAAGGAAGAAAGAAGCAGCATCCTTGGTGTACAGGGGTCTGGCTGTGACAAACACCCAACAGATGCAGCATAAATGAGAAAAGTTACAGGGACATTCTAGGACTGTGGAGCATGAATAAAGGTGAGTGGAGGGCGTGGCAAGATTAGACTGTAGGTTTTCAGATATTGTCTACCTTTCACAAAGGTGCCCCTCCTTTCTTGAGCTAAATGTGTTCACATGACTTGTATATCCTCCTAGTTCATAAATGGTCAACCAACAATTCAGGATGATATTTATCACCCCAAAGAAGGAATTGTGACACCGGACTAGCACCACAGGACAGGAACCCCGAGGCCCAGCTGCTCATATATACATCATGTGGCATCATCAGACGTGCCGACATGCACACAGTTGGCTGCTCATCTGTGCAGTCAGCTACTCATTGTGTACGCACACAGATGTGTTCCTGATTTGGCCTTTTCACACTTTCATTCACTAAATTCTCAAAGAGAATCCCTTGGTGATCAAGCCAGAAGAACAAGAGAAAGTGTATATGGGAATGTTTACATTCTCAGGCCTTCTATATGTAATATGCAGTCTTTTATAACACAGAAATGATAAATAATCGTAGGATTTTGAAAAATCAGTACTTTCATTGTTTAAAAATCCGCATTTTAACAGAAAATCAGCAGGTGTGTATCTTACCGGATGGAGAGGAGGTCCAGACAATGTCATACCCGGGGAAGGTGTTTGCATCATCGCTATGAAACCACAGGTACAGTTCATTGCTTCGAGAGAAGATAGGGGCTGGCAGTACCGTTCCACAGCTCCTGTCAAGCACCTGTGAGCTGCCGCTGCTGCCATTTCTTATCTGTTGAAACCCACCAACAGTTACTACATCCATTTTATTCTTGCTTCAATTTACCATCAACACAGGAACAAATGCAGTAAGTGTTTTTTTGTTTTGGTTTTGTTTTGTTTGTTTGTTTGTTTGTTTGTTTTTTGAGACAGTATCTCCTCCTTGGCTCAGGCTAGCCTCAAACTCTCATTCTTCCTGTCATGCTCCAGAATACTGGAATGAGGCTTTACATACTTAAGATTGAAGGATTTCCATAAACACAGGGGAGGTCACCTTCGTTTGTAAATGAAGAAATGTTAGAATTTATATCACACACCGTTTGTATTTGGATTTAGAAATACTGGTTAGGTTAAACTATAGCCACAGAAACACCTGCATTCTTGTGACATGCTAGCTGGTGCCATGGTCCTACAAACTGTTACCTGTGCAGACATTTTAAGGACTCTAACATGAGTTTTACAGGGGAAAGGGCATGGCTCCCTGGCCTGTTTCTAGTCATTATACTTTATTCCTGGTAGCTCAGTGGGTGGTGGGACGTTTCCCACTGAAAAGCAGGAAGTGGCTGCCATGAACAAAGTACACCAAAGCTCAGTAACAGGTCTCTTCCACATGGGAAAAGGAAATAGTCCCATGCACCTAAAATATTTCTGATCGTGTTGAGTTTCTTTTTTCTCAGCCTGGGAGGACAAGCAGGCAATGAGTTGGTGTGGAGGAGGGGATAAGCACCCGTGAGTCCACGTTTAGCCCAACTTCCTGCTTCCCACTGTGTGTTCTCAGGGCACTGGAGAGGCTTCCTTCCTGAATGGTTCCAGGCAGTGCCATTCAGTGGGTAGGCTGTGAGTGGAAGAGCTGGTGTTAGCATGTATGTGTTCAGCCTGAGAAGCCACCCACCGCCCCGTCCTTTATGATCCCACAATCCTGAACATGGCTAGCCTCCATTAGCACAAGTCACCAGGCCTCTGCAGAGCAGACTTACTTGGGAGTCTGAGCTGGTGGGGAGAGGCAGTGGCTCCCTCTACACCTAGGCAACAGTGAGTGTTTGTTCTTGGTTCTTCCCTTAAATGTTTAATCAAAACGGCTCTGGCTAGGACAGACTGGTCATTTTCTCCCAGCTCATGAGAGAGATAGCTGCCACATTTAAGAATGCTAGAAAGCCCGACCTGCCATATACTTGACTTTGAGTTTCTCTCCATTGGGATCCTCTTTTAATCACTGCTGGAGAGGAGGAGAGACATACTGCTGAGAACTTGACTCATTCACTTTTCCAAGGATGATGGGTTAACTCAGTGCAGAGGCCTAGCTGGGAAGTTAGAGGAGCTGGAGGCACATTCACAGTACGATTCAGAGACAGTCCTCTCTGCTAGCAATACACCAGAGCCCTCATGGAAGACTTCTGTTCCCACCACAGTCCACTGAACAGAATCTAGGGCTTCCCGCACACTCCTCCTCTGATAAAGGCACATTTGGGGGCCTGTGTGGTAGCTTCCTGTCTCTGCTAATGTAACAGGAAGTTCCTCAGTGATTCTCTGGAGTGGAGGAGAATGTCTGGGTTGCCTAGTTCCAATGCTAAAAGGCAAGTCTCCACTTTCCAGCATCCAGATGACAAATGGCCAAGGATTAGGTATGAATTAAGACTATGAGTCAGAGTTAACAAGGGACCCTACCCCTTTTCCATGTCAGTCTCATCTTGGTTTTGCTTAGCAGTTCATATAAACATTTGATTTTCAGGATGGGTGAGCATGAAAAGTCCAAGGCTAACTTCCTGACTAGCACAAATAGTGTAGCTTCTGAGCCGCCATTTCTTCCCTTCTCATCTCCTGCCGTGAGAATATTCCATGAGGAAGACATAAGCTTTCCTTTCAATTCACTATGTGTTAAGAATACTGATTAACAAAATATTTGGTTTAATTCCATATGGGAGCTTCCCTACGTAATAAGGTCTGAGGAAACCAGTGGGCGGGTCAGGAGCTCTTAACACCGGTGCAGGGACCACCTACTACAACACCATTCTCCCCACGCTGAGGACCTCACACAGGGTGGGTGGGAAGGTGGCATAAAGACAAGGCAGTGGAGGTGGGCTGCTGGCCAGAAAGGCAGGAAATCTGTTAGCATTACGAAGCCGCAGGGGAAAAAAAAAATAAAAGAGTGACAAAACAGAAACATCAGAAGAAAAGGGGAGCATGAACCTGGAAGCTGTTTATCCTGCAACGATCAGACAGTTCTGAAGAGCATATTTGGAATACAAAGCTAACCAAACACAAAAATGTTAACTGCCCTGATTTGGCTGCTATGAATTGTATATGTGCTTGGAGTAACATACTGTACTCCAGCTTATGCATAGTTAAAATACTGATTAGGCTTTTCAGGACCTGATCACAGAGACCTAAGAAAAGGAATAAAACTCTGAGCTGGGTATGGGAGCTGCAGCCACCTTCTGGAGCCTGTCCAGTTTAGCCACAAGCCCTTCCAGAGAGCCGGAAGTTGTGGATTCAGTGTTAGCAGAACACAGGTACTGTACCCATTTGATGCCCTTGGGAACCAGTGCGGAAAAACCTGTACATGCAATCAGTGTTATCAGCACCTTGCCCTTGGCATTACCACTCATCCTGGAACTCATATCTAAGTTCCTTGAAAAAGCCTTCTCTGTTCCTTCCTGGGTGGTGACGTCGCCACTGTGACACTGTTGGCCACCCATCCTGTACTTCCAATGCTATAACTAGGATATACTCAGTACGCATTTACAGAATGAAAGAATAACGACCAACTCAATAACATGAAGAGAGACGCTGGATTAACATAAACTAGAAAAAATTCTTAGTGGTCCATCATGTTTTCGCATAATCATTTAAATATTCAAATATATATTACCTCCAAGAAATCACGTGTGCAGTGTAATGAATCTTCCAGATGAAACCAATAGACAAAGAGGGAAATGCTGTGGTTCTGCGGGGCTCTGAGAATAATGGTGCAGTTCAGGTTATTATCATAATTTTGAGGCCACCCAGGACTCTGCAGATTACCAAATGGTTGGTTGTATTCTCTGTTGCAATCTTTGAGAAAAAAAAATATTCATAGTTAATGTGCACATCAAAATATCTTTTATCTTGGTAACAACAGTGTTTAAAGTCCACTGAATCTGAGCAAAGTTCAGATAAAGCTCCAGCCTCTCGGCTTCTGTTTGAGAAAACGGGTCCTGAGAGACAGTGGGAACTGCGCGTGCTCAGCTCTTCTCCTTCTGAGTAGAGCCTCCACGTGGGAAGTGTGAATGCGAGCACCCTTTGAAGAACACTCCAGCACCTTTTGAGCTCCTCTGCTTACATGGGGGAAGAGCCAGTGGCTGACATTTGGACCTTTTCTGGACCCAAAGGCTCACCCTCCCAGACATCATCTGCACAAGGGAGTCCTCTGGTGAATTGTTAGTTCTGATACAATTCACGTGTTTCTTTTAACCCTTTTCTTTTTTGGTAAATTAATTAACTAATTAATTAATTAAATAGATAAATAAATAAAACAGAATTAACTGTGTCTTTGAATCAACTTCTGCTTTAGTTTTAATCAATTTCAAAACAGTCCTTATGTGAAGGTATTCCCTGGAAACACTTCCCAGTCACTGAAATCAAGTCATTCTTCAAGGCACCATGGATTTTCACAAAACAATTTCCTGAGGTAGAGCGAGTCCCTCCATGGTCAACACATCAAAAATCACTGAACTGTGAACTGTTTGCAAGCAGAGTGTGAGTCAGGAAGACGGTGTGATAAAGCTTAGTTTTCAACTGGCTAAATTAGGCCTGAGTTCCAGTTGAACCTTACAGGTGTATTTTATCAGAACAAAACCTAATCTATTCACAGGGGCCACTATCATCAAAGCTGCTTTCCCCAATAAATGAAGGTTTGGGGCTCACCTGCAATCTGATAGGTGAAATGTACTTGGGAGTTTGCGTTTAAAACGTGAGATTTGAAAATGACAACTGCAGTACTTGTTGAAGAATAGAACACTGGCAAGGTTGTAAAGTTTGCGCCACAGAACTGAGTCACTGGGTTTCCGCTACCCTGAAATGAAACAGAAGCCACATTGCATGAGATTTGGTTTCAGATGGCTACAGCCACACCAGAGAGTCAACTGTATTTAACATGTGACATCAGTATCCAGCCATGAAAAGCAGTTCTGGTCTCAAGTGCCCTGCCACACAGCTTTAGCCTTGGAACTGACCAGAGTCCCACCTTCCTAGGAGGCTGGGACGTAAACAGAGGCTTCTCTAAGGACAAGACTGCCCTTAGAGAAGCCACATCACAGTGGAAGGAAGTGTGTTCTGGTTGGGAGCTGAGCCAGGCTGTGTGAGCTTTCTGCAGGTCCCAACTCCAGCTGTGAGCTCTAGCTTGCATATCTTTGACCCTCCACACCGAGTCAGGCTAGACTTGCTCCAGCAAGTTAGGGGCATGGGAGAAACAATGAGCTCCAGCTTTATAATGAGGAGGGTCTTGAAAACTCAGAAGGTAACAGGTAGAGCCCTGTTACTGCCAGGCCTTGGCCATTTGAATATGGCCTTCTGAGAGTGAGTGGGTTAGCTGTTCCCCCTGCTGCATGGGCCAGTCCATGAGCCCTGAATTTAAATGTGTTCTCTGGCCACCTTATCACATTCCTCACCCCACCTCTCTACTGAGATGTCCGAGCTCAAACCTCTGGGACTACCACAGGCCAGCTGTCTCATCGTCTTTTCCCTCGGGGAATTAAGACTCAGCTGTTTTTTTTTCTTCGAGCCTAGGCGGCTTGTTTTCCCTTTTAATTCTCTCACTTGCTGTAGGTGTACCCCCACTAGACTGGCCCCAAACAGCCTCTTAGCTGGTTTTCTTGTGTGCTGTATGGGTCCCTTCGGTTCACCCTGCTGGCCACAGATGTAGTTCTCCCCATGTGACCCATGGGCCTCTGGGAGTGGTGGCAGAACACAGGAGATGCTCATCACACGTTGATTGATGTATGTTATGCAGATGGACCTGTGTCTGAAGGGGGCCCTAGGAATGTGCATTTTCAACAGGCCACCCAGATGATTCCTATACACAGGGCAGTTTCAAAGCATCTTTCCCACAAGACTGAGTTTAAGTTGCTTAGTGTGCCAGAAAGGAGGGCTTTGTCTCCTGCTGAGAGACCCAATTCTCGAGGTAAAGGGCCTCTTTATTCAGGCATAGCTTCTCTTGCAGTGTTTGCAGATGTGGGGGCCATCGCCCTGGGATCTTTACCTGTGGTGAGTCCTGAAGCTCTAGGTAGCTCTCGGAGCAGTCTTGTGAGGGCAGCCGTAATTCCGACACAATTATCTGGATCAGTTTTTGTGGAGGAGCTTCAATGACCCAAGTACAGGTGGAATATGGACGTCTGATGTTTGACAAACGAGGGGATGAAGCGTTTTGTGGTGCAAAAGTTGCATTATGCGTTCCCCCACAAGGCACTGCAGAAGGGAGAAAGAAAAAGAAATGCAGGCACTGTTTTAATTGTGTTTAATTATATATAGTATCTTTAAAATCTTACTGTACTATCTCTGACTCTGTTGCCTGCCTTTGCATCCCTTTCGCCTAGCTGGGCTGCCTTGTCTGGTCTCAGATGAAGAAGACACACTTATTCCTGCTGTGACCTGAGGTGCCAGGATGGGTTGATACCCTTTAGGGGCCTCCCCTTCTCTGAGAAGAAGGAGGGGATAGAGTGGAGGGGGGTGTGAGGGTGAGACTGGGAGAAGTGGAGGGAGGGGGCTGGATCGGGCTGATTACATAAACCAAATTGTAAAAATTGAAAAAAAAAATCTGGCCCTAGTCTGGCCCACAGGAAATATTTTAATATTCTTTTAAGGGGTTGAGTGTATGTCCTGGAAATAGAGGGCGAACCCAGCTTCTCACAAGCTTGAGTCAGGAGGCCAAAGTTCAAGGCTAGCCTGGCAGCTTATAGACTTTGTCTAAGAAAGGTAAACTGAGGGCAGGGAAAATAGCTCATATGTGTTTAAGAATTCACTGAAACAGTAATTGACTTAGATATAGCAAGCATGCATTCTGTGAGTGCATAAGAACACATGTATTTCATAATATGTCAAAATACTTACTGTCGACAAAGGTATATGTTGCATTAAATCCTTCTTTTTCAAACGTTAAGTCGGAGACAAAGTGAACCGTAAGAAAGTTGCCAGAAGAGATAAAAGGGGCAGGTATTCGGGTACCACAAAATATTCCACCTGAATTTGAAGTTATGCTTGCACCATCAAATATCTGTGGAAAAACGATAGTTTTTAGTAGTTTATTATCGATAGAGAGTGTGCTGTTTTGTACTAAATTGGCTGTGAGGTCATCACAGATCATTATCTTTGTATTGGTGTTCTTACAGGCAGTCTTAATTTAGATTGGTGGCACTATAATGGCTTTCAGTAAAAATCCAATATTATGCCCAACATATACTTTCTCTTAGGAAAAGTAATATGTAATTTAAAAAAGAAAAGCCTTGGAGTCATCAAACCCATTGCTAGTATCTCTGCTGTCCAAATTATCATCAGGGGCTTCTTCTAAAGCTTCCTGGTTAGGCTTTTATCTCTCATCTTGACTCTCCAGATGTCACCCAGAGGTTACTGTTAAGATGTTGGACCAGGAGTTGCCTAACTGCTTTCTACCCTTTTCATACAAAGGCCACCCCCATAACAACAGCTTTCAAGGCCTAATGGAATGGCTTCTCCCCGCTCAGGCCTCATGTGTCTCCTTTCTGGCTGTCTCTGCTTGTCTGAGATATTTGAGCACCCCAGGCTCAATCCAGCTTCACAGCTATTGCATCTGCCTTCCTTTGCCTGGACCACTCTTTCCTGTGTCCACAGAGTCTGTCCTTGTGATTCCTTCCGGTCTTGCCTCCTATGTTACCAACTGGGACATACCACATTCCACAGAAGCATAGACTCCTATTCTGTTCTAGTCATTTCTATGGTCTCAGATTTTAAGGGTTTGTAACACATAAACAATGCTTCATCAATATGTAGTAAGTGCTTTGATCCTTACCCTACAACACATCTGCCTTGGTTTGTTTTGAGTTACTGTATCAGAGTAGCATAGACAAGGTCACTTATAAACAAATAGGCTGATTGTGACAGTTCTGGGGGCAGAGATGTCTTCAGAATTCAAGGGCAGCCAGTGATGAGGGCCTTCTTACTGTCTGAGACACAAGCGTTATGTGGAGAGACAGCAGGAGCATGCCGGCTCTGCAGCCGCTTCCTCCTTTGTGAAGTTATCCACCCTATGTGAGCGATCCACTCTCATGACTTCATCTAACCCCATTTAGACATCAAGGCCCCCCATAGCATGAGCATATGGATATGAAGGTAACATTTCTGACACAGAAACTCGAGGGATAGGTGCATACCACAGCACCACCCTCCTCCAAAATGTTCTCCCAAGTCTTCCCTTATCTCAATAAGCAGCTCAAGATGAAACATGCTCAGCTAAAGACTAAATGTACTAAATCATACTTAACTCTTCTCCATTCCCCTTACAACCTTACCCACTTCTTTCCACCTGCACCAATGCCACGTGATCCTGTGCCTTCGGATATGGCTCACAGGTCAATTGCTGCTCAAGTGTTTGATGACCTAGATGATGCTCCTGTTCTTCCTCTGGAAGTACACCTGATGTACAACCATCCTTCTTTAATACTCTCTACAAGCCCTGGCCTAGAAACCCGCTGCTCCTCCTCCCACGTCCCTCCCCTTACTGCCTCTGGCAGTACCTCCCCTTGGAGGCATAGGCTTCCTTGAAGGGCTGATAATCCCGAGCTGTGGAGCTTCAACTCAATGTCACCTCAGAGAGGTCACCTGCACCGTGCTACCCTCCTCCAGTATCATCTTGTATTCAGCCTACATCCTATTTACTCCTTGTCCGCTTTCACTGGACTCCCTCTCTGCACGGGTGTGAGTTCCACAAGTGGAGGCCTGTAATTGTGCTCAGAACAGAAATCTCAGAGCAGTGTGGCTCCTGACATGTGTTACGTGAAGATGGTTCATTTCAAACTAAAAATTAAAAACTGACCACTAGATGGCACTGTCACTCCAAATGTGCATGCTTTCAGTTAATGAGGCGCTAGAAGTGGAGTTCTGGAAGCTAACCCCTTCAATTTACAGAAAAGAGGTGCTACATTTAAGACAATGAACTTTTTCTAATAAGTGACGTTTCGTTAGAACCACTGTGGTCTTTATGATCATCACAAGCTTTTTACTTCTGTATCATGTGCCTGGCTTGTGGTGGGTCCTTTGTGTAGAGAAAGGCATAAAGGCACTTTAAGTTCCAGGTGCTCGTGGACTAGTGAGAAGACAGGACCAAATGTATGTATATGTGTGTGTTTGTATCTATACGTAAATACATCTCCAAATATATGTGGAAAAAGAACAAAAAATAGAAGTATGTCAAATAAAATAGGGAAAATATGTGCTATAAAAGAATGAAGTGTGATGGGTAGGAGCAGGTCAGAGCTTGGGTCCGACCCCACAGTACTAGACATGGGTTTCAAACAGAGACTGGCAAATGTGAAGGTAAGTACAAGAGAGCTGCCAGGGCTGGACAGAAGGTGGTCCTGTACCGGTACTACATTCATTCACTCAATCCCTCTTCTGTTGTCTGACAACGCCAAATCTCCACGGTGGGTGGACCCTGCCCTCACTGGGGTGGGACTGCATATCTTGGTGCCCTAAAAGATAACTCAGGCACACCTTGCCTCATCCTAGATTCCTTTGTTTTCTGGAATCACTGTGACAAAATGCCTAAATAATCAACTCAAGAGAGAGAGAGAGAAAGATATTCTTTGTCTCCAAGTCCCAGTCCATGCTTGACTAATCTCTATAGCAACGTAGTTACAGAGCTCTGCTCTCCTGGCCTTGTACTGAGGCCATGACAGACACACTGGAGGGGAAGCATACTTCACAGAAGCTGTGATGCAGAGAAAGGAGTGGTTGGGGCCCAAATATCCTCTCAAAACCTCAGTAACCTACCTTCCCAACTGGTCCCTATGCTGACAACTATGTCTTCTTAACTGCTGGACTTTGGTGGGACATTTAAGGCCCAACATAGTAACAATCGTTTAATCTTTATGCATTTCCAGTGTTTGGGCTAATATGTATAATGAGGTAGACTGAAATGCACACTTATTTAATAAATAACTAAGTTCATGAATGCATGGTGTAGTGCTCGCTGCTGGCCAATTGCCCAGGGCCTGCGATACTTCCGCAAGGACGCACGTGCCCTCCCCTGTGATTGATGGCATGCCCAGTGAGTTAACACAGGAGGCCCCCCAA
>NW_026596149.1:7854310-7861540 GCF_907164565.1 Psammomys obesus | reverse complement strand
AAGTATGATGATTGGGGGGTTATAATTGGCCTTATAGCAATAATTTGGAGCTTTTAATGTTTAGAAGTCACATTTCTGAATCCCAGAGGATAGTAAGTATAGACAATTTTCTCTTCAGATGGGACAGGAAACTTCAGATTCTATCTGTCAAAAACAAGAGCACTGATGGAGTTGAGGAGGAAACATTGGGAGGGTACTACCTTCTTGCCACCCGTTTCATGTTTCCAGACAGAGGAAGTCAGTGAGGACCACACTTTTGATGCCTCTCAACCACCTCACTGATGCTCACCACAGGGATGAGGGAACTAACCAGGAGTTGGAGATTAGGTAGGACACAACACTGCCTTTTCCCTTACTTTTGGACATGCCTTGCTGATGAAGCTCTCAGTTCTTGGGAAGGCAGCAGTGTGTAGGAACTTCCATTTATTTTGTCAAGAGCCTTCTCACATCTAAGAAATCTGACAACCTCTCTTCTGCTCCCCCTTCCTATGTCAAGCATGGCCAACATTTTTCATGTTGTTTAATTTCTCTGCTTGTAGGTCCGTCTTCCCCAGTGAATGGCATCTCCTTGGGAAACTTGCATCGCCATATCTCCAGCGCTATGTGCCATGGCTGCCACACAACTCCACAGGAAAGAGGTGACGATGGTTTTAATAGTCATTATCAGCCACAGTTCACTGACTACAGCAGCTGTCTCTCTAGTTTTCTCCAGTCAGCACTCTCAAAGGCAGCAGTGAAGGAACCATACATCACTCAGTAATGGAAGTGCTGTAATGTGGCTTGCTACGATGTATAGAGCTCTGTCAAGTTCGCTTTTATAGATTGTTATTTTATTGCAATATTTAACAGACAATTTAAAGGGTGATAGCAAATACTGATATCAACTTGACGAGATCTAGAATCACCTCGGGGACTGATTTGGGCATATCTGTGAGGAGTATCTAGATTTCTGGGCATACCTGTGAGGGAGTATCTAGATTGGGTTAAGTGAATTAGGAAGAGCCCGCCCTAAAAGGCCAATCCATGACCTGGGGCTCTGGACTGAATAGTAATAAGAAAATGAGCTAAGCGTCACAGTGAATCCTGTTTGCTGACTGTGGACATGACGTGACCAGCTACCTCGCCCTCTTGCTGCCGTGGCCTCTTCACCACAGTGGGCTGTGTCCTCAAACCATGAGCCAGAATAAAGTGTCCTTTTATTGCACAGTCCTGTCTCTCTGCTAAACGTCTCAAAGTTTCACATTCCAGCACTTTCTTTTAGTCTGCCAGTCACTGGGAAAGTTGCCACTGCTTTCCCAAAATGGAAAATAAGAGTAGCCCCAAAGGCACTTAATTTTAATAGATAAATAAGTAACTAAAGAAACAAGTAAGATTTCATTTTGAAGCTAGCAAACAACAAAAAATTTCTTGCTTTTGATGTAGCTATTTCTGTCAAGATGACATCAGGAGGTTAATATGCTTACAAGCTCTTATACATCACCAAACCACACTCCCAGAAATGGCTCTTGAGAACCAATTTACCTCCTTACAGGACCAAAGATATCTCACATGAGTTAAGGTTCTACTCTTTGTACGAATCACTTTAAAAATATTCATTGGTTATAGTGTGTGTGTCCATGTGTGTGAGTGCATGTGTGAGTGTGTATGACACATGGACACAACTATAGGGGCATGCATGCCACACCATGCCTGTGCCATGAGAGGACCGCTTTTCCCTGTGAGTTCAGGTTCATGTAGCAAGGAATTTTATCTGTTGAGGCATCTTGCCTGCCCTTAATCTTGGTATCTTATAAAAGGAAATTCAACAATCTCTATGCCTCCTTGGAAAAAAACCCCAAAGGTTCTGGGATGGAAGTAAATTGTTAAATGAATTATTATATGACACAGTGTTCAACACCCTAATATACATTGTTTTTATTCTCGAAATAGCCTTAAAAATGAGCTACTAGTGTATTATTATTTTAAATTAGATAAAAGTGATAAGGAATCAGGTTGATTAAGAATTTGGTCTGGTAACAAAATTGGGTTTGAGTCTACCTATTATCTGCCTTAAAATCCTATTACTTTTCAGTAATAGGAAGGTTGTTTTAAAGAACATCTTAAGCTGTTCTGGCTACTTGGTCTCATTTTCAAGAAGAATTGAGCTTGAGCTGACACACTTTGTCCCATATTTTGTTATCTCTAATCCCTCATGAACTCCCACAGACTGACTGGCTTCTACCCCAATGTCGTATTAAAGTGGTTGTCATCCGATGGAATAACTTTCTTCATCTCAGTCTTTCTTGGCATGTGACCTGCTCCTTAACAGCACTGGAAAAGCATCTTTCCCTTGACCTCAGTGCTTTACACTGCTCCCAGCTGTCACAAGCTTTCCTCACTCATCTGTTTCCTTCCCTTCATCCTTGTCCTCCCCCTGCTTCCCTGGGTGGCTTTCCCAGAGGACAATGGGAATATGGCTGTCTGCCTTCACAGTCTGAAAAACAGGTTTCTTTGGACATTTTAGGAAGCTTTGCATGCCATCTACATAAATAGAAGAAACAGACTAATTAAGGGGTATTTTTTTTTTTGCACTGCAGATGCCATTTATATTAGGAATTACTTGTGTCCTCTGAGTATCTCACTCCATACCACCAATCACCAGGATTGCCTGATAAGGCACTGAACAAGACAGAATTGAATCTTGAAGCTAATGTTAGAAGTTTCTTAAAATGTTTGGGTCATGATGTCAAAGATGAACTTGAACAGAAAGCTAGCATCTATGATACATACTGAAGCCACTGTAAGCAACACTGTTCCCGTTTTCAAGACTTCTACATGGCTAGCCGGAACACACAGTTTTAGAATAGACTGTTACAGTGTAGCATTCTTACCTGAACATAATCGAAGCAACGCAAAAATGCTGCCTCCAGTGAAAACTGATTGAAGGTGAGGTTAATGAGCTTGTTTTCAGGTGCGATTATGTGCCATATGCAGTACAGACCTTTGTCATGGTAACCGTTCGAATCAGAATCAGGAGAGACAAAGCTGTGGTTGTCCTCTGTCAGGTACCCACCACATCCATGCTGTGGTCCTGTCAGAACAAAGACACATCACTGCACATGAACAAAATGCTCTTAACTCTTATGTGGAAGGTTTTTGAAAGGGAGAGGTTCCATTTTCTACCACGTATTTGTGAACATTATCAAAAGGTTTCCAAACACTGGCGAGCATGAATATGTGTTTCTCGACCTTTCTTGGCTCCTTTCTTAATCTCTTTTTTCCCATCACTAGAGCCGCCTCCTTATCAGCATGTATAGATACCTGAAAGAGCGAGTAACCACATTTGGGCGTTTGCATGCACCTCTTTGGAACTATTCATGCAATTTATTCAAGCTTTTGCCAACCCTGAAAAACTCAATTTTGTGAAAATTGAGTATTTTGCATAATAAAGCTCATGAAAATGTGCACATGCCCGACTTTTATGTTGTACTTTTGTGAACACTGCCAAAACTGAAAATTGAATTCATGAAGATTTACCCAATACTGCTAAGAAAATTACTTCCCAACCCGCTCTTTATTTATTTAGTCTGGCAGAGAGAGGCTGTGCAGAGGGCCAGCTCTATCACCTAGTGTCCATTAAACCTTATTCTGTGTCCATTAAACCTTATTCTACTTTTTCAGAATCAAGTCAGGAAAAGCTTGAAGAACAAAAGAACTTCATTAGAGAAAAACTATCTAAATTGAAATGAAACTACTAGTAATTCATGACTAAATTACAGAATACAGATGACTGCATGTCTATTTTAGGAAAGAGTAGAAGCAAAATCCTCTGGATTTAGGTTTTGTTTCCTCCACAACCTAGAAGTTATGTCAGAAATGACATATGAAGAACATAAGATGAAGAAAAATACACTGATAAGTTCTAAAGAAAGAGTTAGGTTGAATTAAGCTCAAAGTAGTCACAGTAAAAATGAGATTAAATCGGTGTTCAAATTAATGTTCTACATCTTGCATTTGACACAAACACTGTTAATTTCCTCTCCTATTAGCCTTCCATTTGCCTCTCTCCCATTATTTATCTGCTATCAGAGAAAGGACTACCCTCCTCATTGGGGGCACCGAGATGCTTTTGGACTTGATGAGAAATAGAAGCAGTGGTAGCCCTCCTCAGCACAGTACAGAGCTCACAGAGGCGCTCTGCACAGGCGCATGCTTTAGCAGGCCAGGCTGCCCTGTCCACAGCTTCTGAGCCACGCAAATAGCATATTTGCACAGCCGGGTATTTCCTGAAGTTGAATAGCTTCCAAAGTCCTGATCCCTAATATGAGCATATCAAAACGAATCTGGAATATAAGTACTGCCCAGAGCCACACTATGTGCTGCTGCTGGGCCAGCTCCTGAAACATGCCTCCAAGCCAGAGAAGGAACTGGGGCTTGAGCAGCTTTTATTCCATCATAGGCTATTGTTATATAAGGAAACCAATTAAGTTTATTGGCTTGCATAACAAGGAGAAATGATTATAATATTAATGAAATGGAAAATGTATTATTTATTTTAATATTTACTTAATATTCAAGGAAGTACGCTTAGGATTGAAGTCCATTAGAAGTAATAACAGACGTAACACATAAATAATGGTGATACTGTGACGATAACGATAGACACCTTAAAGGGGAAAGGGAGAAAATCTTACAAAAGTAAGTCATCAACTAGTTACTATGTGAATATAGAATGTTCCACTACAGTATTCACCTCAGGCCCTAAGTATGCATAGAGTAAGAATACATAGAAATAGAATTGAGCTCACCTAAGCTGGACTGAAGGAAGCTCTTCATCCAATGTTAAAAGAACAGTTCTTAATATTACATGTGTAGGAAGTTACAATTTGTTCTGAAAACCATGAGACAAATTAAGGGTCATAACAGGCTCATGACTAGGGCATGAGAACCCATTGATTTTATCCTGTGGATTGTGTGGATATACTTGAGAGCCATTTTTAAAAACTCATTATTATTATTATTATTTATCCTATGTGTGATTATATGCTACATGTGTGTGAGTGCCTGTCAGAGCAGGAGAGTGCATAGTTAGGTTTCTTGGAGCTGGAGATATAGGCACTGGGAGCCCCCTCTGTGGCTCCTGGGAAGGAGCTTTAATAGTCTGGGAGCATGGTAAACACTCGGCTTCTCAGCCATCTACAGCTCCTTGAGGGGCTTTTTGATGAGAGCAGCAGGAGTCTCATTTGACCTAAAATTGCAGCTGGTAGTAGCATCTTACATGTAAGAAGCCGACTAGGGGAGGTAATGGCAACAGTGAGACCGCTGCTACAGGGTACAATCTGGATTGGCGGGTGAATGAACAGTTGGAAGCTAATGTACATCATTCCAGTAGGATGCCAGCTTCAAACGTGATGTGTTACTTTTAAATTAACCTATAGATTTTATTCCTATTGGCATGTTAATTATTCCCAACAAATGATTAAGGGAACAACGATGGATGGCTCTTCTCATAGTGTGCATGAATGGCATCATGCACACTTACTATACAGTGGCAATAACGCTACTAATAAAAGTAACAGCATAAGATAGATATGCCTGGAATGGAGGCAGGCATGGGACTCTGCACACCCACACATGATACAAAGAAATGCTTTTGTTATAAGCTACTGACAACTTGACAGCTGGCTACACAGTATCACTGTAGTAACAGTACATATATACATACAGAGAGGAATAGAGAGGGAGAGACAGAGAAAGAGAGAGCTTGTCTGACTTCTCTGAGTTATCAAACCATCATAAAGAACCCAATTCATAAAATACAGAACAAATAAAAAGGAAAGTTAATATTACCTAATGTTAACCAATATTATCAGTCAGATAACCCCGGCCAAAATAGCCAAGTAACTGAAAGAAACATGATATTGTATGGACAAGTAGAAGTTTACGGGGTTCTGGAAATGATAACAGTAGAAAACGCCTCACTTTAGTATGTTTAAACACAGCCCCGCTTCTCCATGCTTCTGCTTCTGCTTCTGCGGTGGGTGAAGATGCAAGTATGCATGTCTTCGGGGGATATCAACAGTAATGTTAGCAAAATGAGGATGCACTGCCACAGAGTGCTGTGGCCACCTTGCTGTGCCCACATCCCTGTAGTCACAGGGTATAATAGGACCTATGACCACGAAAGGGTCCTGTGCATTAAAGCACCATGTTTCCTGTGTTGGTAATTTGAAGTTCCTTTTCTCTGGTAACGACTATCTTAACATTTCCTGCTCTGACATCACAAATCTACCATATTTCCATTACCACATCTTTTCATACCTTTAGAAAGTGCTTATCCACCACCCTTTTCATCAATCAGACTCTGCAAGAGCTGCTTTGATGACACACCCTGAACAAGAACGAATGTCATTACAGCACTCTTCAGTAAGTTGAAAACATTAACTAAAAAAAACTATTTCTTCAGAGGAATAAAATGTTTGTGTGGGGGAGGGTGACCTGCTGGAGATATAAACCACATTCAGCAGAGAGTCCAGCCAGATCTACTTAATTAAGTCAGTAACTGAACCCTGAATGATTAAACTTCAGGGTGAAGCTGAAGGCAGCATCGGTCTGATAAGGGAAGAAATAGCAGCCATATCTAGAAGAGACATCTTAAAGGCTTTAGTGGAGGAAGACAGCTTATTAAAAAGTTATTTTGAGGACTGACATTTTTGTGATTGATATTTTCTTGAGATCTTCAGGATGGTATCTCTCCATCTCTGGACGCTGACTGCTCTAGAGGTTAGTGACCAGCTATGCTTGAGTTTAGTATATTCCTGTTTTCCAGGATCATCTGTGGCTGGAGCCAGCAGACAAAAAGCATAAGACAAAAGCATCTAAAAGTGGTGCCATAGTGTAACAGAGAATGCTATCATGGCTTTTCTTCAACCACAAGGGGCTTGAGCTTTGTCATCCTTATTTGGAGAAAACCTGACTGACTTTCACAGCTGTTGTAGCAACCAGTCCAGAGTTGTGAATTCACTTAAGGATTCAACATGGTTTCTGATGAGCCTGCCGTGTCTATTTCTCTAAAAGGATTTCATAGAATACAGCATAACTTCATGACAAAAAACTCTCAGAAAACTAGGATTAGAAGGGAAATTTCTCAGGTTGATAAAGAATACCTGTGCAGCTTAAAGGAATTATCAAACTTTAAAGAAGTTGTGTGTGTGTGTGTGTGTGTGTGTGTGTGTGTGTGTGTGTGTGTGT
>NW_026596149.1:7811822-7854300 GCF_907164565.1 Psammomys obesus | reverse complement strand
TGTGTGTGTGTGTGTGTGTGTGTGTGTGTGTGTGTGTGTGTGTGTGTGTGTATTCATGCCACTGAAGGCAAGTGTCTGACAGCCAGTGTCTTTCTCGGTTGTTCTCCATATTGAATTTTGAGACCGAGCCTCTCGCTGACCTGGGCTCGCTAACACTAGGAATCTTGCTGTCTATATCCCGCACTGAGATTCCAGGCCCACAGCTCTGTGCTTGGCTTTTTACCCTGGTGCTGGTGATTGCAACTCGAGTCTGTACACTTGCATGGCAAGCACTTTGATGACTGAGCCATTGCCAGCCACTAATGGTAAACTTAATGGTAAACAGTTAAAGCAGTCCTCCAGATCAGGAACAAGGAATGATGTTTTTCTTACTGCCCTTACTCAACACTGTTAAAGCTCTGCTCATTAATACTCAAAGGGAAGAAAGCATGGAAAGGAAGAAATACAGATATCACTGTTTACAGATGCTTGTTCTCCTCAAAGAAAAATTCCAAGGAATCTACAAATACACTTGTAGATCTGAGAATCCAGTCAGTCAAAAACCAAGGATGTATGACAGGAGGTGAAAATCAATAACATTTCTATATCCTAGCAATGCGCAAGAGGGAAAAGGCTGAAAAATACATCATCTGTAAGAAAATGGAATATTTGGGTATGTTCTAAGTTCCTTGCACTGATTATTTAAAATGGTAAAGATGTTCATTTTAAATTAGGTTACTGTGAGTCATGGATGACGTCGGGAGACTAGTCCTTCAACTCTGAGTTGAGTAACTACAGCCCACAAAAGCTACTGCTTGACTATCATATGTGCCAGTGGCAGCATGGCGAGTCCTCCTTTGTGTGGTCAATGTTTGCCAAGACCAGCAGGATCCCCATAAGGACAGGTTGCTGTACACATCAACACAGGCTCAGAGATCAGTTTTGTCTGTTTGGTGCAGTCACCTCTGATTTGTCAACACTAGGTAGCAGCCTAAGAACAGGTTTGCATTAATTTTGCTGCAGCCTTAGATCCAGGAAAAAAAAAAAAAAAAAGGAGGCTTGGCCAGGCATGCCACTCTAGGAAAACGAAGCTAGCTTCTGTCACTCACTCCTTACTCTACTCATGGAGATGAATTCTATGAGCTGTCCTTGGGTCTGTATGTAAGCACCATATCAATTCAAAGCATCAGGTGAATGATGTAATCTATAAGGTAAGACTTAAAGTGAATAACAGATTGTGTGCATAAGAGCATAACAAGAAGATTTATAGAAAGTGATAACATTTTTTTTAAGAATCAAAGAAAAGGAGCTAGAAAGATGATTCAGCAGACAAAAACACTTGCCACCAAGCCTGAAGACCAGGGTTCAATCCCTGGAACCCACACAGTGAGAGGACTCCTGCAGCTTTCTCCTCCGACATTCTGTGCGCTATGATACTCCATCCTCAGACACATACACAAACAATACATGAAAGATAAAATGCAATGAAGCTTTTAAAGGCAAGAAAGATGGCTGATGGAAAAGAACACAGAGGCTGAATGAAATCAGATATCAGTAATTTTGTTGCACATAAATATATTAAATTTGAAATTGCCCAATTGGAAGAAAAAGCCAAACACCAAATAAATTCTTCAGAATAGAGATAGGTTGGAGATAAAAGGGTCAACAAATACGCCATGTAAAATTTATGTGCACACACAAAATTAGAGTTTTTAACCAAGTGCCTTTTGAGTCCAACAGAAAGCTCTACCTATTATTCTAAAATCAGGAAAAAAAATGGAAATTATAGTTAAAGTGTTTTCAAAAGTTATTGCACAATGATATGAGCTATGCAGGATTGTTCTTCTTCACAGAATGTATGGGTCCCAGTGAATGCCTCTCTCAACCTTCCAAGACAAAACTACTAGTTGGAGCTGAGACTTCTTGCTGTCAAATGAATACAGATAATTTTCTAATTTAATCAACACTACAGCCCTATAAAGTGTTAATATGAGTGTGGCCATTGTATAGATTAGAAAACCAAGGCAGCACAGCAAAGCACATTATCCAAGGCCAAAACTGTTAGGATTATAAACTGGGTCTGCTACTCCAAAGTTTACACTAGGATTCAGGACTGCCATCGTTAAAGAGAGTTATCATACTGAATTTAAGGAGATGTTTACTTACAGAGTACAGTTTTTCAAGCATAGGACCTTGCTAAACTCACCTTTGTGTCTTTAAAATCACTCCATACATAATACGTTGCTAGGGAATATTGCAAAAACAATAAAGGGATACATAGACCACAAATAGTTATTAGATGGTCTTTGCCTTCTAGTATGGGATTAGGAAGCTATTTTTTTAATTCAATCTATTTTTATTCATAAAGTGATTGCCTTATAAAATCACATGTGTATATGAGCATGTACATACATGTATATATACACATAAATATTAGCAAAATGACTTTTAGCCCTGAGTGTTAGCGTATTTTCAAAGGCAATCTCTTAAACTTTCAAGCCATATTTAACTACATATTTCAGCAGAACAGCAGTAAAAATTTCACCAAAAGATCTAAAATAGTGACTAAGTTAGTGTAACAGGTAGTCTCATAGTAGAGAAATGATTCTTTTGAAACAACCAATGATGCCAGGTCTAGTACTTAAAAGCTTTGAATCTCTGAGTATTGAGATGGTATATCAGCAGGTAGAACACATTCATTAATTTGTAAAAGTCAGGACATGTTAATTAGCATATTCCTTATTTCAAGTACGATTTTTACTGAAAATTGGCACTTACATAAGCAAAAGTCTAAAAAATGGAGAGCATTCTATTTAAAGAAATGAAGGTTAGTAGTCGGGTGTTATTTAGATATCATAAGGCAGATGGTGATGTAAGAGGTGGAATTTATAAATATCAGACACAGCAAACAATAGTTCTATAATAATAACTTAAAGAAAGAAATGGAATTGTTTAGTTTTCATTAATGCGTTATTTCCTACTGAATGTAGTGTTGATTTTTAAACTCTCACTACCCCGGTGGCAGTGCTAAGAACGTGCTGAGTGTCCTTGACAGGGCCACTTAATTCCCTTGTGATCTGCTTCTCCCTCTTCTGAACTGGACTGCCTGACAAGTCTACCAGCCAGGGTTCACCAGAACAAAATATTAAGTTCCTTCATTTTGTCAGAGCCCTAAGGTAAGAACATTTACTAAATTGAAGCCCATAACTTAGAGCTACTAATTTTGGTTGTACAGATTTATTATCATTTATTACAATATAGATATGCTCCCTTAGCTGTGCTGGGCCCTCACCTTAATGCCATGCAAATCCAGCAGGACAGATGTGACATTTCTCTATCAACACCTAAAAAGTGGTTTGTTTATTTTTTTACCACATATATTCACATCTGCACAACACATATACTCATTATATTTACAATTATATAATAAATTGCATAAATTATATTTAAAGTAAAATTTTGTTATTATATAAATGTTTAATAAGTAACTCAGATGTCTTTAAATATCACATATTGTAACATATATTCCATAACATGTGAATATTAAATAAAATATATGAAAGTTATATACTATTTTGTCATAAACATGTCAAATATAAATACGTATCTATTCTTTTTTTTGAGGGTTTTTATTTTATTTTTATTTTTTAAATTTTTTTATTAATTACACTTTATTCACTTTGTATCACAGCTGTAGGCCCCTCCCCCACCCCTTCCCAATCCCATGCTCCCTCTTGCTTCTTCTCCTACACCCCTTCCCCAGTCCACTGATAGGGGAGGTCCTCCTCCCCTCCCATCTGACCCTAGTCTATAAGGTCTCATCAGGAGTGGCTGCATTGTCTTCTTCTGTGGACTGGAAAGGCTGATCCCCCCCTCAGATGGAGGTGATCAAAGAGCCAGCCCATAAGTTCATGTCAGAGATGGGCCCTGTTCCTATTTTGGAGAACCTGCTTGGACACTGAACTGCCATGGGCTACATCTGTGCAGGGGTTCTAAGTTATCTCAATGCATGATCCTTGGTTGGAGTATCAGTCTCAGAAAAGACCTCTGGGCCCAGATTTTTCAGTTCTGTTGCTCTTCTTGTGGAGCTCCTATTCCCTCCAGGTCTTTCTATCTCCCCCTTCTTTCATAAGATTCCCTGAACTCTGCCCAAAGTTTGGCTATGAGTCTCAGCATGTGTTTTGATACCCTGCTAGGTAGAGTCCGTCAGAGGCCCTCTGTGATAAGCTCCTGTCCTGTTCCCTGTTTTCTCCCTCTTCTGATTTCCATTTATTGATTTCAATTCCTAGAATCCTTATTGGGCCAAGTCCAGTATTATATACTAAAATTGTGCTGAAGTGACATTCACTGGAAATATGAGAAATTTTTATGTTGTGGTTATGTGCCAGCTCTGGGTGCTGGTTTTGCCTTCGCTTATTCCCTCACTGAGCAGAAGGTTCACAAAAGAAAGAAGACTCAACTTCACTATCTATTTACCAATTGTCCACTGTTAATATTTCTCCCAAATTCTCTCCATCAATGAAAACACAAACATAGCAAATGCTCAAGGGGACGCTGCAGTAACTGTCACTTAGACACATAAGCTGAGTTTACAGACTTTTGAAAAGTTAAAGCAGATGTGCAGACATTATTGCCAACTGTATAAACAGCAAAGCTACAAAAACTGTAGTTAGAGATATAGTTGATATAAAACTAAACAAAAATGTCAAGGGCTACAGCACTGTCCTTTTTACATCAATTATTCACCCAGGGAAGGTGTTATTTTCCAGATGCCTTGGAAATGAGCAGTTAGTCTGGTTCTCAGAGTAGCTATTTCCTAACAGAAAAGATGCATGGCTTAAATGGATGAAATGAAAGGGGACAGTGTATGCTATTAGCCAAGTCTGACTTTTTGGGGTTTGTTGTTGTTGTTGTTGATTTTTTTTTGTCAACTCTGTAATGAAAAGATTCCAGAACCCCTAGCATTTGTTACTCCATCTTTTCCTCATACAAAGCAACAAGCTTGAAACTTTAGACCATCCAGGACATTTAGTTGTGTGAACTAAAAAATTTTGTAAGACCCAATTAAAAATTATAATACTTGAGTTCTCACTGAAAAGAACAATTAATAAATTTAATTTTTTTTAATCTTCAAGTGGACAATGGCATCTATACAGATGAGAAAGTGGTAAAATCCTTCATCTGAAGCACAGTGGCAGTCTAATACATGAGAGCCTTTTTGCAAAATTGAAGTATCTGAAGCAATGTGGGCTTTTCTTTTAAAATAGCCTCCTGTGTTTTCCATATTGTTTTACTTATACTGATCTAGAAAGACCACACTGTGTCCTGTGAGACTTGCTTTCAAATTATTGTCATAACAGCTAGGAAGGGTAGGTGGCAAGACACTTTTCTAGTACAACTGTCATGACCTCTACAATGCATAAGGAGCTTATGAAACACTAATGCCTGCCTGATAACTCCCCTCCAGAAACGTCTTAATGAGTCTGGAGAAATGGCTTGGCAGTCAAGATCTCTTGGTGCTCAATCATAAGAACCAAACTTTGGATCCCAGCACACACATGGTGCAGCTCACAGACATCCATAACTACAGCTCCAGGCACCTTCTTCTGGCCTCTGTGGACATCTGCACACACATGTCATCTATACTCATACAGACACGTGCATGTGGACACGCTCACACAAATAGACTCTTTAAAAATAAATTCAGAAAAGCGTAACACAGAAAACTAAGTGATGTTTAAAGAGTTGTTTTTATGTCACAGAGATGGGGGTAAATGAGGCCATGGGCAAAGAAAAAGCCCTGGAAAAAGGGCCCAGATTATTTATTGTGGAAAATTCCTCACAGTTTTCTTAATAGTCTCAGAGTACGGGCTTTTCTTGAGGATCCATCAGATCTCAGATTAATCACATCAATATTCAAAGAAAAATCAAAATACTTCCCAGAGTCAAATAAAAATTAGACAATGGATGGCATTAGTATAACCAGGGAGCTGATTAATTGCTCTTTATTGTAAGTGACTGGTGCCCTGTGCTAGTCTTAGGTAGAGAATCATTGTTCATGTGACTGGCAATAGACTGGGCTGTTGCTTTCAGTTGATCCTCGCACTTAGCCAGTGCTGCCATCGCACAGGACCCTGAGACCGCCCTCTCCAGCCCAAGTGCCTTTGCAACCATCTCCTAGATACATGTGTCTGACAGGTCTACCAGCCTGAATGTGCTAAACTTAATATTGCAATCTTCCTGAAAAACATGGACTGAGGTTGCCCATATGACCTCATTCTCAACTTACCTTCCCTAGTAGTAGCCCTTCAAGCTCCAAATACAACATTTCTGAGGCATTTGGACTTCTAAAGTCCTTTGGTACTTTGATCCTTTCTCTACTTCTATTCCCACTTGTGGTAGGTAGAATCTTGGCCATTTTCTATCAGGACTTCTATGCTAAGTTCTTCTTTTCCTGGGTTATTTGGTTCTTGAAGAGTGCATTTATCTATCTATCTATCTATCTATCTATCTATCTATCTATCTATCATCTATCTATTTTTGAAATTTATTCACTTTGTATCTCGGTTGTAGTCCCCTCCTGCATCTTGTCCCAGTCCCTCCCTTTTTCTTCCTTATCTCTTTCCTCTAGTCCAATGATAGGGAAAGTCAGTCTCCATGTGGGTTCCCTAGTAAGAGGAGAAGACAGTCTCTGACATGAACTCGGTTGCCTGCTCTTGATCACTACTCTAGCCAGCCCACAGAAGCGTTCCGTTTTTACAATCATAAAATCATTGCTTAAAATTCCCAAGACTCTTTAGCTCTCTAAGAACAAAGCGACCAGAACCAATGAGGCCTTTTGTTTGGAGCCCATCTATGTTTAAATGAAAATGCTGGGGAAAAATTAAATAAAGCAGAAAAACAGGAGTCAAAGAAAAAAGACTTTCATGTCTCAAATGCTCACCTATTGTCTCTCGGAAATATACTTTCCAACCTCTTGCTGTTTGAGAAGAATCTGTCTTGAAGAGCAGGGTCAGGCTGTTATTGGTGCTCTTAATAGTTTGTGGAACGGTGGAACCACACCTCTTTCCAAATGACTTATTTCCAATGCTGATACCATCAAAAACCTCCAGGTAGTCACGACTGCAGAGGGCGGAGGGAACCACCTCAAAATCATTGAACCTGTGAAGTACAACTTGTCATTACTTAGGTCCTCTTTTGTATGCCCATTAAACTGTACTTCTAGTTCTTATAACATACACACACATACAAAAACGAACAAACAAACAAACATAAAGCAAAAAACTGACAACACAGTATTTAAGCTTCACTTGGAAAGAAATCTTGGAAATAAGACATTACTGACAGATTCCCATGTGAAGCCAGTAATTGCTGGGTAACTAATAACTGTGCTAGAAGATGGGAATATAAAGATGAATAAGGTACAGTTCCACATTTCAATGCAATGTAGGCCTAGGTTCAACTGTCGTCAATTTTTGGATAATTGGTTTGATTCTCTCACAAGTTCAGACATACATAATATACTTTGGTCATCTCTCCCCATTATTCTCTTTTACCCGTCTCTCCCCTGCTGAACCCCTCTCTGTTTCCAGCAAGACACCCCACTACTTTCATGTCTTTTATGTTGTGCCCTACCATATTCGGAGCACAGATGGAGGGTAATTTTTGAACCAGGGCAACTACGACTTCAAGGAACACAACTCCTTCCAGCGTTTCTTACCATTACCAGCCTATAGTTTCTGAGTTTTGATAGACTGGCCTGTGTTATCACCCTGAAAACATGCTAGGTTTTTCAGTCTCACACCTAAAAATACTCTTCCTCTTTTTTTTTCCCTTGTGTTGTATGAAAAGTGTCACTGCTGATTTATTTTTTATTTGTGGGAAGAAGGCTAAGACGAGTGGAAGAAATTCTGGTTTTATAGGGTTTAACTGTGATTCTTCCAGGCTCTTGTTTCACCAAGCGCAACGGTATGATACAGCTGAACCACTGTGTCTGGTATATAGCATGTCCTCAGGACAATTAAGCTCTCATTTTATAAAGAAAGAAATGGAGTCATTTTGGCTCTTACAAAACATGAAGCTGTAGTAACATGGAGTGAAGGAGTTCTGTTGTGTCATCAGACTGATTTAACAAGAAACTACTGAGGAGACCTGATAGACTAGGATCAGAAGGAAGGGGAGGAGGACCTCCCCCATCAGTGGACTTGGGGAGCGACATGGGTAGAGAAGGGGGAGGGAGGGTAGGATGGGGAGGGGAGGTGGGAGGGAGCTACGAGGGGGATTCAAAGTGAATAAACTGTAATTAATAAAAATAAAAAATAAAAAAAGAGAGAACCCAGAGGAGACATGAGGACTTCCCCATCATCAATGGACTAGGGAAAATTGATTGGGAAGGGACAGAAAGAGAGGGTGGGACCAGGAGGAGATGAGAGAGGGGCCTACAATTTGAATATAAAGTGAATAAATTGTAAATAATAATAATGACAATAATAATAATAATAATAATAGTAAACAATGTTTTCCATAAAAAAAAAAGAAAAAAGAAGCTCCCGTTGATTCCTGGGTTGATCACTGGAGGCTCCTGCCACAGCCCCTGCCTTCCCAGCGTTGAGCAGGAGTAACCTCATATGCACACACTGAAGTCTGGTGTGGCCATAGAACCCTCCCCCACCACAGAAATGTCAGCCGAGAACAGGCGCTCTTTGTTTCCATAAGCTGCCTCTCTGCTACAGTGATGCTCACAGAAGCAGATGAAGGGCTGAGCAAGCACTAGCCCCGGCTACTGACAGAACACAGCTTAGCTTCTTGTGAGTTCTACTGAAGGGAAGGGGTGTGTTAAGCTAGTGTGCCTCAGGCGGCTTGCTACCAAGTACAACCTTCCTGACAAATTCGTCTTGACCTTTCCTTGGACGGCCTTAGTTAATATTTTACTCCAGGCCTGTGCTCTATTGTCTACATCTTTTTCTGCTCCTTAACCTCTTCTTCCTTTCTCTTCCTCCTTCTCCTCCTTTCTCCTCCTTCTTCTCCTTCTCTCTCTTTTTTTTTTCTTTCTCCTTCTGCTCCTTCATTGTTGAGTCAGGTCTGGGAACTTGTGGTAAAGAGCAGGCTAGCCTTGAACTCACAGAGGTCAGCTTGCCTCTGCTGCCCAAGTGCCTTAAGTAACCGCTTCTAAATGCCCACCCCCGCCCCAAAGACTTCCTACATCTTTTACCTTAGAATCACATGGTAGGCTTAATTCTGCTCTCTCAATGATTTTTGTTAACAGGCTTAATGAACTGTATGACAATATGAAATAATTCTGAAATATCAAATATCTAAACACTTCCTTATTATGAGCATTAAAAATAATCCTCAAGTCTTTCCCTCAAAGATTTTGGCTAGTTAAATGAATGTTTTCAAACTGATAATGAAGATCCAGGCCAAAAAAAAAAAAAAAAAAATTCCTGATTTCTTGCATCAAATCTAATGTTTATTGTTCTCTTTAAAGAATCTTATGGGAGAACAATAGAAAGACCATTTCCAATGACATTTTTATTTTTAACTATTATTTTTGACACATTTGGTCTTATTTTGTATAGACTATATATATATATTTTTTTTTGTATAGACTATATATATATATGTATACTATATATATACACATATATGTATACACACACACATATATATATATATATATATATTTACAAAAGAAGAATCTAAAAAGAATGATAAAATCCGAGTTTTCAGGGCACTCATTTTTCAGGGGCGCCCAAATCTGTTTTGACTTTCCCAAGAAAGCACAGAAAATGCTTTTAAAAATCTGACTTTCCCACATGTATCCAGCACATTTTCACAGCCTGGGTAGAAGGGTTTGTTTTATTAGTATGTACAGCTTCACAATACCTATAATAATATCTGTTTCATAGAAATAGAGGCTACAAGGATACACAATAATTTCCCAAAACTCAGAACAAACTGTGCCCATAGATCTCCTGGGTCAAGCTGGAAATGGAAACATGTATGTACACTTTATATACATGCCATATCTCTGTCAACTATGTTCTAGCCGTTCTTCCTCCAAATTCCTATGCTGACATCTTAGCTCCAGGTTGACTGTGTTATGAGAGTGCGGCCTCTGTGGATGGAATTGGTGTTCTTGTGAAGGAGTTCTGAGAATGCGCTCCCACTCCCTACGACTGCAGGACACATCTGGCACAGCAGGGCAGGATCTCCTTCTCTGAAGCAGAAGGTCATGGGCACCTGATGCTGAAACTACCTGTCTTGAACCTTACAGATCCAAAGCTGTGAGAATTTTTGTTGTGTATAAGCTGACTGGCTCGCGGCACTTTGTTACAGCGGCCTACACCCTATGCGTGTAAGAAACTACAGAAGGACAAGCTGAGCTTTCACCTCTGTCCCTGACTGCAGTCCCTTCTCTGGCTTCTTCCTCCTAGTGGTCTGACAGCTTTTCTTCTTTTAATACTAAAACTTGCAGGATTTTTTGTTTAATTCCCAAGGCACGTTTCCTCACAAATAGTCTCAGGTGGTATTGACTTGCAGTTTCCTTCAAGGTCTAACCTGTAAACCACTTTCTTCTTGACAAGCTAAATCAAGTTGATGAGTCCTGCCTTACAGTTCATGGACCCAGTGGACACACATATGCTGAAAGTAAGGCTCAGCGTTCATAATCATCAGGACAGAAACTATCAGTGGCGGATTGGTGACAGATGAATAGGTGCTGTTTCAGCCTGTCAAGCTTCTATGTAGAAAATTCTCTATTGCTATCAACTACCCTCAGATTTACTATTACATGCTGAAAATTTCAGGTATCAGTGAAATTGAAGAGATGGAAATAAACCATCTAGGAGAAAGAAGCCTGGCACTTAATCTCTTTGGACAATGGGTTCTGCATTCTCTACAGTCTTGCTTGGATAACTAGAATTAGATACTTTACAAGTGGCATAAGATATCCCATAAAGCAATAATTTAGAGTAATTAACAAGGGATGAGAAGTGGTAAAATTATTCAGGACATAGCTTTGGGGGACACTGGACATGGGTCCAGATTTTCACTTTTCACTTAAATATGTGTTACCTTGGGGAAGCTGTGAGGCCTTTTGAAACACATATGCAAGTACACATATATCTTTCTCATGATGATTTTAACAGTACAATAAAACATCCAAGGAAGGTATTGAGCAAAGTTTGTCATAAATAATAAATGTTCAACAATGGCAACTATTTTTCCTAGCCTTTCATATTGTCTTTGATTTTAAGAAGGGCTTGTAACTTGGCAGCTATTATATGAAGCTCTTGTGAAACCACTGAGAAATTACAAGTGATTACAAGAAATTAACTGGTGATTCTTCTGTTTTAACCTCAATCCCCACTGGATTGGGTGGAGGATCAGGGGGCCATCATGAAGGCTTTACTGCTGTATGGGACCCCTCTGCCTCTTTCTAAATTCCAGAAAGGCCACCATGAGAACTCATGGGCTCCATCAGTAAGGTAGCTTTCCTGTGAACAGAACTGACAGGGTTTTTTTAAATAAACAAATTTGTCTCACATACCTAAGCAGAATTACTCTGTCCCTTCTAACGTTTATGCTGTAGACACAGTAGACATTGTTGGGATAATTGCCGAAGAGGAAGGAAGGACTTCTGATGATCCCAGAGGATGCGTTGTAGATTCCACCACAGCCTGCAACAGCAAACAAGGGGAGGTGCAGAGGGTGGTCATCGCAGCATAGGCAGAGCATTTGGGTAGAGTCTAAGCTGTTGCTTACTGCCCCCTAAGAGAGCTCATGTTGATTGTTCTCCAGATCACTTAGACCTCCTTCATTGTATTTAAAAACAAATTTGACTTTTCCAGGGAGGAGAAAAAGAAGAGAAATATAGAACATTTTAAGGCATATTTTGGAAGGGCATAAGTCTAAGTCAAAGAAATAGCATAAAAACAACAACCAAGACTATTTCATGTGTTGGGATGTGTCTATCCCTTCACTCTAAATGACAGGTTGAAAGAGAGATGGCATGGCAACTGGATGCTCAGAAAAGGCATGCAGAGCCCAAGGTGTGCTCTGTTCATAAGAGCCTGCAATGAAGAAATCTGAAATAGCATATATTCATTCCTAAGAGGTTAGCGTTAGACAGTCACACGATCAAGTGTGAGAGGTCAGCTCCTTCTGTGGCTCAAATGCCTCACTCTCAGCTTCTACACATTTGTAGTTAGTTGTGAGATTAGTAAAGCTCATACTTGCCCAAATTTGTGTTATTTTTCTTCACTAAGCATGAAGATATTTGGGCCATTCCCTGCTCTGTCTCCAGCTGTTAACAGCCCATAGTCCTTTGTTAGAGCCAGCATTCAAAATGTAATCACCATAAAATATAATAATGTCCCATTACAACTAATAGGGTATTGTTTTTACATGGAGTACATCCAGGGAGGACCAGCTCTTCCCACCTCGCAGTGATGCTTCCCTGTGCATGTTTATTAGTTTTCTGACTCTAAAATTACAGTAAGCTTGTATATTTTCATGATATCTCTACGGTTACAGATGAACACACTCCACCAACATATTTCCAAGATTAGGCACAATTTTGGTTATTCTATAAAGATTTGTTTATTTGTTTTTGCCTCAAATTAGCCCATTTATAAGACAAATTCTTTTCTGTGCCAAAAAATCTTTATGCATTCAGACCTCTGGATATAGGTCATGAATTAAATGCCGGATGTGGGTAGCAACTGCTCTATTTCACTCTTTATTAAAGAGATCATGTAACTGATCTTTAAACAAGACACAGGGGAGGGAACTGAACCACATTCTCTATATTTTAGGAAAATAAGGGATAAAAGAGCAGAAGAACATATATTAGGGGCTTATTCTCCAAAGTAGTAGTTAACCAAAAGAATAAAACAAATCCTCTTTTCTCATTGAAGGCCACAAGAGAGGATGTGTTCTGTTCTGTTGACGCAATCTGGCAAAGAAAGTGTCACAGAAATACTCTTTCTAGTTACTGAGCACAAACCTGTGACCCTGTCCACGCATAAGTACTTGTTTACTGCTCTCTGTAGATGGGAGGAGAACTTTGTTTGAAGAGAAGCTACTTTATTTCCTACCATTAGGCATTGTGTAGCCGGGCAAAGACAAAACAAAGTCAGGAAAAGTTTTGTGTGCCTGTTCCACTGAAGTGGCTGTGCTGGATAACGTACTGTTACAAAATAAATCTCAATTCTCTGTTTTATTTTCAGAGGGTCATTTTAGACAAAGCTCATGGAAATGTTGATTTGTATTTTTTTACTATTTTTCTTAATTTGTGCTTGTATGTGTATGCCTGCTTGTCTGTGTGTGCACTACACTCACACAGTGCCTACAGAGGTCTGAAGGGGGCATTGTAGGCTGCCATGTAAGTGCTGCGAACCAAGCCCAGGTCTTTTGAAAGAGCAGCTAATGCTTTCAGCCACAGAGTCATCTCTACAGACCCCAATGGTTTACATTTCAAGAAAAATAACTATTTTTCTATGTATCTAATTGATCACTTTTTGCCATTAATGTCTCTGAATCTTCAAGTTGGTGACATATGATAAATCATAACAACAACTCATTATGTGAATTACACAAAAAAAAAGAAAGAAAATTCCAAATAGTATTAGCATAGTTACTCACTGGTGACTCTGTAGGAAATCTTGAACCCAAAGTCTGTGACGTATGCATTAGAATAGAAGTTGAGTGACACTGGGCCATCCACAGTGAGGGGACGCAAGGTCTCAGAACCACATATGGTTGCAAGAGGCGTGGAAGAGAGGCTGTGACCTTTGAAGATGTGCAAGCCATCATGATCACAGTTTCCAGTGATGTCTGAGCGATCTACACAGAGAACAAAATGGCCAACATCAGAGCAGAAATGGTGTAGACAAGTGATGCTATAAACAGACAAAATACTACAATTCTGTTGTTCACGTAGAAATTACAAACAAAATTAGGAGATGGTTTTCTATATCAATATGTAACTTCAATTCCGGATGAAATGATATTATCCACGAGACAAAACATGGACAGAAAAGAGAAAACAGACAAAACTCCATAATGGGAATGGAGCTTTGTCACCAGCACTGCTTGTGAGAGAAACCTTATACAGAGCCTGGGTACAGATAAGAGTGACCATGAGGAGAACATGAGCAATTTCTTGATGTTTCCTGACAGGCATCTCCAATGTTTATGCAAACATCCATTAGTGATTGCTAATTTGCATCAACATGTCTTCTAATTTAAAGCAAAGATGTACTCTGCCTTCCCTCCTGCAAGACAACATAAAGCAGCTTTCAAAGGCATCAAGAAGACTTTTGTTGCTGCCATGTACTTGTTTTTTGTTTTTTTGTAGAGTGTCTACTCTCAGACTATCATGGGAGCACAATCATTGCAACCTGATACTCGTTAACGTAAAACAGTATCTTCTGTAAGTAGGTAGTCTTCCACAGAGTTTGACCAATGTAAACATTAAGTAGTAATGTAAAAGTAACCACCCATGTTCAATCAAAGCCCCATGGCCAATAAATTCCCTCAACATTCTTGTGACTAAACATATTATAAAAAACATCTTTGCACATAAGTATTTGAATAGTTTCTTATTTATCAGAATAAATTTTAGTATTTGAGTTACTAGAACTGAGGCAAGACTGTTCTCCAGGTTTCTCCAAAAGCTCTTTGACAAAGTGTCCCCAGCTGACACTCCCACAGCACATTAGGAATTTGGTAAGTCTTTCCAATTCCACATTCTGGCCACCCTATGGAGATACCTATGTCCACTGGCAATCAAGCCCAAACTCTTTGCTCTTTGTACTGTGGTCCTGGCACCTGAGACTATTTTCTGTGTATATGATTTCTTCCTTCCTCCTGGACATTTCTAAAAAATGGAATCATGGAATATGCAATGCTTTGTGTTTGGATTGTTTTATTTAATCACCCACATTGACTTTAGTTAGCAAAAAAAAAAATGTTTAAGATTGTTAAAGCTAAAGTCACACGATGCTGGGAAACATTACCAATATTGGATTTGTTTCTTGTTCTTACATTAGGCCAGTGTGCCTGCTGTGCATGTATCCTTGCAGATTTGAAGGTGAAAAAGTATCTTGATGTAATTACAGATTAATTGTAGTTTATAAATAGATGATTTATGAGAAAGGATAGGTTAAAAAAACACATCTATTTGAAGAGATTTTGTTTCTTGTCTTCACTAAACATCTAGGGTGTATTATCAGCCACAGCCTGACTTAAACTAACAACCGCACTTTCATCCACCAACAGCCCTTTCCCTGAAGTTGGGAAATGAGCAGACAAGAAGTGTGTGTCCTTGGGAACTTTGCCACCGAGGAATCTGAACTAGGGAGATGACAATCACAGAACACTGAGGAAAGGCTATCCCATGGCACTGTTTCATGAAAGCAAAGCCGATCCTGATCTCACCTATCCACTCACCCATTCAATATTGATTGGGTGCCCATTCTGGTAGGATTGCTTCTCTCACTGGAGAGGTGTGCATGTTTACATGCATGTGTGTTGAGTCTAAATGCAAAGGAATAAATTAAAAGTTCTGACCCTGAAGTGATGGCCTGATGGCAGAGGTCCTAAATCCCAGCATGCTTGCGGCCAAGCAAGTTCATAGAGCAAGTTCATGGCCAACTTGAGTAGTTTAGCCAGATATTATCTCAAAACAAAAAATGAAAATAGGCCTGGTGACATAGCTCAGTGGCGGATCACTTGCCAAAACTTGACATAAATCCTGCAGTCCAATCAATAGCATGTGCTTGAAAAATAAGATGCTATGTTAAAATGTTAAAAGGCTCCAGATGCATTTAGGAATTTTATGTGGCACCCATGTCATTAAAGTTATTTCTTCAGTTTTGGATGGAATATATAAGACTGTACTTTTCTTTTTAAAGACCAGAAGGAAGCCAGGCCTATTACCTCAGCTTCTCTGCAGATTGAGGCAGGAGTTATAGGCCTGCTTGAATCACATAGAAAATTCAAGTCCAGTTTGGGGAGTTTAGGGAGACCCTGTTTCACAATGAAAAGTAATGGGTGTGGTTTACAGCTTGGTGTGGAAGGCTTGCTATTCATGCATTAGGGCCCAAAGTTCAGTCTTCATTATGCAGATAAAAGGGTGTAATTTTTGGGAGGGAGGGTGGATTGGGAGGAGGGAGGGAGCTATAGGGGAGATACAAAGTGAATAAATTGTAATTTATAAAAATAAAAAATTAAAACAAAAAAGGACATAATTTTATTTGCATTTACATTACATTTCAGAACATGTTTATTATTGTCTTAAGTAGTAATATTAGACCATCCTACCCACATCTTTCTTATTAATAGCTTAATTATTAGTAATTTGCTTGTGATAAACTTAATCCTTGAATATTATTAAAAGACAAGAGATGAGTAATGGTGACTATGTTGGTAATTAAACTGGTGCAGTCATTATGGAAAAGCTATCCCTCGTACAGTTAAAAACAAATACTATGATCCAGCAACTCCACTCCTGGGCATATACCCAAAAGAAGTGAAGTCAGTGTGAAGGCTGATCTATATGCATCCATGTTTGTTGCAGCATTATTAATAAAATCAACTCAGGGGTCCTTTGCCTGATGAATAAAGAGAATGACACACATAGACAGACAAACGAAAACAATAGAACACTATTCTGTCTTTACAAATAAGGAAATACTGTAGTTTATGATGACATGGATAAATTTTAGGGCATTGTGTTACATGAAAGAAACCATACACAGGAAAAATGAATAGCACACATTCTCATTTCTCTGTGAAATATGAAACCACTGAACTTTTAAAGTAGAGTAGAACACTGGTTACTATAGGCAAGGATTGGGAGGTGTTTGTCAAGAATCTCAATACTTAACCTTATTTTTAAAAAACATAAATTCAGAAAGCATTCTACATAACATGGGGATTATAACTAATAATGATGCATTATCTATTTGAATATTGCTAAAAGAACAGATTCTAAATGTTCTCACAATTAAAACATTGTACGTTAATAGATACTTTAACTAGCTTGACACAGCCATGCTGTAAACTATCCCTGTGTCAAAGCCTTTATCAAAGCCCTATGTCAACACTGTAGATATATACTTTTCATCAGTTCGAATGAATTGATTTTTAAAAAAGAATAAATGTACCTTCCAAATGGAAGGACACAACAGTCAGGATGATCAGAGACTGAGGTGCCACATTTATGAAGTAGGTACAGTTCATGTTGTTGTCATAGTGCTTTGGAAAGTTTGGCGAGACAATAACACCTGTAGGGCTGCTGAAACTACGTCCACATCCTACATGAGAATAAAAAAACAAAACAAAAACATCATTAGGATATCCATTATTATCTGTAGCATGCATTTCATAAAAAGAAAGACACAAGACTGCCATTTTATGAAGTCTCTACAGGAAATTTCTTGAGATGCTCCAAATGGAAAAAGATCACCATGAGAAGGACTCTTTGATATATAAGTCAATATGCATGTAAAATAAAAATGTATTTTAGAATAGCATGGGGAATTTTAGATGCTAAGTAGTAGGTATTTTGTAACATAACACCCTTCAAATCTCATGATATTTAAAGAAGTTATATTATCAAAGATTGAATATAACTCATGTCAAGAAACAAAACAGATGAAAGTGACTTGCAGGCCTGCGAGATCACTCAGTCTCTACAGTTCTCACCTCTCAAGCACAAAAAAAGCTAGGCTTGGTGATCCACCCTTGGGATGCCGGATGTAGGGAGAACCCTGGGGACAGTCTAGTCTACGTAGTCTACACAGGCCAAGTTGAGACTCTCCATCAAACAAAACAAAACAAAACAAAAAAGTGAACAACACCCAAGGAATACCTGAGCTTGTCCTCTGGCCTCCGTATGCACTCACTTAGACACATACATTCCTATACACACAGACAAGCACACACACACCCATGCACACACAAAGTGATTCATCTCTGAATATTACATCGTATTTGAAAAGTATTACATATTAATCACCTAAAGAGTTTATAAGTGTTTTCTAAATGTATTATTAGAAAACTGTTACTTCCTTACTTTCATCTAATCATAAAACGCTAATTGCTTTTAAAAGCTAGTTTACTATACTCGTCATGATATCTATCAAATTCTTATATGAATTCCTACTGTCAGTCATACAGATACATAAGACAGGGACAGAGGTACACACCAGTACCCCAGCTATTCTGGAAGCAGAGTCAGGAGCGTAAATCCAAGGCAAGCCTGAGCTGCCTACACAGGAGGTTTAGGGCTAGCTTAGGCAACTTATACACTGTGCCAACACTTACACGTGTCAAGGAATGGGCTGAGAATGTACCTCTATGGCAGTATTTTCTGATATATGTAAAGCCTTAGGTTCAACCACAGTATTGCAGAGATAGAAAAAAAAATACTAAAACCTTTGCATTAGCAAAGTGACATTTTGTTCTCATATACTTCTAATTTATGTCCTCTCTGACCTGTAAATTATGACAATGTATGTATCCTTTTACACTGAGTAAAAGTAAAATCTCTCTCTCTCTCACTCTCACACACACTTGTATGCACAGGTCAGCTGAACACCTAGGCTAGCTCTCAAATTGCCCATCGTTACTCCTTTTCCACCATCTTTGTTCTTTTATTCAAGTCTGAAATGTCTGGTTAGTGCATTCTCCCCTCCATTTCTTTCCCCCAAGCTTTTTCTTGAATGGTGCTTTACAAATAGCAGCCACCGATGTGATTCAACCAAGGCACAGGCCACAACACATCTGCAGTTCCCACTGACCTAATCTGTGCTCAGCACTCAGAGTGGAGCCTTGCATACTCAGCTGACCCGCTCTTGAGCTTGGTAGTGTTGTATTTTTCCCCCACACTGGTTTCAAACTCTGGCTCTTCCTGCCTTTGCCATCTTTGGATATAGGCCTGCATCTCACTGACTGTTGCAGGAAGGAAGCTCCTTCAGAATCAGGTGGCTCGCCAATGGTCCTTTCTGGGAACCCTATCAAGCCAATCTTGATGGGGCTTTCTCACTACTTGCCAAGCCTATCTGGGACACCCACCCTTCCTCAACAGTTTAGATTCCAATGCTACTTACGGCTTAGGAAGGATGCAGAGAAGCCCTGGGCTGGCATCTCCATAGACTGGAAGACAGCAGTGAATATGTTTCCTGATGTGACAAAGGGTCTGGGAGCCACATCCCCACAGCCTGTGGCTAACAGGGTATTGTTGGCCTCCAAGGTTCCTTCCCAGACCTGATGGGGTAAAAAACATGACTTAATGCTAACAGTTTGCTCCTGTCAGTATTTTAACATACTTAAGCTTGAAAATAATTGTATTCAATTCTATAGAAAAAAACAAACAAACAGTAGACCAGAAAAAGTCCACATGCAAATCCTGGAATATTTTCTTTGGGGAATAATTTGGTTTTGGTTTTGGTTTTTCCACACATGGTTTCTCTGTGTAGCCTTACCTGTCCTAGACTTGCTTTGTAGAGCAGACTGGCCTCAAACTCACAGAGATCTGCCTGCCTCTGCCTCCCTGATTACAGGTGTGTGCCACCATGCCTGGCTGAGAATACTTTTAAGACTGGTTTTTAAGTGGCCTATCTCATTCTGATTGCTCTAAGGAGACCCTGTTTGGTTTTACAGAGCAATTCCCTTCTGTGTGTTTTTAAATTTCCTTTGAGGCTTCTTATTTGACCTGTGGGTTATTTTAAAGTACTTAATGTTAAGTATATTTAAATATTTAGAGTTTGAAGAGCTCTTCCTTGACAAAATCCTCTCTGAATTTTTAGGCTTACAATGACAGCTACAAATATTTTACCCGTCAAGCCCTGTGTGCACCTTCCTCATGTAACTTTTCCACAACCAACAAGGTCCAGTCTCTGACGTGAGCTGCTGTAAGGGACTCCTCCCTGATGGCCAAGTACCCTCCCACACAGATGCACTCCTAGCTCAGGCACTTTCTCCAGGAGGTCTCTTTTCAGCAGCCCCCAGCTGGATCTCTCGGTGAGCATAAGGGAGAAGGCTGAAAAGGTTTTTCTCCACTCTAACTCAGCATTCTGCCCGCATTTGGGGCTCAAGCAGCTGTGAATCAGTCCTTCCTCTACACTGACCACCTGACCTTCACCAGGTGCTTATGAAAAAGTGAGATGGGAAGAGCCCCACTTTCACCCTTTGCACTTCTTGATAATGCCATTTCAGGAAGCAATCAGAACTTTCTACCTTCATTCTGGCTGGTGGTTTTAGCTGACTTCTCCCTCTGGTGTGTGCTCTTTTTCTGCAGCTTGAGCATCAGAGAAAACACTCTGCAGTTTAGTTCTTTGGTTTGTTGAGTTTTCTCTTTTTTACTCTCAGTATGTGGTCTGTCCTGGTGTGTTACAAAGACATGTGAATCCTTGTTTCCTTTTCACCTGTCAGTCTTATTTTAATGCTTCACATTTGCATCCTGACGAATTTTCTAGCTGGATGCCTGGTAGTTACTGGGAGCATTGAAATCTTCACCCAATTGAGAAGCTATCTTCATAGATCTATCTAGTTTTCTTTCTCATGTTTCCTGAATCTATCTTATTATAAATGAACATTTAGACTCATTTCATCTTCCTGGTAGGCTGATTGTTTTATTCTCATGTAAGATTCTCCTTTTCTACTGCATGTTTTTTTTTTTCAGCTTTGAATTCCATTTTAGCAGGTGCTAATATGGCCATTACTGCTCTTTAAAAATTAATATTTCCATGATTTATCATTTTATATCCTTTCCTTTCAATCCACCTGTATGATTAGATTTGAATTGAGCTTGTTTCCAGTTGTATCATGTTTTGGCTCCAATAATCTATTTTAATTAGTGTAACTAAGTTATTTAAAACACATACACATTGTGTCTCCACTTTTGCATTCTGTTTTCTTCTCCTCCTTGACCTATTGTGCCCCTTTTTTTCCTATTTCCTAGATATCCCGATTTTTATTAAAATTAAGTGTTTTCATAGGTCTTCATATTCTTTGTGATAGTTATTAATGTTGTGGATGTTAAAATATACATATATGATTATCTAGGTTTACACCAACAATCACACTGGACCATTTTGAGGGATTGTGGAAAACAACCTGCACTGAATTTCCCTTTCAACTTCTCACTGTCAGGTACCATTATAAGCCTTTTGTTTAAATTACTAAATACAGTGTTAAAAACTTACAGAGAAAGGTATGTTCTAACTGGATGCACACATATCTGCTCATTTCTTGATCCCTCCCTCCTCTTCCTCCTCATACTCCAAGGTTCCTTTCCAAACCATTCCATCGAGTTTGAATAAGTTCCCTTACAGTCTTTAATGGCAAATAACATGTGTATATTTTCTTTTGACTTCCTTCTGTATGGAATTTTAAAATTCCCATTAACCGTACATTAAGAGTAATTTTCACGATTGTAAATTTATTGTTAGCAATTCTTCTACTTCAGAACTTTGTTTCTCTGACTATTATCAGTTAAATTGTTTTCTTTCCTTGTAAAGCTGAAATGACATGACTGTTGGATACTTTGCTATTGTTCGTGGGTCCCTAAGGCTTTGTTCTTGTTTGTTTTGTTTGTGTCGATTTTCTCTTCATTGTTCCAAGAGGTGACTTCTCTTGTTCTAGCCTCAAATTTACTGATTCTATTCTCTGTCATTTCCACTTAACTACTGAGATTAAGCAGTACATTATTTCTATTGCATTTTTTGTTCTATAATTTGCATTTAGTTCCTTGTTGTAGCTACTGTTTCTTTGTTAAGATTTCCTATTACTTATTTGGTCATGACAATGCTTTAAAAAGAACTTGTCACTTATTCCTGAGAATTTTTATGACAGCAGCATTGATGTCCTTGTCATGTATGTCCATCATCTGTTTCATTCCAGGGTTGACATGACGATTATTTTCCTCACTCAAGTTGTAATGGTCTTTGTTTTTCTTATGATGAGTTCTTCCTTGTTGTGACCTAAACATGTTACCTATTATGTTAGGAGGATGTCAGTGCTATTTCAGTGTTTTATTTAAGAAGAGAGTCATCATGTTTATGTTCAGCATACAGTTTTGCATGTATGCCTAGGCTCTGTTTGGTGATTTGATTTTCTGAAGATCTGCAGTATAATTTTTGTCAACATGGTTTTAATGGTACTTCTGCCATGTTACTAGTATTTTCTTCCTTTTATTTCTAGAGACAGTGTCTCATGTGGATTAGGCTGGCCTCAAACTTCTTATGTAACCAAGAATGAGTTTGACACTCTGATCCTCCTGCCTCTACCTCTTGAATGCTAGGGTTATAAGTATGTAAGACCATGCCTATTTTAAGTTAATGTTCTCAAGGATATAGAGTGTGTTTCACCTGCTTTGATTTCTGTGCATTCTTCCACCAAAGGGGAGGGGCTGAATAGGATTTCCCTAGGGTCTTTGGGAGGAGGCATATTTCCGATTTTGAGAATAAAAAAGGTTTTTGGAGCATTAACCATTCTGTCCACTTTCCCTAGTGTCCCTACAAAGAAAAGTATCCTTGACTCAAAATCACCAAGTACCTTCCCACTCCAGGTAGTTCACTGTCACTGAGTCCCTTTATTCATTACTTTCATCTATACAGAAGCATCCTTTCGCAGAAACAAGAGTATCATAATGCAGTTATCATAGTCTTGTCTCACACTCAGTGAAAAAGAGTGTTTCTTCTGTTACTTATTTTTTGCAATATTATCAATTGATCTCTTTCTAGGCTGGCACTGGGCTTGTATGACATTGTCAGTGGGTCTTTTATTCTAGCCAGAGGAAGAATAATCCCAGATTAACTCTTTCCCATCAAAAAACTTATAAGACTTCATATAAGTTTATATACTTTGTGTTGACTCATCTTAGGAAAAGAGAGATCTTTTATTTCATGGGAAAATGCAATTAAGAGAAGCATTTATTAAATCCATTTTATTATGTGCATATTTTGTAAATATTTGAGAGATGATATGAAATAACATTGGTTTTTAAAACAGGACATTTCCATTCACTGGGTGATTTTTAAAATCCAAAGTACTAGGTAGTATTTACGCTATTATGTCATATTAATTCTAATGCTTAAAAAAACTCTACTGAGGGGGGAGCCAAGATGGCGGCGCCGGGAGAGCACTGTGTCTGAGAAGCGGGACAGCACTCTCCGTGCAGCGACCAGGAGACTGAACTCTGGGCCCTAAAACTACAGCAATCATGTTTCCCAGGTGAGGGGAGGCTCCCACAGCATGGGAATCAGTCGGGTCCACTCTTGGGCTGCCCAGTCAGAACCCGGAAGAGATCCCGGGTAACGCAAGCTTTGGGTCTCGGGCCAGAGCCGCACACCTGCGTGTCCTGATCAATTTCCCAGGCTGATCAGTGGGCACAAGGGTGCCTGAGACTGAGAGTCCCAGTCGCAAAAAAACCCCACGGGGAAGGAAAGTTGTGAGACTGATCACGGGTCACCCAATCTTTCCCTGGAAGGTCTCACAGACCATGGGTACCCACCGCCTTCACAATTGAGCTCCCGCCACATGGAGAGCTGCGGGCCCAGTTCACTGGTACAGACGAGCTGCGCGCCCCAGTGCAACAGAGACTGGGAACCCCTGTCCGGAGAGGACCCCACAGGGAAGGAAGAAACCGTGCTGCCGGGGTCACCTAGGCTTTGCCTGGGGAAAGTCTCACAGACTACAGATCTCAAACAGGCGAGTACGCCCAGCCATCACGGATCCGGGCCCAGGCAGGGAGCACAGAGTTATTGGGAAACCAGCTCCCGCAGACTAGGAGGTGGGCGCACACGCCGCCAGCCCAGAGACTTGCTTTGTACCAACTACTCCTTACAGACAGAACTGTGTGCCCCAAGACACCAGAGTCTTAGAGTCACTGTCTGGAGAAACCCTCACAAGGAACAAGGAACGAAGCAAAGGGGACAGACTTAGGCAACCCAGTATATCCCCGGAAAAGGTCCCACAGACTGGCCCAACCCAGGGAACTACTGTGCCCCAGATAGCCTGCTGTTACCAGGAGAGCAGTACTCACCCACCACAGATTATCTCTTGGGTTTTGGGGCACAGAGCCCAAACCTCAGACCTACAAAAGACCTGGAACCCTGAGATCAACCCCTAGATACTGCTCCAAGGGGCAACCAATTATCCCTAAAAAAACAGACCAAACCACGGGACACACAGGTTACAGCAGCTGATCACTAAATTTACAGCAAGAAACCCAGAAGGAGGGCAGTTGTCTCCAGGACTTTTCCCGGTGAGAGGAGAGCCCTCTCCACTAATCAGGACCACAGTTACCACCCAGGTCTCTATGCCTGAGGTGAGCAACTCCTGAAAAACACCGGCCATCCAGTGACTATACCCAAAAAGCTGAGAAGGCTTCCTTCAGGAAAAACCATCTTCCTGCCAAAGGGATTCTCTCCACCACAGGAGTCCAGGAACAACCAGAAACTAACTTCAAACACCTAAGATAGCCCAATGGGTAGAGGAGAGCTTAAAAGTTCAACCAACAAAAGCCAGAGCAATATGGCATCTCCAGAACCCAGTTATCCAGAGGCAAATAGCCCTAGATACCCCAGCATAATTGAAATTCAAGAAGATGACCTAACATCTATGCTCATGTAGAAGATAACAGAGGAAACAAATAAAATACGAAAAGAAATAGAGGAAGCTGCAGCCAAACAGTTTGTGGCCTTTAGAGAGGAAATGCTTAAATCACTGAATGAAATAAAAGAAACAGAGGATTGTTAAAACAGCTGAAGGAATTGATGGAAAAACATGAAAATACAGTCAGACAGGTGAAGGAAACCAACAAAATGGCTCAAGACCTGAAGATAGAATTGGAAAAATAAAAAAAAAAAAAAAAAAAAACACAAATGGAAGAAATTGTGGAGAGAAAGAACTTAGGGAAGAAAGCAGGAATTACAGAGGTTAGCATAACCAATAGGCTACAAGAGATGGAAGAAAGAATCTCAGGCATGGAAGATACAATGGAAGAAATAGATGTATCTGTCAAAGAAAATGTTAAATCTAAAAAAGTCCTGACACAGACCATCCAAGAAATTCAAGACAACATAAAAAGACAAAACCTAAGAATAATAGGAGTAGAGGAAAAAGAAGATTCCCTGCACCAAGGCCCAGAAAATATTTTCAACAAAATCATTGAAGAAAATTTCCCCAACCTAAAGGAGAGGCCAATAAGAATACAAGAGGCCTACAGAACACCCAATAAATTAGACCAGAAAAGAAAATCCTCCCGCCACATAATAATCAAAACCGTAAGTATACAGAACAAAGAAAAAAATACTGAAAGCTGCAAGAGAAAAAGGCCAAGTAACATATAATGGCAAACCCATTAGAACCACACCTGACTTTTCAACAGAGACTATGAAAGCCAGAAGGGCCTGGACTGATATCATGCAGACCCTAAGAGAACACAGATGTTAGCCCAGGCTACTATACCCAGCAAAACTCTCATTCCTCATAGACGGAGAAAACAAGATATTCAATGACAAAAACAAATTTCAACAATACCTACAAACAAATCCAGCATTACAGAAGACACTAGAGGGCAAAACACAACCCAAGAAAACTAGCTACATTCAAGAAAAAACAGGAAATAAATAACCTCACTACAGTAAAACAAAAAGCAACCAAGCACACAACCATATGACCACAGCCAACATCAAATTCAAAGGATCTAACAGCCACTGCTCATTAATCTCTCTCAACATCAATGGACTTAATTCTCCAATAAAAAGAAACAGACTAACAGAATGGATGCATAAACAAAACCCAGCAATCTGTTGTATACAAGAAACACACCTAAGTCACAAAGATAGACATTACCTGAGGGTAAAGGGATGGAAGATGGCTTTCTAAGCAAATGGATGCAAGAAGCAAGCAGGAGTAGCCATTCTAATATCTGAGAAAATAGACTTTCAACCAAAATTAATCAAAAGAGATGGGGAAGGACACTTCATACTCATCAAGGGAAAATTCCACCAAGAAGACATCACAATCCTGAACATCTATGCCCCAAATACAAGGGCACCCACATTTGTGAAAGAAACATTGATAAAACTTAAACCACACATAGATCCCCACACACTAATAATGGGAGACTTCAACACCCCACTCTCAACAAAGGACAGGTCAACTAAACAGAAATTAAACAAAGAAACAATATCTCTAACAGAGGTAATGAATCAAATGGACCTAACAGACATTTACAGAATCTTATGCCCAAACAAAAAAGAATTTACCTTCTTCTCAGCACCTCATGGAACCTTCTCCAAAATAGACCACATAGTTGGTCACAAAGCAAGCCTCAACAGATACAAGAAGATTGAAATAATCCCTTGTATCCTGTCTGATCACCATGGAATAAAGCTGAACCTCAATAACAACAGAAATAGCAAAAAGCCTACACATACATGGAAACTGAACAACTTGCTACTGAATGACAGCTGGGTCAGGGAAGAAATAAAGAAAAAAATTAAAGTCTTCCTAGAACTCAATGAAAATGAAGACACAACATACCCAAACTTGTGGGACACAATGAAGACAGTGCTAAGAGGAAAGTTTATAGCACTAAGTGCCTTCAAGAAGAAATTTGAGACAGCACATTCAAGCAACTTAATGGCTCACTTAAAAACCCTAGAAAAAGAAGAAGCAGACACACCAAAAAGGAGTAGACAGCTGGAAATAATCAAACTCAGGGCTGAAATCAATCAATTAGAAACAAATAAAACAATTCAAAGAATAAATGAAACCAAGAGCTGGTTCTTTGAGAAGATCAACAAGATAGACAAACCCTTAGCCAAGCTAACTAAAAGGCAGAGAGACACCATCCAAATAAACAAAATCAGAAATGAAAAGGGGGACATAACTACAGACACTGAGGAAATCCAAACAATCATTAGGACTGACTTCAAAAGTCTATATGCAACAAAATTTGAAAATCTAAATGAAATGGACAATTTTCTTGATCGACTCCACTTACCAAAGCTAAATCAGGACCAGGTAAGTCAATTAAATAGTCCTATATCCCCCAAGGAAATAGAAGCAGTCATCGAAAGTCTCCCATCCAAAAAAAGCCCAGGACCTGATGGTTTCAGTGCAGAATTCTACCAGACATCAAAAAAGAGCTAACTCCCATTCTCTTCAAACTATTCCACAAAATAGAAACAGAAGGAACATTACCAAACTCATTCTATGAAGCCACAGTCACCTTGGTACCTAAACCTCACAAAGACCCAACAAAGAAAGAAAATTTCAGGCCAATCTCCCTTATGAACATTGATGCAAAAATACTCAACAAAATACTAGCAAACCGAATACAAGAACACATCAAAGATATCATCCACCATGACCAAGTAGGCTTCAACCCAGGTATGCAGGGGTGGTTCAATATATGGAAATCCATCAATGTGATCCACCATATTAACAAACTGAAAGGAAAAAAAAAAAAAACCACATGATAATCTCCCTAGATGCTGAAAAAGCATTTGACAAAATCCAACATCCATTCATGTTTAAAGTATTGGAGAGATCAGGGATACAAGGCACATATCTAAACATAGTAAAGGCGATATACAGCAAGCCTATAGCCAACATCAAACTGAACGGAGAGAAACTTAAAGCAATCCCACTGAAATCAGGGACAAGACAAGGCTGCCCACTCTCTCCATATCTCTTTAACATAGTTCTGGAAGTCCTTGCTAGAGCAATAAGACAGTTGAAGGAGATCAAGGGGATACAAATTGGAAAGGAAGAAGTCAAATTATCACTATTTGCAGATGATATGATAGTATACGTGAGTGACCCCAAAAACTCTACCAGGGAACTCCTACAGCTGATAAACACCTTCAGCAAAGTGGCTGGATACAAAATTAACTCAAAAAAATCAGTAGCCCTCCTATATACAAAAGACAAAAGGGCTGAGAAAGAAATTAGGAAAACAACACCCTTCACAATAGTCACAAATGACATAAGGTACCTCGGAGTAATCCTAACCAAGGAAGTCAAAGACTTGTATGAAAAAAATTTCAAGTCTCAGAAGAAAGAATTAGAAGAAGATATCAGAAGATGGAAAGATCTCCGATGCTCATGGCTTGGCAGCATTAACATAGTAAAAATGGCCATCTTACCAAAAGGAATCTACAGATTCAATGCAATTCCCATCAAATTACCAACACAATTCTTTACAGACCTGGAAAGAAAAATTCTCAACTTCATATGAAATAACAAGAAACCCAGAATTGCTAAAAAAAAAAAAAAAAAAAAAAAAATCCTCTACAATAAAAGATCTTCTGGAGGTATCTCCATCCCTGATCTTAAGTTGTACTATAGAGCAACAGTTTTAAAAACTGCATGGTACTGGCATAGCAACAGAATGGTAGATCAATGGAACTGAACAGAGGACCCAGAAATAAACACACACACTTATGGACACCTGATCTTTGACAAAGATGCCAAAACCATACAATGGAGAAAAGATAGCATCTTCAACAAATGGTGCTGGTCCAACTGGATGTGTACATGTAGAAAAATGAAAATAGATCCATACTTATCACCCTGCACAAAACTGAAGTCCAAGTGGATCAAAGACCTCAACATAAAAACAGACACATTAAATCTGCTAGAAAAAAAAGTGGGGAATACCCTAGAACTCATTGGTACAGGAGAAAACTTCCTGAACAGAAAACCAACAGCACAGGCTCTAAGAGCAACAATCAATAAATGGGACCTCATGAAACTGAAAATCTTCTGTAATGCAAAGGACACTGTCATCAAAACAAAGCGACTGCCTACAGATTGGGAAAGAATCTTCACCAACCCTTTATCTGACAGAGGACTCATATCCAGTATATTTAAAGAATTAAAGAAGATGAAAAGCAGCAAACCAAGTAATCCCATTAAAAACTGGGGAACAGAGCTAAACAGAGAATTCTCAATAGAGGAATATCGAATGGCAGAGAAGCACTTAAAGAAATGCTCAACCTCACTAGCCATTAGGGAAATGCAAATCAAAACAACCCTGAGATTTCACCTTACACCCATGAGAATGGCCAAGATCAAAAACTCAAGTGATAGCACATGCTGGAGAGGTTGTGGAGAAAGGGGAACCCTTCTCCACTGCTGGTGGGAATGTAAACTTGTACAACCACTCTGGAAATCAATCTGGCGCTTTTTCAGAAAACTAGGAATAGCACCTCCTCAATATCCAGCCATACCACTCCTAGGCATATATCCAAAAGAGGCTCAAGTACACAAAAAGGGCATTTGCTCAACCATGTTTGTAGCAGCTTTATTTGTAATAGCCAGACACTGGAAACAACCCAGATGCCCCTCAACTGAAGAATGGATGCAGAAATTGTGGTACATCTATACAATGGAATATTACTCAGCAATGAAAAATAAGGAAATCATGAAATTTGCAGGTAAATGGTGGGACCTGGAAAGGATCATCCTGAGTGAGTTGTCCCAGAAGCAAAAAGACACACACGGTATATACTCACTCGTATAGACATACAACATAGGACAAACCCACTAAAATCTGTGCATCTAAAGAAACTAAGCAAGAAAGAGGACCCTAACTAAAACTCTCAATCCCCATCCTGAAAGGCAAAGAGGATGGACATCAGAAGAAGAAGAAAACAGGAAACAACCTAGGATCCTGCTACAGAGGGCCTCAAAGCCAGAAGAAGAAAACAGGAAATAAACTAGGAACCTACCACAGAGGGCCTCTGAAAGCCTCTGCCCTGCAGACTATCAAAGCAGATGCTGAGCCTGATGGCCAACTGTTGGGCAGAGTGAATGGAATTTTATATAAGAAGTGGGAAATAGTAAGAGCTGGAGGGGACGGGAACTCCACAAGGAGAGCAACAGAACAAGAAAATTTGAACACAGGGAACTTTCCAGAGACTCATACTCCAATCAAGGACTATTCAAGGAGATAACCTAGAACTCCTGCACAGATGTAGCCCATGGCAGTTCAGTGTCCAAGTGGGTTACATAGTAATGGGAAGAGGGACTGCCTCTGACATAATCTGATTGGCCTGCTCTTTGATCACCTTCCCCTGAGGGGGGAGCAGCCTTACCAGGCCACAAAGGAGGACAATGCAGCCACTTTTGATGAGAACTGATAGACTAAGATCAGAAAGGAGAGGGGGACCTCCCCTATCAGTGGACTTGGGGAGGGGCATGCATGCAGAAAGGGGAGGGAGGGTGGGATTGGGAGGGGAGGAGGGAGGGGCTTATGGGGGATACAAAATGAATAAAGTATAATTAATAAAAAATAAAAAAACAAGTTAAAAAAATAAAAGAAATTCTACCTGATTTAGGTGACAAAAAAAAAAAAAAACAACTCTACTGAAATAGGAATCATTCTCTTCATTTTATACTTGAGTAATTTGAAGCCAAAATATAAAATTAAACCATAAAAATACACATGGATGTTATATGAAAGAGATGAATATATTCTTGGCTACTGGAACTTTGGCCGATGTGTCTTTCCACCAAAAGGCATAATGTGATTTGATATGCAAGATGCAAAATAGCACAGCTAAAGTGAACTTATAACACAGTTATGGCCATGTAAATGGAAAGTGAAAATTGTGTGAGGAGGAAAGTTGCTTTAGAGGACAGCTGCCTATCTAACGTCCTGTTTGTATTAAGTTATTTATTTACTTACGTCTCGATTGCAGCTTAACCTGTTGCCCTAAATTTTTATGTGGTTCTCTCAGGATTGTTTCACCTGTGGACTCTTAATGTCCAGAATGTCATGTTCTACTCAAATTTCCTGTAATTTTCATAGCATATATTAAGTGTTCCTTGTGATAGACCTTATGCTATTTATACTGTACTTTCTTTTTAAAAAAGGAAAACAAAGATAGAAACAGAAAAGGAGAGAAAGAGCAAGAAGGGAGGGAAGAAAGAAGGAAAAAAGAGGGAGGAAGAAATAAAAGGAGAAAGAAAAACCATCTATTAATGCTCATGACAATTTAAAAAGGTTAGAGAAAAATTTCCTGAATTTAGTCACTTAGCAGATGGAAGACTACAGGACAGCATGTACTCTGGGTTCAAAACTTACCCTTTAACAGCTGAAGTTTCTTGCCTTTACATATAAACAAGTCAGGCAGTAAAACTGTACACTTTCTCTTTGAGAAAGGACTTTGAGTGTTCTGTAGCCAAAATACTTTCATTCACAAAACCAGTTAACAAATAAGTGCACCAACCTTCACAAAGCTGTGCCGACACTGGCTGTCACTGCTGGGGATTCGGAAATTGCTATCAAAGCTAATCTCCCAGTGTTTGCTTTCATGAGTGATGGCTCTCCAGGAGCATCTGCTGTTTGCAGGGTATGTCTGAGGCCAATGAGGCGATTTGATCGTACCATTGTCTGAATGGAATGTTCCACCACAGCCTGAAAGATTTCCATAGAAAAAATGATCACTCTTCAAGATAAAATATCAAAATTGGAAATCAAAGATGGCTAGAGAACCTTTCTAAGTATGAGGTCATAGATCATCCTTTCTTGTTTCTGAGTCATCTTTGGGGCAGGGACTAAGCAGGTGCCCATAATGATGTGCTTTGAATGGAGGGCTGTCACTGTTTTGGTATACTTAGCCCAGCTGAGATCACATGATCTGAGCCTTGCAGAACATAGCAGATAAACCCCTATCCCATCTTCAAACAAGGGAACTTTTCTACTTTCTTTAAGACTGTAATAGGAAGGGAGCAGGATATAGCTGGGATACAGAGTTAATAAAATGTAACTAATAATAATAATAAAAAAGACTGTACTAGGTGGCTAGCCAGGCTGCACTCACTCTGCATGTTCTTATTGAAAGCACACGAGAATACAGCTGTGTGAGGGCTTGTCATTTTAGTCTACAGCAATGAACTAGAAAAAATGATATTCTGAACTGGGGAAGGTCCTCCCACTAAGTAACCTTGTTCATTCATATTGAAACTGATTTATGGTTCTGAATAAATCATAGGAATATGAAGAAAGAAAAATCTGGAATTGTTTTTATAAAATTAAAACACATACTTAGGAAATGAAAGAGAAAAGTATGAATTCAGAACAGGTTAGAGTTAAATTAAGGGACATTGCACTAATCTTTTGCCTTTGAGCCAGTGGTTTGGCTATAGCTCTCTGATGAATCAAGAGCAGCTAATGGTTTAATGAGCAGTTGGAATCATTCTACAAAAATCTTCATGTTAACCAACCCTGCTACAGAGAATCCCATGATTGTTAGGATTTACTGAAATTCTGAATAAGCAGCCAATAAAAATACTTATATTTTCTGAGAATTTTCACAAGGTTTATATTACATAAGTGTAATGCTACTTTTAAAAACCAAATCTGTTTTCTTCTTTTGATTCTGGGTCCATAGCAGCCTTTTAAAATTCTATTTCACAAATTTCATCTGTTCACCTTTCTCCTTAAACTCCTCAGTCACACACCATGTCTACGACAATGCCTAAACTAAGATTCTTCATGATGTAGACTCTGGCTCAGGTCTCTGAATACTCTGCATGTTAGCTTAGAGTGAGACTATTTGTCTCTTGTCATTATCCCCCAGACAATATGGGATGTAGCAACTATATACATCACATTTATATTGTATTACGAATACAAATAATCTAGAGATCATGTTTTCTGGAGGACAGTCATACATTACCCACAGTACTAACATCATTGTGCAAGAAATGCCAGCATTTGTAGATTTGGGTATTACGTGAAGACCTGGAACCCCACTTCAGGAATGATATACTTTAAATTAGTTAACAACAAAAAAATGTGTCACTGAAAAATAAATGTTAAGTATAGAGAAGATTATTATTTTTTTACCTAAAGTGCTTGTGCTCCATGTTGCATAAAATCCACGGCTTTGCACTTGGCGGTTTGTGCTAAAAGTCACCATAAGCTTGTTGGAACCAGACTGTGCTGGCGGAGGCACTGACCACCCACAGTACTTTCCAATGATGGGTGACTCAGGGAAACCACCATTCCTGACTATGACCGAGTCCCCAGAGCAGGTTGAATGCTCCTCAATCTGAAAGTCACTAAATGTGAGCTGCAGAAGAGAAGAGACACTATGAGCCACGGCTTATGCGAGCTGTAAAGGAGCCTATCTACCTCAGGCAGACAACGTTTCTACAAATGTTTCCGTCTAAGTCACATAGTTTTGTATTTCTGATTCTTCTTTAATTCTTCTCTCACCTCCACTCTGTTTTCTTTACTAAAAGTTCTGTGAATTTAGAAAGAGTGCATTTTTCCAAGAAGTGAAGTCATTTGGGGGAACCCCAGCAACCTGTTAGTCTGAAATGACAGCTCATGTTGATAGAAAACAAATGTATCTGATTATAAAAGCAAAGCCTACTCTAATGACTTACACACACACACACACACACACACACACACACACACACACACACCATTACCCCAATCCAGTCCTGCAAACAATTAACCCAGCTCTAAGAACTCACAGTGATGGTGTGCCCTTCTGGGGCTTCCAGCAGCCATGAGCAGTGGGTCCATCTGTTATAAAACTTTGGATAGTTAGGACTTGAGAACACTCCGTTTTCACCTGTCTGTATTCCACCACAATCTGAAATTAGATATGTAAACCTTTAAACAGGAGAGAAGAAAAAACTCACAGAGTAGAGACAATACTTAATTATTGTCATCAAACTTTCTGTAAAAAAATACAGTAAGTCCATCAATCAATCAAGAAATACAAATCTGAACAAGAGCAAAATTAGCTAGAAGAACAGAAACAAATGAATCCCAAACAGTGTTCACCAAATAGAATTCTATAGTAAACACAGACTCAACATAGCAGAAAATAGGACATTATCTTTACTGTAAATGGAGAGTAACTAGTCATAGTATATAGCTAACAATGTAATATAGAAAATCTAAATAACATTGCCTTTCTTGAGAACATGAAACTATGAAAACATAGATAAGCCTGAAGAAATGATGTGCCCCATAATGAAATACATAATTATTTCATAATGAGCACTTGGGTTTCAAGGGATAGATTATTATTGCAGGTTAAAAATATGGTTCAGGTCTATAACATAATATGATCTGCTGTTCACTGTAAACAACACTGCTTCTTTGTCTGACTCTTCTTACAATAGAATGAAAACTAACTTATGGGTGAAATATTTGCACAAATAGATTATGTTTGAGATTATTCTGTCTTTCAACCATGAATTTGGTTATAACATAAATAACAGTACACAAAACTATAGTACAACATATATTGATTCACAGTCAAACTCAACAGAAAGAAAAACAGGTTTCTAAAATATGTCAACATGAAGTACACTCAAACACAGAGGACCAGTATCAAACAGAAAGTGTGGCAGACCAAGAGGGCTCAGAAAATATCTGGGCTCAGGGTGGGAACTAAGGTTTTGGAGACAAGGCAGGTAAAGGGAGTATAACTGTAGACTTTCAGGAAAGGAAGCATTTTCACAAATCAAAAAGGATTGCTATGTAGGTGAAAGGAAACAATCAATCAAAACTCTCTGGTAACCATGGCAAACAGTTTTGTTGCCCTCCTTAGACTGAATTTCTACATACAAACGCCGAACATCACACAAAGTCTAACACGAATTATTAGTAATATTCAGCAGTGTTAATAAAGCATAAACAGTGACCACATAGAATTCCAAATATAGAATATCCTTAATTAGAATTCTAAATTAAAATATCCTAAAACATGAGAATGGTTTACAAGAGAAAACATGTCAATGTAAGTTGACCAAGCTTGGGGGTCAAACCAAACAATATAAAACAAAACAAAGAGATGATAGTTTGAAGAAGACACAATTATCTACACAAAGAAACAAAAAAAAAAATAATGACAGTATTAAAACCATAAGGCTATAGCAGGGTTTCTAGAATAAAGGTAAATATATAGAAACCATAAAACTCTTTTTTGGTATCAATAACAACTGGTTAAAAATTTAACATGGAAAATTTCATTGAAATTAGCAATGAAACCATTATATAGCAAGATATAAATCTATAAAGCTGTGTGGTATGTTTCAGGGCTTACCTGTAAAGGAGTACTCTATGTAGAATCCAGTGTATTCAACACGCTCATTGGAAACGAAGTGTATCCACACCTGAGGGTAGGGGACAACCAAGGGTATCGCTGGTGCGGACAGGCTGCAGAACTTCTCTATCAGAGGCCCATCAGCATCACCTGAAGAGAACAATATCCCAAATGGCATTGTTTATATGGTTTGGACAAATATCTTCAATTAGTAAGAACAAATAATTATAACAACAGAAAGCTCTGCTTGATACATTTCACTTCTGGTACATTAGCAGGCATTTCCAAAAATCCTCTATTATCTCTGTCAATTGCACAGGAAAGAGTTCTCCAACATGATTTTTGGGCTTAGAGACACCCTTACTATCAGTGACAATTTATATCTTTATAATTACTTTACTTTCACATATATAAACAGAGGTGCAACCAACTTAATATTTTTTTTTTTAGTGGAGTGCTTTTTAAAGGAGGTAGAAATGTAATGCCAATAGTGATACCAAAAGCACTCTTAGGATAAAGGTGATAATTGCCTAAACTTCTTAAGATTCTTCATTGCATTTGATCATCTAAAATGTCAGAACATTTGGCACTTAGGCCAAGAACTGTCAGGGTTGAGATGATCACGTTTCATGAAGATTGCTTTTCATAGAAATTTGATTAACGTTTACAGAGAACCTGCTCCCTATTTATCCCATCAGGTCAACACCACTAACCTTATACATCAATGAAAGAGAGCATTTCTACTGTCTGCCTGTAAATCAGGGTGAAAAGAGAGAAGACTGAATTTAACTAACTGAAATTCAATATACTGCTGTTTTGCTTTATTCCATGAATGGTCTGGCACCAGGCAGAGATAGTAAGTGCTTATGAGCATTTCATGACAGCATCCTTGAACAGCCACTTCCAGTTTTAGACTCTTTTGCCTTGAAGAGCTGTGATGATTCTCTGCAAAAATCCCTGATCTGTGACCACAGATCATATCAAAGCCTTTCATAAAACCTCTGTCTTCAGTGTTCTCAAAGGAGGTCTCCAGTGACTGGGCAGGTCTCCTCAAGTTTGGTCTTTGTGCAGGACTGCTATGGTGCATCTCGGCCCTACATTATTTTATTAAGACTGGATGGAAATTATCTCTAAAAGTTTAAAGATGAAGCAAAATATTTAACCCATTTGATTTCTTAAAAAAATTTTACCTCCTATTTGTCAACTTGCTCCTTAGCCTGACAACACTGCACTATTATCGCCATGACATATGGTACAACTTTACTTTCTGCATAGACACAAATGTTTCTTCCTTGCTGCTTAATAGCGTTTGTGTATCCACACTGAGACTGTTACTCTTCTCTGTATTTTCTCCTACTCAAAAGTTTGTGAGAGACCTTTGCAGAATAACTCCCTTCCCTAAAAGTAAAGGTGTTAATAATAACAATGGCAATAATAATAAAAAGCAGCTACCACTCACTATGATAGTTGTTGACCAAGTTCTGAGGTCAGCTTTCTTTTCTTTAAAGTTGGGGATTAAGGAAAACAGAATCAGCATTTGACAGCATAAGTCACTTATAACACTATTTTTCTCCTCTGTCTATTTCTTTACTGAGAAACAAGTGTCAGTATGACAATGGGGGCATCCTAACCGGATTATGCTTGAAGAAGGAAAAGGTGTCTTGGGAGCAGTATGGTTCATCAGATATGCCTTAAGCCTTTTATATCATGAAACAAGATGAATCATGACTTTGAGAATAATTTCCCAAATAGCTCCCATGTACTTCTCCATGTTGGTACGCTGCGGAAGGTTTTTAAACTTCTAAGGTTTAAACAACCTACATGTGAGTCCTGCAAGTTTAGGCAACTACTGAGTGTCCAGCCACACTAAGCTTAGTCTCGTAGGATGAGTGGAACACACTGATAGGACAGAGACTGTCTGGAATCCATACAGGACTCCTGAAATAGAAGCTCCCCTTGGTCAGGACCAGCTTCACTGACAGCTCATCGGCCACATTTCCTATCTGGAAACGCAGGATTTCGGCTTTGTGTTGACAAAGCTCTTTTCCATCTTGTGTACCAAGATAGTAGCATTTGACTCCTACCGTTGTTTCCAGGAATAAAGATAATAGGCAGACACATGAGAAAATACTTTCTTTGATTGAACTCACCTACTCGAAACTCTAGGACATCAAATATGCAATCTTGATGATTTTCAATTGAAAATTCTAGAAAATTAATGATAATTGATGAATTTTCCCTATTCGGATTACTGAGAGTCCATTCACAGTCTAGGTTTCTTGCATAGTCACGGATTCCATTGAAGCCAGGAGAAGAAAAGTTTCCACCAGAGACACTTGGAAGAGATCCACCGCACACTAGGGCAACAGAGGGCACAGAGAGAACAGTAAGGTCCGTGTTGTAACTAACATGTGACTCCAACAGTCAAGGCCTAGTGAGTTTACGAACACTGCATCGATTTGCTTTTCTAGATTTAGTTTAGCTAGTAGACAAGGCACATGCAAACTATAGGCGAAATGCCTTTGGGTTCATGAAGGAAAAACACACAAAACAAAGGTCCTTTATTTCTCTTCTGGGAAAGAGAAGATGACTGTGGTTTGGTTATGTATCAGTATCTTCAAAATTGGATGTATTGTTCACTTAATATTTAATTTAGAAAATACACAAACCATGGTAGGTCCTAGTGGCTTTCAATGAACAATTTTCTATTTGATCCAATAATTTATTTGCATCAAATAGATAATATAACATTGAAGTGCCAACAAATCCACTCTTTTTATACGGTAATGAATGTCCCTTAAACCAATAAAATAAATAAAGCAATTTTTTGAAGATGTATTTACTTCCATTCTTTCTAAATTACAAAACCTTTGGACCTTTTGGACAGCGGTCTAAAAGCAAGAGGATACTTAAAATCTAGGCCACATGTTGCTTAATTTTGGAGTAATCTATATTAACTGCAACCTCTTTATTCTTTTCATTGAAAAAAAAACACATACAAGTAGATGAATAAAATAATAACATGTATTCAGTTGTCTGTGAAATTAATTACTCGTTGGTTCTAAATTACTAGGAAGTATATGTTTTCTTCAACACAAAATAATGAATCAGAGACTGTGGGTTAAGATTCAATCCTAGCAGTAGTTTCACATAAAATCATGCTAGAAACTAATCTAATAAAACTTTGTTGTAAAAAATATATTCAAAATGCAAGTTCTTTTTTTCTGAAACTACAATGGCTGCCCCCCCCCCCCAGTATTTCTCCCCACAAGCAGATTTTTTAATTTCTTCATATATGTTACCCTTGTATTGAAGGTTCCAAGTATGTATTGATCACTAATGAAAAAACAGAGGGCTGGGCCATTGGGGGCGGTGTTTGCGGGGACATTGAGTGAGTCTGACCCAGGAGGTGCAACTGCAGGCAGCAAGCTCTATTACCTGCGTCTTCATCGGAGGTGTAGGAAGCAGTGAAGCCTCCAAACGGCTGGGATCCATCAGTGAAATACAGGACTTTCATTGTGTTTCCTGAAGATTTGAACTCACTGGTTACACTCACTCGGCTGCACAGCTTCTGCAGTTGGGGTGAGTTACTTCTAATGCCATTGAATACCTGTTAGGAAAATAGTTTGACTTGTAGCTGTGCTGCCCACCTTACTGAATATCCCTCAGGAGATGGACGTCTCAGCTCGGCCTCACAGCCTTCCAAAGAAACCACAGTTAACAGCAGAGACAGCTAGACCAGGACGACAAGCCTCTGAGCCACCCGACCTATGTGTGACAGATGAGGGGGTAAGCGTGCACTGTGCAAATAGAAACCCTACTCTGTGTGGGAGCTAAGTGTGCCACTCTGTCTTTTAATACTCCAGAGTTCGCTGACACACAGGTTTTTTTATATCAAGCCCTGGGGGCTTTAGCATATGACGTTAAACATTAGTCTAAATTATTCCAAGTGTATAAGCACTCATCTGCTCCAAATACGTTGAAAAGTGATTTTCTTTGCTGCTTTAGTTAGATGTACTTGCACGTATCTGGGTGTGGCTCAGTGCACATCAGTGCCCGCAGAGGCCAGAAGGCCAGAGACATTGGAGTTGCCTGGAGCTGTAGTTACAGTTTGTTGTGAATGTCCAAAGTGCCTACCGCAAACTCAACTCCAGTCCTCTGCAAGAGTAGTACATGCTCTTAATCATGAGCCAGTTCTCCAGTGCCCCTCGAAAAGTAATATATATATATATAAAAAAATCTATCTTTGTGTAAGTATAATGGCTCCTTCTTATTTATAGATTTACAGGTTCTACATTCTTACTCATTTGATTTAACTGTTTTATTTTTGAGATTATAATATAATTGTAACAGTTCTCTACTCTCTTCTACCCTTCAAGCCCTCCCTTATACTCCTCCCCACTCTCCTTCAAATGCATGGTTTTTTGTTTTTTTTTTTTTACTAATTGTTTTTGCATGCATATATGTTTATGCATAGATGTTCCTAAATATCTTTGTGGAGTCCATTTAATGTTACTTGTATGCATGTTTTCAGGGCTGACTGGCACTGGACAACTGACTGGTGTGCTCTTACTCATTTGCCTTTGAAAAACGGTATTATTGCTGCTACCAAAGTACAATTAATGGCTTTAGTTACAACTGGTAAAGTTGAATGCTCCTGCTCAAAGTCTTGTGAATGCTTTCCAGTGTTCAGAAACTATTCTAAAGAAAGAAAGAGTGAATTACTCAGTGATTGATATTCCTATTCTTTAAAAGGATTTGAATGGCTCACAATTAGAAATAACATCACTAAAAGTTTTGTAGAAATAGGGAATGTTCTACTCCACGGGATGTAAGCTTTTCCATTTACCATAATTAATGACTGAACTTAGCTCTTTGGTGGATTCAGGTTAAAAGTGCCTTCCAGCTACGGAACCAGAGAAATTGTGCAGCTTCAAAGCCAGACTCTACTAATTGCCTACACAGATTTCTTTTTATCTGATCATTACCATGCCTCTCTCTCTCATTCTCTCTCTCTGGCATGTATTAGGATTCCATTTTCCAAATGAAGACAGTAGAGTACAAAGATCTGTAGTTTGTTTAAATTCCAAGAACTGGGACTATTTGAATTTGGATCCATTCAAATATCAAACCACAAAACAATGCAACAAAAGACAATACATATTTCATGGTGCTATGAACAGGAATGGGTAATGGGTTCTCAGAATCAAAAGAGCTTCTCACCAACACAGGATGGATGGGACATGTTGTAGGCACTGACCCATGTGGTCTCGGCTGCCTCTTTCTGCATCTCCCCGTGGCATAGAACTTTAATGTGCAATCACCTAGTTAGTGCAATCACTTCTGTCTGCATTTAGATGCAACCAGTGTGAGCTCATCTCTTGTCCCCTAATGTCTTTTAGAGTCAGAAACACCAAGCCTCAGAATACATAAGACAGGAGCAGACACATGACAGTCAAGACAGAATATAAGCGAGGCTATGAGCAAGAACAAAATTGTACATTTGTGTCATGACTCCACATGTTGTGTGGTGCAGACTTTCCTTGCCTCCAACCGAGCCATTGGATTGGTTGCTGGGTTTGGAGGAGTTTCAAGCTCAGTACAGCTGGGTGTGGTGTTCAACAAGCAACAGTATGCTTAAAGTTTCCCATGGCACCTGAAAATTTTAGCTTTTCTGTCCCTTTTTTTGGACAAGCATTTAAGTACACAGACGGTGGCAAAAAAGGCAATTTATACACTTGTTTGGAGTAAAGAGGGGGAAAGTAAACATCAAGGCATAAAAGTGATTTAAAGAAATGGAATTCATTTCTTCAATGTTTCTCTGCCATTCGATATTCCTCTACAGAGAATTCTCTGTTTAGCTCTGTTCCCGATTTTTTAATTGGATTACTTGGTTTGCTGCTTTTCATCTTCTTTAGTTCTTTATATATGCTGGACATTAGCCCTCTGTCAGATAAAGGGTTAGTGAAGATTCTTTCCCAATCTGTAGGCAGTCGCTTTGTTTTGATGATGGTGTCCTTTGCTTTACAGAAGCTTTTCAGTTTCATGAGGTCCCATTTATTGATTGTTGCTCTTAGAGCCTGTGCTGTTGGTTTTCTGTTCAGAAAGTTGTCTCCTGTGCCAATGAGTTCTAGGGTATTCCCCACTTTTTTTTCTAGCCGATTTAATGTGTCTGTTTTTATGTTGAGGTCTTTGATCCACTTGGATTTCAGTTTTGTGCAGGGTGATAAGTATGGATCTATTTTCATTTTTGTACATGTAGACATCCAGTTGGACCAGCACTATTTGTTGAAGATGCTATCTTTTTTCCACTTGAAGAAATGCTCAACCTCATTAGCCATTAGGGAAATGCAAATCAAAACAACCCTGAGATTTCACCTTACACACATCAGAATGGCCAAGATGAAAAACTCAAGTGACAATACATGTTGGAGAGGTTGTGGAGAAAGGGGAACCCTCCTCCACTGCTGGTGGGAATGTAAACTTGTACAACCACTCTGGAAATCAATTTGGCGCTTTCTCAGACAACTAGGAATAGCGCTTCCTCAAGATCCAGCCATACCACTCCTAGGCATATATCCAAAAGAGGCTCAAGTACACAAAAAATGACATTTGCTCAACCATGTTTGTATCAGCCTTATTTGTAATAGCCAGAAGCTGGAAACAGCCCAGATGCCCCTCAACTGAAGAATGGATGCAGAAACTGTGGTTCATCTATACAATGGAGTATTACTCTGCAATGAAAAATAAGGAAATCATGAAATTTGCAGGTAAATGGTGGGACCTGGAAAGGATCATCCTGAGTGAGCTGTCCCAGAAGCAGAAAGACACGTGTGGCATATACTCACTCATATAGACTTATAGGATAAACCTAAAATCTGTCCATCTAAAGAAACTAATCAAGAGAGAGGACTCTAACTAAAACGCTCAATCCCCATCCAGAAAGGCAAAGAGGATGGACATCAGAAGAAGAAGAAAGCAGGAAACAACCTAGGAACCTGTCACAGAGAGCCTCTGAAAGGCTCTGCCCTGCAGACTATCAAAGAGGCTGAGACTTTATGACCAAGTGTTGGGCAGAGTGCATGGAATTTTATGTAAGAAGTGGGAAATAGTAGGTTATGGAGAGGACAGGAACCCCACAAGGAGAGCAACAGAACTAGAAGATTTGAACACAGGGGTCTTCCCAGAGACCCATACTCCAACCAAGTACCAGACATGAAGATATCCTAGAACCCCTGTGCAGATGTAATCCATGGCAATTTAATGTCTAAGTGGGTTACATAGTAATGGGAAGAGGGACTGCCTCCGACACAATCTGATAGGCCTGCTCTTTGATCACCTCCCCCTGAGGGGAGAGCAGTCTTACCAGGCCACAGAAGATGACAATG
>NW_026596149.1:7796411-7811812 GCF_907164565.1 Psammomys obesus | reverse complement strand
GGGGAGAGCAGTCTTACCAGGCCACAGAAGATGACAATGCAGCCACTCCTGATGTGATCTGATAGACTAAGATCAGAAGAAAGGAGAGGAGGACCTCCCCTATCAGTGGACTTGGGGAGGGGCATGCATGAAGAAGGGGGAGGAAGGGTGGGACCGGGAAGGGCTTATGGGGGGGATACAAAGTGAATAAACTGTAATTAATAATAAAAAAATAAAAAAAGAAAGAAATGGAATTCAGACATCCTCCTACAGAACTGAATTCCCAAAGTGATTCCGTGATGGATTTTTAGCCTCTCCAAGAGGAAAGATCTGAAGCCATCATATTTGCAGATCACTAATTACAAGTCAAGTTCTATCTCAGTTACTTCCACAAAGTCTAGTTACCAGGCTCAGGTGGGTACACTGAGCTGTCAATCAGCTTTTACACACATTACCTAAAAATGAATGAAGGATGACCAGGACTCTGGGGGAATATATAATATGAAATGCAGAGACCAATATAAATAGAGATGGAAACTGAAGGAAACAATATGAAACTTCAGAGAAGTAATTTGAAACTTCAAATTATGATTGTATAATAGTTTAATATGTGCATTTCAATGATTTTGGTACAGCAGGAATCATACAGGTCCTCAAAAGTTATCATCCACATCCGTGTCCTTAGGGACTTACAAGAGCATGTACCTCACTGAAAACAGGAAATTGACTAAGAAAGGAAATGTACAGCGTCATGAAGCCAGGTGGCCATTCCGGAAGAGAAAGGGGCTACAATTTCCCTACGATGGTGCAGGGAAATCCCAACACAATAGCTTCCATCAGGCTTGCTGCAGATGGACAAGGATTCACAGAAAGCTACTGGTGATAAAAATAGTCATGTGTGCCTTTGGTGGAAGATGTGTAAAACAAGTAGTGACTAACATCCATAGAATATAAAAATAGTACAACTGTTGTTACTATTATTTGAAAAAGCAGAAGGATGTGGCCACAGTGTACCACCTGGCTTAGCCTGAATGTAGTTTCCATAATTGTCCCGGTGTGAAGGCCAAAGGACCATCACCATGGAAGCTGTGATACCTGTGTTTTGTAGGGAAGCTGAAAGAATATGTAAACTGTGCATTCCCTATGTACATTTTTCATGGGAGGAACATAATTCCTCAGGGTCAATAGTAAGATGTGGGTGGATGAGACCCAAGACCAACTAAAGAGATGCAGAATAGAAATATCAGCTCAAAATAGTGCTGTAAATGCTACAAGAAGTAGATAGAATCCTAAAGAATAGATGCATTTGGCTTCCATGATTAGAAGTAGAAAAGTAAGGCCTAGCTATGCAATCTGTGACCATGTCAATTTTATTATTTGAGTTCTAAAACTGTGACTTATTTTCTCTTTCCTGTAGGTCATGTACATACTGTGGTGGCAAAATTCCTCATAATTATTAGATTTAACATGATATGAATCATAGACATAATTTCAAAGGGAGAAAAAAAAAACCCAAGCATGGGCTGGAGAACTGGCTCAGCCATTCAAGGCTAGGCTCACAACCATTAAAAAAAAAAAAAAAAAACCCACCATGTTAGCATATTCACAAAAATTTTAGTAATAGGTATGTTGAACACAAAAATTAGATATCTTTTATTTTCTGAACTTTAAAAAATATTGTTTACTAATCAGACATCATATTTAATCAAAAAACATTTTAAATTAGTATTTAAGGGAATTTGTATTGCTTGGCTAAAACTACCTAAAATTATGCAGGAGCTAGAAAAGCACACAACACATAATACTGTATACTGGCAGTGTTTAATCATTTTCTCCTTCATCTTTGCCTATATGTCCACACAGTAAGTAAAGGAAAAATGTTTCTCTATAATTAACAGCTTTGGACCACATGAGGGCTGTAGCATGTGCACATCTGTAAACATACATGCATAGTAAAGCATGTAAATAAAATGTAATTTAAGAAATTAACAGCCTTGGGTGGGGATGTAATCCAGTTGGGAAAACGCTTACTTAGAATTCACAAGTCCCAGGTTTAGTCTCCAGGAGCAACCATATAAACCAGGAGTGTGGCGCAAACCAGAAATCTCAGTACTCTGGAAGTGGAGCTGGAGAATCAGAAATTTAAGATTCATTCTCTGCATTGAACTGAGTTCTAAGCTAGTCTGGGCTACTTGTCACCTTCTCTCAAGGAAAAAGAAAAGAAAAGAAAAAAGAAAAAAGAAAGGGAGGGAGAGAGGGAAGGAGAAAGGGAGAGAAGGAAGGAAGAAACAAAAATATTACCCAGCATTCCCTGGCTTTCAAACATAAGCATAATACAACGGTTCCACACTGAGTATCTGGGAAAGACATTTCAGTACTTCAGATATTAAAACTGAGACAATAATTTGAAAGCACAATAAAGCCATGTTAAAAAAGGCAATATAAAGAGATGAGGGGATGTCATGGGAGGCTTTATTTTGAAATTTACTATTGAGCAGTAGACAACTAAATTGAAAATGAAAGTAGCTTTTTTTTTTTAATCTAATGATATTATTTCTACAATTCATTCATCAAACCCTTATCCCAAAGAGTATAGACCACTGGGTATTCACTAAGGAAACCTAGGGCTGGCCCTCATGGAGCTGGCATGAAATGCTGTGAAATGACAACACAGGGAAAGGGGCAGGTGAAGGTAGAGTTTGCTTCATATGGGGTTTTCATGAGGTGTTGGGGGTTGGCTACTAGAACAGAAATCTAAGGGAAGTGAAGAGATAACCAACCAGGCAACTATCTTGGAAAGAACAGTCTAGATAGAGGCCAAATTCAACAGTTAAGGCCTGATGTTGGAGGCTCATAGCATGATCAAGAACATGAAGAGAGGCTATCTGGGCCACAAGAGCAAAGAAAAAGTAGGGGTGGAGGGATGGGAGAGGAAGGACCAGCAGGTACTGCCAGGTTGGTGGGCCTTTGTTAGGATTTGGGATTCATCATAATGAGATGAGAGATCATTGCAGGATTTTTCAAAGGGAAAGTGATACGACTTCCTTACATGTGCCAGGCAAGGTTCCTACCACTGAGGTACACTCCTAGCCTCAACATGATCCTGGTTAGACTCTAAACCCATTATCCTTGCTGCCATGCTGAGAATTCGGGAAGACAAGGGTTGAAACAGAGACAAGCTAGGACTCATGGAACAATCCTAGTGAAGGGTGATGGAGCAGCAGTGGGCAGATAAGATGTTAGGTGCTGAACTTTTTCTAAGGCACAAACTATGGCTCTTGTGTATAGATGGGGTTATAAAGTATAGGAATTACAACTCTAAAACAAACATCAAGAATGTTTCCTAGAGCAATTAGAAATATTATTTACTTAGATAACACTGAAGAGGCCAGGAATGATTTTTCATGCCTTTAATACCAGCACTCAGGAGGCAGAGGCAGGTGGATCTCTGAATTTTAGGTTAGTCTGATCTACAGAGTGAGTACCAGGACAGCCAGGGTTACGCAGAGAAACCTTGTTTAGCTTGGGATGTTTGTGGGATTCTTAACTGTGGGAATGGGGGTATCTCTGACTCTTTTGCTTGCTCTTAAGACCCTTTTCCTTCTACTGGGTTGCCTCGTCCAGCCTTGATATAAGAGTTTGTGCCTAGCTTTACTATATCTTGTTATGCCATGTTTGGTTGACATCACTGGGAGGCTTGTTGTTTTCTAAAGGGAAACAAAGAAACAGTGGATCTGTAGGTGAGGGAAGGTAGGGTTGGGGAGGAGAAGGAGGGAAGGCTGCAGTCAGGATATATTACATGAGAGAAGAATAAATTTAAAAAATTTAAAGACTGAAAAGGGAGCAAGATAGGTAGATAAATAATACATCAATCTAATTCGGTAGTCTGTTAGTCTATGCATAGCTATTTTGATAAGTACATATATGTATATTTACACACATATGTATAAGTACATATATTCACACACATAGAACTATGTATATGTGTGTGAATCACTTCCCAGTCAACAACATATTTGTTATTCATACTCGTGGGTCTCACTTGCTTTCTTCAGCGTAGGGAAGCTAGGAATGCGGAGGATCTGTCTCTCACGTTTGAAGTTGTCCACACGGCAGGCCTACAGCCCTGCTTCTACCCAGGGTCCATCGGTGCCTCTGGCAGAGAACTAGCTTATGTAGAACCACTCATTCGCTTAAGCCTTGCTGGTTTCTGTCATATTTCATGATGGTTTGCTCTGAAAACTTATCCAACATATAACCTTTGTGCATGCAGTGATAGATGACAGTCTCTGAAGGAAGTTTATGACAATTTTGTTCTACCTAAAATACTCAGAATTGGTCTGAAATGCAGTTGCATTGGTGGCTATAGTTGGACCGTGCTTTCATACTACCCTTCTGAGCGAACACATCCCATATACTGTGGCACACTGTGCTCAGCCTGCAGGGAAGACTTACTATGAGGTGCTCATTGTCGCAGGACGGGTGGGTGCTCAGCCTCAAGTTGGTAAAAGTTAGGATGATCCGCCTTCCTTCTTGTACAGTGATGGTCCACTCGCACAACCAGGCATGGTAATTTGGGTTTGGGTAGTTGGGAGAAGTAAATGTGCCAGCAGGGCCATGTAAGTTCTCACCACACACTGAAAGACAGAGGAAAATTTTTAATCAAAGTATCTCTTTCTATAAGGGATGCTTTTAAAATTAGTTTTTAATGACTCATCTAGACAAAACTATTTGCCAATTGGCCTTTTATTTTTGTTACCATATGTGTAAGAGTACTCATTAGTATTCATTTCTTGACTTGTATTCATATCTGAATCCAGTTCTTTCCTCTATCAATATTTAACATTTGCTTCCATGGAAAATAATCCACTGGCAGCATTTAAATTATTTTCAAAGCCCAGAATGTATGACAGACAAACAAATAAAGCAAAATTAGGAAAGCTGAAGTCATTATTTTGTTTTTCAGACAAGATCTTTATTTTACCCAGGTTTGTTGGGGCATTTGGGAACGTGAGCTCTTGATAGTTCTAGGGCATTACAATGGATCACTTTTCTCAAGGTGGGTATAGCAGGAAAGTTCCATCTCCTCTCCACATCTCTCATGATACAAGTTACTTCCTTTGTGGCATTTATGCCAGTGATAACTTTTCATTAGTTGGTGACTGTTTATTAGCATTGTCTTTCAACTTATTTTAAGAGTCAAGAAGACAAAAATCACATTTTCTTTTTTAAATTGTTGTTATAACAGTGCCTAGCATAGTGTCTATTCTCCATAGGAGATCAGACCCTTTTCTAAGGGGTCACTGAACTTACCTTCACTGCTGGACTTAAACTGCAGCCTAAATCCTGAGGCAGTGACAGAGTCATCAGTGACAAACCTGACTGAAGCAACATTGCTAGAAGTTTCGACACTGCTAGGAATGGAGTCTCCACAGTATCTGCCCAAAACATTTTCTGTAAGAGTCAAATATTTAGTTAAGTGTAATTTATTAAGGGTAATTTATTTCTATTAATCTTCATTTAAGTTGTTTTGCATGGACAGAGAAAATAAAATCTTATTATTTGTTCATGAAGAAAATGGCAACCACTGTTAAAGAAATCATGAAGCCAATATATTCAAATATATGCAGATGTATAAAAAGTGGAACCAATCAGGGTGAATCTCAGCCTAATGAGGAAGGCTTTCTCACATGGTTAGAGAAAGGAGATGCGCTGTCCCTCCCTCTCCTCATGTTCAGGAGGCTCCTTCAATAACCACATGTGCACTGAGGGGTCTCCACAGGAGGAGGGTGCCATCCCAGTACAAGGCTCTTTCGTGGGCTTTCCAGGATGACTATAGAATGGCTATTTGGATTCTGAGCAGCCTTCATTATCTGTTAGAATCACAGAAGAGAGCTGCTGATTTTGCCCAGAACCCAGGAATTTACATTTCTCTGAAGACATTGGGTACACCTTTGCCTTTGTCAGAGGTAAAAATGCTTTAGCGGTTGAACACATTCAGAAGGAAACACCCACAAAGAAAGCAGTATTTTACTGACCAGAGGTTTTGTTTTCCAAGATCTCTACATAGTCTTTTGTACAACCAGGGGAACTCTGCAGGTGAAAATCTTCAAAATGGATGGTGAGGTAGTGTCCTGGGAGGCCCCGGATATGCCACTGACAAAACAAATTGTTTCCATAAGGAAGGGTTGGGTGCCCAGTGCTCTGGATGACTCCACTCTTTCCTGAGACTGTTCCTCCACATGGAGCTACAAAACACACACACACAAATGATATCCTGTTATGAATTACTTTTTTATTATAAGCTATTATAATATATGACTTTTAGGAGCCAAGTGAATATTAACAGAAACTGAAAAATCTGAAAATATCTACTTAAAGTTTTCCTAATTATTTGAAATGTACTGTGGATGGAGAGAAAGATACCACAAGCCTACCTAGTAAATGGATGATGACTGTGGAATGTCCTATTCTGCAATGTCACATTCATGCTTTTGGGACAGCACCCAAGAGCTATTACTTGTATGTAAAATTCATCCAGGAAGCAATGATAGAATGATAAGGCCTAGTACCCTCTGCTGATTATTCCAAATACTGTCCACACTCTTCTGGAAGGAGCACGGTTGGTTGGCTGGTGAGTGCTGACGTCCACCACTCAAGTTAACTATTAAATACACACTGCATTGCAGTGAATAGTCTAATAGGACTTGAAAATTACTATTCAGTTATTGTTTATCAGTTGGATAGTAGTTAGATGAACCTATATACAATTTAACTTAGGATATAAGGTAAGTCGTATAGGTTAAGTACTGTTAAAACTAGACTTTCTGAGCTTTTGCTGATTTATATATTTGTTTTGAGAGTATTCAGACCCACTAAAAGCTAAATTATATACAATATGTGCTATTATATACTTGGACTGAATTTTCAATATGTGTGTCATTTTTTTAAAAAATAAAGAAATCAAACAAACTCCAGGGGAATAATGTACTTTAATAGAGTAACTGTCTTGGCATCGCACATTCAGAAGGAAAAGGCCTGATCATTCTATGGATGCCACAAGGTGTTTCAAGGCATTGTCCAAGGACAGCTGTTGGATCACTAAAGAATGTTATTACGTGTAAGTATACGATACTTATTCCATGGTAAGAGAAAGAAACAAAGTTTCAGACTGAAAATATTTTATATACACAAATTAGGAAAATATAGGACACTAACGTTTTAATAAAAATCGCATTTTAGCATAATATGAAATAACTTAAAATTGGCCATGACATTGTGAATTTATGCGATAGTCTTCTTCCTACTATTAAAGTTAGGCAGATGAAAGGTATGGTAGAGTCTAGCCTGTAGTGTTCTCCTGCACCGCTTTTTCCTACTTGAAAATAAAACATTTACCTGTGGAGTACTTGGCCTTGAATCCTATGTAGCCGGAACCACCGTTAGTCTGGAATTTCAAGTACATAAGTTCTCTTGAGGACACCCTGCTGTGAGGCAAAGAGTGCCCACACAATTTGGAAAGCACCGGGGCGTTTGAGTCAGCTCCGTCACGCAATTCCAGGTAACTTGAAGAACAGCTAGCAGAAAGAAATTATCAAACTTACAAAGCCAGTTTATTTGACTTATTTTGTTAGTGAAGATTTTTTCTTCAAGGACATTACTAAATCATCATTCCAGTATTATAGGACAACACAGACAGAGTCTCTTTAAGCTTCCGGGTGTTTTCAAATGTCATACATTTGTCTAATGACAGTACAAGTTTACACGAGTGACTGAAGAAGACAGCTTTTACACTGGACAATAGTTCCTTCTATGGTCTGTATTTGTATTATAAATACAAAAGTCATTTCAGATGAACTGTAGTTGGCTAAAGTAAAATTTGTCAGATATGATAATTGAATATATTTTATTGAGAAGGATCAACCTATCTTAGAAGTCCCATGGCTATGGCTATTGAGGGGCACAGTTGCACTCTGTGTCCATAAAGGAAAATAAGTCTTCACTAATGTTTCCTAATAAGGTCAAGCCAGACAGACCATGACTACTTTCTGGAAAAACAAATCATATTTGGAGTAAAAAAAATCAATGAGTAGAAGCTCTCTTGTGACATGTATTCATGCAAATATAGGGTATTTTAGATAAATGACAAAGAAACCATAGGTCTGTGGGTCAGCTTTGAATTTTGCTTTGTTTTCACAAACTATGTAGCTTTCCTTGGTTTTTAGCACGATCATACATGCTGTCTGAGTTATGACCCTTCAAGAATCCCAACACAACCACAACAGGAAATTGTAGAGTGCTTGCTTAAGTCCTGTTTGTGGCACTGGTGGACTCTAGCACCATGCCACACAAATTCTTATTTGTCAAGCAGACATTTATCATATGTGACACTGAATCTGAAGCTGGACGATAATGCTCATATTACTGAAATTGTATTTTTCCTGTGGGAGGAAGAACAAATGACATAAATCTCAAGCAGTTACCCTCCGTGTCTCTTAGAGGAAGTGTTGAGGGTCAGGACAGACAGTGTCAGTACACATAATCTACTCAGCTGGTGGAAGTAGTGGCCAGGCAGGGCTTTGAGGCTCCAGGCATTAACATAGCTCTTTGTTCCTATATTTTTCTGGGCAGTAGGTACTGCCGAGCAGAGAAGAAGTAAATTTTCTTCAGACATAACAGCTAAATAATATTAACTTTGGGTTGGAGGAACATTGAATTCGAAGCGACCTACCTGGGTGTTTCTTCAATATTGAATTGATCTTCAAATTGGAGCTGTATGCTTTTCCCCGGAGGCGCCTCTAAAATCCAAATGCATTCAGCGTGCTGGGGATAATTAGCAGGGTAGTTGGGGGAGGTAACATATCCATCAGAGTCAGCACCATGGACGTAGATCCTGCCCCCACAGGCTGTCAAGAAAGAGTTAAATCAGTCTACAGTCTGGTGAATGAGGACATAGTCAGCTACCACAATTGCTGTTCACCACCAGTTTGTCTGTGTCTTTCCTCTGAGCTTCCTTTCATCCGAATTATCTTCATGTTCTTTTTAAGCAAGTAAATTGAATTTCCTGTAAAATGAGTTACACGTATGTTCCCTTTTATTCTATCAAAGCATTTTATTTACTCTGCTCTTTTTGCTAGGTCAGGTGTTATATTTTAAAATTGTGTGTAAGGGGGTGATGTTTGCTTATTTATTTGCTTTTAACTTTATTTTATTTTTACCTTATGGGTGTGGGTGTTTTGCCTGCATGTTTGTCTGTATACCACATGCATATCTGGTGACATTTGAGGCGAGAAGAGAGCATTAGATCCTCTGAAAGTGAGTTACAGACAGTTGTGAGTTGCCAAATGGGTGCTGGGAATTGAATCTGGGTCTTCTAGAAAAGCAGCCAGTGCAGCTGGTATTCTTAAACCCTGATTCATCTTTCTGGCCCACTTGTTTGTATTCTGAGACAGTCTTGGGTGAGCCCTCTCTGTCTATGCTACTGACGCTGACTTGAATTGTTGAGACTCTTACATCCTTCTCTCATGAGCTGGGATTATAGGCACTTACCACCATGCCCACATTCAAATTATTTATTCTGATTGAAAATTTTATTTTTCACTAAAGCTAACAAAATGATGATTATACAAAGTGTGTCCAGCCTCACATAAATATGTTAGCTAAAGTTCTACAAAGCTGCATGACTGATTAGAACTTCCAAGATTGTAGAGTTGTATTATTACAATTGAGCCACATCATCTTTGGCTATCTTTGGAGTCCTTAATATTCATTTAATGTCCACCTGTGCTTGATCTAACATCCATTTTCATGACTATTAGATAAATCCTGTTGACATATACTAATAGATCCCTAACTTCACCAACCCACAGGCTAGGAATATCATCATTAGCATCTAAGGTCACTAGCAATTTCATTGCTTTGTTATAAACCTGTTGCCTGTTGACGCCACCAATGTATTTGAAAGTGCCTTTGCTGTTGGTGCTCTGTTCAGGAAGTTGTCTCCTGTGCCAATGAGCTTAAGGCTTTTGCCCCCTTTTTCTTCTAAGCCGTTTAGTGTGTCTGGTTTTATGTTGAGGCCTTTGATCAACTTGGACTTTAGTTTTATGCAGGGTGATAAGTATGGATGTATTTGCATTTTTCTACACGTAGATGTCCACTTAGACCAGCACCATTTGTTGAAGATGCTATCTTTTTTCCATTGTATGGTTTTGGCATCTTTGTCAAAGATCAGGTGTCCATAAGTGTGTGGGTTTATTTCTGGGTCTTCTATTTGATTCCATTGATCCACCAGCCAGTTTCTATGCTCAATCTTCATTTAGAAAGGCAAACAGGATAGACATCAGAAGAAGGTGAAAACAAGGAACAAGACAGAAGCCTATCACAGAGGGTCTCTGAATGACTCAACCCAGTAGTGTGTATAAAAGCAGATGCTGAGGCTCATAGCCAAACTTTGGCCAGAGTGCAGGGAATCTTATGAAAGAATGGGGAGTTAGTAAGGCCTGAAAAGAACAGGAGCTCCACAAGGAGAGCAACAGAACCAAGAAATCTAGGCCCAGGGGTCTTTTCTGAGACTGATACACCAATCAAGGACCATGCATGGAGATAACCTAGAAGCCCTGCTCAAATGTAGGCCAGGGCAGCTCAGTCTCCAAGTGGGGAACAGGGACTGTCTCTGACATGAACTTAGTGGCTGGCTCTTTGATCCACTCCCCCTGAGGGGGGAGCAGCCTTACCAGGCCACAGAGGAAGACAATGCAGCCAGTCCTGATGAGACCTGATAAGCTAGGGTCAGATGGAAGGGGAGGAGGACCTCCCCTATCAGTGGACTTGGAGAGGAGCATGGGAGGAGATGAGGGAGGAAAGGTGGGATTGGGAGGGAATGAGGGAAGGGGCTATAGCTGGGATACAAAGTGAATAAACTGCAATTAATATAAAAATTATATGTACAGCTTTTTTTTGTTCTGTTACTATAAAAACTTCATGACATTGTTACGATGTTTTTTAGGATAAAGCTTCAAAGAGTCCAGGGCCAAGGTGTACCACTACGAGAGGACTACACACAATGAATCTAGGGCAAGAGGTTTATTGGGGATGTGGTACAGCAAAAAGACTATCTCAGAATTGGGACCTGAGAGAGAGAGATAGAGACATACAGAGAGACAGAGACTGAGAAACAAAGAAAATGAACAGAAAAGAAATAAGATAAAGGCAAAGAGGAGGGCGCTGTGATGCCCAGAGGGATTACTTATAGTGTACACGTGTTGCTACACAACTTTAAGGACTGTGGAAGTGTGCCGTACCTGGTAAGCTGCCCACTGCTGAGCTGCTGAAAGGCAGGCCAGCAGGATCCTAAATTTACCACATAATATTCGAGGAACATTATATTTGAGGATAACCTAATTCTGTTTTCTCAGGTCATGGAAATTCACATTTGGAGTCCATAATAAATTTTCTTTATTCCCTTTTGACGAGAGCCATGTTTCTACATCAGTAAATACGTCCCCATCACTTAGATGAGTGAGGAAGTATGCAAACAGTCATGATTTCCCGCTGAAAGCTCAGTGCAGACCTGTGACCTCAATATGTTTTCTTAAGACTAAGGGCTGGCGAGATGAATCAAGAGGTAAAAATCATTTGCTATGCAAACCTTATGAAGTTCAGTTTCTTAGAACCTTTGTAAAAGCAAGAAGTGGTAGCAAGGATTAGCATGTGTTTGTAACCCCGGAGCTCCCAGAATGCAACAGGAAGCAGAAGCATGAGAATCCCCAGACACTTGGCCAGGGAAAGTACACAGTGCAGAGGCAAACACAAGAGATCCTGCCTCAAAACTAAGGAGAACATTGAGGACTGATACTCTAGATGAATTTGTGGGTTGACTACTTTGGGGGTCAAACAACCTTTTCACAGAAGCCGCCTAAGACCATCAGGAAACACAAATAGTTACATTATGATTCATAACAGCAGCAAAATTACAGTTATGAAGTAGCAACAAAAATAATCTTATGTGGTCATAAGATTGTGGGGCTCACAACAACATGAGAAACTGTATTAAAGTTACAGCATTGGGAAGGTGGAGAACCCCTGATCGAGATCATCCTCTGACCCCTCACATGAGAGTGCTTGCTTTGGAGGCAACAGTCTTTTCACGCAGCCCTGGCTAGCCTGGAATTCACTACATGACCAGACTGACCTTAAACTTGTAGTCATTCAGGAGAATAACTCCTGCCTCTGCCTTCTGAGAACTAGAATTACAAGTTCCTTGCTCTTTTCTTTTAAGTGGCCTACTACTATTCAAAACATGAACTTTATGGTTGTGTTCAATTCTAGATGTTTGTAGAAACTGAAATCATTGAAGATATTTATTCTCCAGATGCAACTCTTGAGCAATCTTCTAGTTGCTTCTTATAACTCAACATTCATCCAAAGGTAACAGATGGGGAGAGAACATGATCCAGGGATACAGGACTGTCATGGGAAGAGGTGACAGTTATGAATGAATTGATTCTGAATAGTGACAAATGAGGGACTAAAAGTTGACAGGATTCTCAGATGATACATTTTATGTTTCAGTTAAAACTCCATGTAGAACTGGGAATCCCTCGTTCTCCTACAAGTTCTATACCCAGAGATGTCTTTTTTATAATTATTTGAAACCTATTACAGCTAACATGAAGACCTACACCTTCCTTTCCGTCCGTATCCCTCAGCTTCTCAGACATCAAACCCTTAGTTTACTTGTGGCAGCATTCCTCCTCAGGCCATCCTGTGCCTCCTGCCAGAGGGCTTCCCCACAGTGCCAGAGAGCCCCGGGAATCTTTCTGCGAGGTCTTCCATATTTTCATTCTAAAGAACTCCTTGGTTGCCCCATAGCGTTTGGTTTAAACCATAGTCCATTGTTTGATCATTCCCATACTTTATCAGCCCCAGCTCGATCTCTCTGCTCACCTCTGTGTCGCTCATTCTACTAGACACCTTTAAGGGACATAATTCAGGCATTTCAGGATGAGCATGTGTCAGTCTAGCACCCTGTGTTCACCTAGCTGTTACTCATGCTCCTTCATCCTGTCTCTCCACTTCTACCTCCAAGTGACCTGAAAATGTACTCAATTCCTTACTTATAACATCTTTGAACATGGCCTCTTTTCTGTCTTCTTACTGACATTGCCTTGGTGCACCAGGAGGCAACTGAATCCATTGCTTGTCTTGGGCCTTGATCAAGACATTAAATGGTTTTGGGGCAGGTGATTAATACAGATTTTTGTTTCCTTTTCTTTTCCCCAATGAAGAAATGATGCTGACATTCTGAATTCTCTCACATTTCAGATAACGTATAATAAAACCATGGTTTCAGTTAGGCATGGTGGCACATGCTCATAATTCTAGCATTTGGGATGTCAAGGCAGGAAGATCAGGGATTCAAGGCCACCTTCAGCTTACAGAGTGAATTCTAGGCTACCTTGAGCTGTATGAGACCCTATTTCAAACAACGTAAGCAGTAGAAATAGCAACAACAACAACAACAAAATCCCGTGGTTTTACTAAGATCAACATACTTTTTGAAGGGTATTCGAGAATCTGGAATTAAGATCACATAATCATTCCTGACATTGAATTTGGAGGACACGTGGAGACTTGGTTTTGCTGTTTATACTCCACTGACATTTAGTTAAAAGGTACTAAAAAGTAAATGGCATAAAAATCAAAACCATTACAGTATAATTAAATACAATTATAATTAAACATAATTAAGAATAATTACATAAAGATTCCTGCTGCAATATAGTAATACATGAGTAATAACTAAGAAAATAACAAAAGAATCATAGGTTAGTGTTCACTATAATGGAAGAACACAAATGATGATGAAGGAAGGAGAGCTTGGTCCTACCATGCTACTGTAACTTGGCTTGAGGTAGATATCTCATCATGGAAAGAGCTAAAGAATTTCAAGGCCCTTTAAGATCAGCTCATTTTTTACACATGGAGAATTCACCTTCACCAGTAACTGGAAAAAAACCATACGAACAATAACTTGGAAAATTCAAAACTTCATTTTACTTACCTGTAAAGCATTATGCTGAATAGTTAGTGTGCAAAGCATGCTCTAAGTCCTAGATCAATCATAGACAGTTGTTCTTAACACTATGGATGGCTTTTACCTCAGAAAACTTTGAATTTTTCCCCCTAAAATCCATCTCAACAAAAACCAAGCAATCGCAGGAAAAATACAGAATTCTAAGGGAAATACTTACCTACACTTTTTGCCTCATATCTGATCTTAAATCCTTGTCCACCATTACTATTATCAGAAATGAACTGAACAAACATTTCATTGTCTGAGGTGAACAGAGTTGATGGAGTATAAACTCCACAGAAGCGACCATTTCCTCCAGGAGGTCCCAAGGGTGGAGAACGGTTATCTGGCCCATTTCTTACCTGGAAAGATATTAAAGTTGCACAACAACCTTTATATTGCAAAAGAGAATAAGAAGCCTTTCAGTTTGCATACTAAAATGGTTAGATTTAAGTCTGCAGAGAGAGCGACTACAAAGAGTAACGAGTACCTACCACCAGGTAATCCCCTTGGCTGCACGAAGCGTCTCTATTTTGAATCTGGAAAGGCTGCTCAAAATGGGCGGCAATGGTCAGACCACTCTGGACCCGAATGTGCCAGGAACAGTTGAGATTAGGAATGTAGGTATCTGGGTACTTGGGGGATGTGATAGTCCCTCTGTCTGCATGCAAATAGCCACCACAGCCTTCCCAAGAAGAAAGAAAAGTAGGTTATTTAGATAATATTGACAATGAGGTTTTTCTATTTTTTGCCCCCCATCCTCCCCATTGAGGATTTTCTAATGTGAGCAGCAGATGAAAAATTTGAAACTAATTGGGATCAAGAAATGATTTGAGGCACAATCATTAAAAGGGCACACACTGTTGGACACTCAGTGTTGGGGTTAAGATCTGAGCCACAGAGTAAAGATCACTTACTTTCACAAAAGCTCACTTTACAGAGACAGAAGACATGGTAAACACAAATGTCTACTATGTGAAAAAGCAGTATGTCCAATCAAGAAAAATGAAAAGGTAAGGGAGAGACATACTCTGCTGTTGGGGAACTTAAGAGACGTAACAACTGAGCAGAGACTTGGAGGGAAAAAGGAGTCAAACTGGGTGAGCTTGGAGAAGAAAAACATAGCAAACCAGAAAACAGTATAAAGACTTGATATGGTAAGAGGAGCCTCATGGGACTCGGAATGAGGTAGCACATACAATTCAGTAAGTAGCTTGATGAGGCTAAATGGAAGCACAGAGGACTTATTCTGCATGGGAATGGAAAGGCTTTATAGATCACCTGTGTATCTATTATCTATCATCTATCTATCTATCTATCTATCTATCTATCTATCTATCTATCTATC
>NW_026596149.1:7790164-7796401 GCF_907164565.1 Psammomys obesus | reverse complement strand
ATCTATCTATCTATCTATCTATCTATCTATCTATCTATCTATCTATCTATCATTTATGTGTCTGTTTATCTAACTAATGAGATGGGATATATCTATATTAGACATTGGGAGTTGAGAAAAGAGGCTGAAGAAGGAGGCCTTAAGTTGTCATTGTCAGGTACTAGGCAGCCTGCTATCAAGTAAATGCAGAAACTTCATACAAGTTAAATTGCAGAGGCAGACATTTGTTTTAGTTCCAGTTCTAAAGTCTGCTCTCTTCACCCCTGCACAGCCTGCTTCCACTGAGTATAAGGTAGATCACTTTCCTTTGATTGCTCCATTCTTTATAAAAGCTACATGTAAACAGGAAAGGAAATACTGGATTACTTTTAGGATGTGGTTAAGAATCCACTTTAAAATTAAGTTTTGCACATATGACTGTTTTTTTTTTCAGTATCCCATAGATAATTTCTTTAACGTCAACCTAGCTTATTTTTAAAATTATCACTACACTTCACATGCTGTCAGGGTTTGAAAAATATCAATGATATAACACATTAGAGCATTTCACTACACACATTCTCTGGCTAATCAAATTTCTATTTCAACTGCAATTGTCTCTTCCTACCACACTAAAGTGGATTAATTTAACAAAGGCTTTCATGACGGTTCTGTTGTATATTTATTGGTTACTCCTTAAATTAGAGACAGCATGTATGTATAGCTCCTTTGATGGGAACTATGGGTATTATCTTCCAGTTCAAACCCTTAGCTAGGATGAAAGTTATTTTAAAGATCTTCTTCTTGTGTCTACCATAAACATACCCCTTACAAAAATGAGAGGTGCCATTCAGATACCTGAGTGCAAGAGGCACTCTTGTGCAACTAGAAAACTCTGGTTTATGTGAGAACTTAGTACCTAGCACCATGACATCATAGATACCTATGTCTTTATAATTTGTATAATGGTATGAGAAAATTAGGTGGGTGAATACAGAGAAAGTAAAAAGAAGAAGAGACAAGAGGGGGACGGAGAGGAGAGGAAGAGACAGGATGGGGGGAAAAGAGAGCAGATAGAAGGGGGACGAGGAGGGGAGGGAAGGAGAGAGGATAGAAGACAGAAGAGGGGGAAGGGAAGAAGAGGGGAGAAGAGAGTCATTTAAAATAAAAGAAGACAGAAAAAAAAATTGAGAGGTGGATAAGTAGGAGAGGGGAAGAAAGGGTAGAAGGAGAAAGTGGAAAGGGGAGTGGGAAGAACGTGGAGGGGATTAAATGGTGAACATTTGGCCATATTACTCTTGTGAAAGGAGGCATTGAAGCCTGCTCGAGGGATGTTGGCATCTGAGATGAAGCGGATGTGCATGTACTCTCCAGTTGACCGGATAGGCCCAGGAATATCTTTGCCACACAGGACAGCCAGTGGCTGGTTGAAGTTATTGTCTCCTGTGGTCAAGGAGGGAAATGTCAGTACAGAAAACATGGTCTTAAGAAGTCACTCCACCATCATTTGCAGCCCGGCTAAAACTACTCACAAATTTTCCTCAGAACACCCAAGTTCCTAGGAACAGATGTTAGTGTTCTCAGCAAGAGGGACAGCCAGCTTTGCATCATTCAAGCTCCAACTTGCCATGCTCTGCCTGCCCTCTTCTTAACCCTTTCAATAAAAATCTTTGGGGCAAGTCTCCCTGTCTTCCTAAACCTGGCTGCCAGTTCTTCCTGACACTAAAACTCAGAAGGAGAGGATGTCAGGCTGGAAAGGGATCAAGGACCATGTTTATGTGAGTGGCAATTAAAGGCTCTGATATCAGCTACTATGATGGCGGAAGGTCAAATATCTGAGGGAGACAGAAAGGCTGGCTCAACCTCAGAGCTGGGCTTATGTTCAGAAACCATTCACCAGAGAGTCTGAAAGCTTTATCCAATCATTTCCTCAGCCCGGAAATAATTTTTTTGATAATTTTTAAATTTTTGCTTTGGTTTGTGGTAAAAGGACCATAGCTATATCAAAGAAGATAAAAGAGAGTTCCAGCAACTGTGGCCCCCAGGAAGAGACACAAAGGGAACTCAGGCCATAGTGTGGCCCCTTTCCTTTTGCTTCCTTTGTATTTAAGTTTTCATCAAACCAACTGTCAGCTGTCTCAGCCAGGAGCTGCATGGGATGAAGGGAATTCCAGCAGACTCAGGGACCATGGCTGGGAAAATACTTGCTTTCCTCAAAAGACAGATTTAAAATTTATAAAAAAAGAGAGAGAGGCAATTTGAGACCCGAGGAAATGTGCTCTTGTACATTACCAGCAAATATATATATATTCTATATACACATATATTTTAAATACTGACAAGACAGTTTCTGTTTTCCATGTTATTATTAAAGCCCTGGCAGTTATAAACATAGACTTCTTCAAAAAGCTTGAAACATAATTCTTTGGCGAGCATCTTCTGCACACGTGTGCTTTCCATTCACTCTGTGTGTATTCACAGCTTATGTAAGTGTGTGGTATGCAGGCAAGCACACATGTATGGGAGAGACCACCTCCTGAATTCTTCCTAAGACCATCCGCTTTGTCTTTTCAGACCAGGTCTCTTCGCTGTGACTTGGGGCTCACCAGTGTAGGTTCACACTGGCTGCTCAGAGAGCCACCTGTCTGTGCCTCCTTAGCTCTTGACTTACAGTGTATACCACTACACCCAGCTTTTTCCAAAGGCTGCTGAGGACTTAAGTCCTTATATTTGCATAGAAAGCACTTTATTGATATAGCTATTTTCCATCCCTGCAAAGTCATGCTTTATATAATTCAACATTCATTTCTTTATTTCGTCACTTGTCATCTTCAGTATGCTATTTTGCTATACACTTCAGCTAGTATGTTTGATGACATGTAATTAGCAAAGCTACAAAGCTTTAGTTCATTTATATCAATGCATATGCACATTTTACTTCTCAGCAAGACTAGGCTTTACCGATTAATTTTTATTTATTTTTCTAAGTACCTCCCCTGGCTGTTAGGTGAAACAACACTTAGCCCTACATTATTCTTTGTTTAATTCATTTGTTACATAACTCAATAGCAATAAAATAGTGCATTCTTCACTCATCTTTCTAGTCTCCAAACTTAATTCCAGGGATTTTTGATAAACTTCCAAATGTTGAACATGCCAGTTTTCGTCCCCAGTACCATGTCTGCAGGGGCAGGAAGTCTGGGAACCATAAATATCAAGTCTAGCTTGTTGAATTCCCAGGCTAGCCCAACTGTCTCAGAGATGTGGAAACAGGCACTAAGATTATAAAAACCTGACACTTATTGAACTGTTACTATGAATCATCTTAAGCACCTTACACATGGTTTCTAATTTTTATTTCATGAAAACAATGTAGGGTAGGTATTATTGTCATGCTTAGAAAAAGAGTCTTAGAAGGGAAGTGTATTTAAGGGCACAGAAGTCAACAATGACTGTAACCCTGGCAGATAAAGTCTAGGTACCACAAATTTAATCTACCAAATGATGGGACTACAAAGAGGAATTACTGATTAATTTATTTTTGGTTTTGAAATAGGGTCCTGAGTATTCCAGGCTCACCTTGAACTCACAAAGTAGCAAAAAATGTACTGGAACTTCTGACCCACCTATCTCCACTTCTTGAGTGCTGAGATTTCAAGTGTATGTGGTATTGGGAATTGAGCCAAGGGCTACCTGAATGATAGGCAAGTATCCTAACACCCAAGCTACATCCCAGTTCAGAACTACTGACTTCTGATATGATTTTCTTCCTCCCTCTCTGCTCTTCTTCTTTTTCTCCCTCCATTTATTCCTTTCTTCCTTTCTTTCCAAAATATTTTCTCTGTGCTCCAGAAAGTTCTATGAAACCTGTTTGGCAGAAAGTTTGGCACATAAACTTTTCTATGTGTTGTCTGAAGAGAGTGATTCTGTTTTAAACAATAACAAGGAATTCTATCTGGGAGACTGATTTTGACTTATTTCCCAATATTTCCACTTCCTGGGATGCTTGAGAATACTCATAGCTTCCCTATGACCAAGTGCCAAGGACCTGCAATGATTCACCAATTTGCACATGACATCAGTGTCACTGTTTTGTGGTCAATGAACTTCATATATTTGCTTCAGAGTGCCATACCTGCCTACTAATCAGAGGCAAAAATAACTAGTGGGACAAAAATCCAAATAAATAAAATGATGAGGAAGTAAAACTTAATTTCAAAGGATTTTAACACAATGCAAAATACCCCAAACACTTAACAACTGACAGAGGCACTCAACACAGGCTTGTTTGAACAATCAAATAAACAGATAAAGAAGGAAGGAAGCTATAAGCCATCTATTCATGGTCAAGAATAAAAAGGGCGTGTATGCACTTATTACCCGACTGATCTAAAATGCTTTTGTTGTTTTGGCACAAAGCACAATTTCTGAGCTCTTTCAACTTGTCCTATGAGCAAGAAAATGGATAAAACATGTCAGCAGTGTCTACTTAAGAAAAGTAAAGTTTAAAGGATTCTATATTCTGTATCTTCAAAATTCTCAGACTTTTGTTAGAATTTTACATATATTGCTTTCTCAGATACTCATAAAAAGCCACTGGGGGAGAAAAGCCCTCAGGAACAGCATTCATCTCTTTTACAAATGATAAAACAAGCCTCTATAATTCATTCAGAACAAAGGGAGTATGCCTTAGAGTCCAGGCTTCCAAGACAAGTTACTGAAGGGACAAAAGACAACTCAGTAGATGGTGACTTTTAAAGACCAAGCAAGGTACTACATTGATTCAGATCCCTCCTGAAGATTTCTAAAAGGTTTCAGCTGGGCTGTGGACACTCAGAATTGTGTGTGCCAGCGTGCATTCCCTGAATAACACTGTAAAAATAAAATTTATTATCTACAGGGATGTCTTGATGTCAGAAAAGAGGAGGTATTGTGATCATGTGTCAAAAGCCAATTGATCACCGGACAAAAGGTCTATGATGGCATCATGTTGGCAAGATTGATTGCTTCTTAGTGCCCAGGCTCTGCAGATGCTTCTCCACCAAACGATGCTTCTCACTGGGAGGTTTTGTAGATAAAAGAATTTAAGAAAGCAATTTCTTGAGTGCAGTCAAACATCTTTCCTTATATTGACAATCTCCATTTCCAGCAAATTTCCAGGTGATGCTGACCATTGCTGTTCTCGGAGTCATTGAGAAACACTGATATAGAGGATGTGGCCTCTCTAATGTCCTTTTGTACTTAGCCTGTCCAAAGTGTGAAGGGCAATTGTATATTGTATATTGTACAGTCTGTATATTTTACAGTCTCATTATTCATGCCCCTTCATTATTGTATAGCAAAACTACAACATTTTCAAATCTATCTGTTCTAAACATTGATTCAGAGGATGATGAAAAATGAATACACTACCTGTCTTTGAAACTGTTTGGTTTTGCACTTGGATCTTAAAGCCATGGGTACAAATGTCAATGTCTATTTTTATTGTGTCAAAAAAGTTTTAGCACAGCATGGAAATATAAACTGGATCTCCTACTTATACCCCTCAAAAGCCCTTTGTTTTCTCTGTGGAATGTCCTATCCCTGACATTGTGTGATAGGTAATATAGTACTCTCCTTACAGTCTCTAAACATTGTAACTATTTCTTCTATTTGATGTCTTTTTTGGTTACAGTATATTTGAAATTCTATACAAAATGTATGGAGCTAGTACAAAGAATAATGACAACTGAATGTTACTGTTTATCAGAGTTTAAACTGTGATTTCTACAGTGTTTCTTACCATCTCTTATGATGAGCTTGTCATAGGAACAGTTAAGCTGAAATTCAATGTCCATGGAGAGAATGTTGAGTTCCACAGTAGAATCGGGAGCATAAATGATCCATGTACAATCAGCACTATTACCGTACTGCCCAGGCCAGCCCGGGGAGAAAAAAAAGCCAGGAGCATCTCCTGTCGTCATATACCCTCCACAAGCACCTATAGAAGGAAAAGCAGCATCTTTAAGCATCTTGTCCAGGGAGTGCTTCAAAATGGCTGCGCTCTGGGCCTGAGAGATAATACATAGTTAAAAGCACTTCCTTCTCATCCAGAAGTCCTGACTTACATTCCCAGTACCTATGTCAGGCAGCTCACAACCACTTCAAACATCATCTCCAGGAAACCTAATCTCTCTTCTGGCCTGTATGGGCACTGAGTGTAGACATACCGACACACACACACACACACACACACACACACACACACACACACACACA
>NW_026596149.1:7731676-7790154 GCF_907164565.1 Psammomys obesus | reverse complement strand
ACACACACACACACACACACACACACACACACACACACACACACACACACACACTGGTGCTAGAAAGACCCCAATGCATTACCAAACACACCTGTAGCAATGGCAGGAACAGTTCCATTAGAAACATCCACTGCAAACCACTCCAGAAGGAATCCCTTCCCTGAGATGGTAGAGTCAGAAGAAAAGTGGAATGTCAGTGAGTTCCTACTGGAGCTAAAGGATTCCAGCTGGGTACCACAGTAAGTGCCAAGCAGGCGGGAATGAGTGTCAAACCCATCATAAATCTGCAGATAAGAAAGCACAATAAAGCACTGTCACTAGGCAAGTACATATACTTTCTTCACTAAAAAAGAATTCTAAAGGATGGTTTGTATTTTTAAGATCTTATCAAAGTACAAACACTATCAAGAAAATACTTTATTTTCTTTAAAACAGAAATTCACATTAAATATTGTATAAATAATTTAAGGTGTTCCATATAGCTTTGTTGCAGAATTATCCTAAATAACATGCTTGTGGGCTATAGCTTATTCAGCAGCTTATAGTCAAACCTGTGGGTGGGAAAGTACAATCTATTGTAAAGAGATTCAAACTCCAGGAGAAAAAAAGAGTTAATAACAAGGGAAGAACCACAGCTGACCGGGCTCTGTACATTCAAAATACTTAGTGAATCTCTCCCATCTGCCTTACATATTTAGAGACATATTTTATGATAGTTTTCAAGCAATTATAAACAATTTCATTGTAATTATCATAATATTCTCTATTAAGCTTATTTCTTTCAAATTATGTTACAATTACTTCCACACCTATTGGGAACCATGTCATCAGTCATTGGTTTCCACTGAGATTTCAAGAAGAGTGATTTGACCGTGGCCTTCAGAAATATGATAGCATTTTCAGGAATTCACAGAGTAGCCAATGTATGGATGGCAAAGGCCACCATGATGTCTCCATTTGTATTTTTTATTTATATATCATCCTTTCAGGTTTTAAGGCTCAAATATTAGAACAAACACATGACTTTCTCTCTTGGCAAGCATGTTGAACTGGAGTCTATACTATGACCCTCTTCCTCTCTCTCTGTCCAACCCAACACTGCGGCTTCCATCTAGAGTAATGGCATCTCTTAATAAAAGCCTACCTTGCCTCAAGAAAAACAGCAAAGAAAGACAAGTGAATAAAAGAGGAAATAGGATAACAAGATAGAAGATTGAATAAACACAAAAGCAGGGCATCTAGGCATGCTTAGACTAAGTCAGTAAGGAAATTATAATAATGCTTAAAACTCATTTGATGTGGAATAAAGAATAATGACTATAATAAAAGAATTACTTTTGTAGAGATGAGGCAACAGTTATGATGTGGTAGGACCATTACATATGTTCTCTATTTATTTGAATAGGTATAAATTTGGACTTATTTTTGCCAATAGTGGACATCAAAATGTATAAACATCCCCCTCACAAAAGAAAGTCACCTGTAATTTGTCGTAATAGCAGTTTGATGTCAATTCTATGTCCATCTCCAAGATTCTGCCGTGGATAATTTGAGAGGCGTTCACGTTGACTATCCATCTGTAATTGGAGTGGTGGGGGTAATGTCCAGGCCACAAGGGAGATGCAATTTTCCCATGAGTTCCAACAATATTATCATTGCCAAATACTGGGAGGGAAAACAGAATTATAAATCAGACCTATTTAGAATTGTTCTTTAATTAAATGAAACAAGAACAAAAACAAAGGGCAAGACTGTTAGAAAGGATGAGCTTTTAATTGACTGGGATTTCTTTTCCGACCACTGAAAGAAATACTGCTTCCCTTTTGGGTTTCTAGGCTATTAGCTCCCGGAGAAGGATGGCTCTTGAATGGAATTCTGTCTCCTTAGAAGGCTGCAGGGTATGAAAACAGGGACAACTCCCCATGTGGAAAGCATTTCCCAGACACCAGGGGACTGGAGGATTAGGGGGGGCATATCACATCTTATTCTTAATTTTGCTTTGTTTTATGAAACAGAAGATTTTAAAAAAATTCTACATGAGAATCAACACATAGAATTGCCAATCATGGAAAAACCTGTTAAAGAATAAACTAATTAATATGTTATCTATATTAGAATAACCCAACTTTTATCTGAATGCTTAAGCCAAGCTTGAGATAATTCTAAAGGTCTAAATTTGAAGAATGTATTTGAAAGACCAAATAAAACATGTTTGATAGAACTTTATCTGCCTAAACTATATTAAAAGGCTCATTTGCACAGTATCATAAACATTAACAGCAGGTGAAAATTGGAGCCTAAAAAAACACTCAAAGTGAGTACACTTCCCTGTGCTGTGAGTTAGCCACCCATAAATAATTCTTTTTTTTTTATGGTACATTTTTTTCAATCTTGGAAAAGAAGGCAGAATGTAGGATTATTCTTAATACATTACTGAAACTTTTATCATCATTTCTTGTTTGTAGGACACATTCTGGGAGCCATTATAAAAACAAACCATCTTACTATTATTGAACCTGGCCTGGAAGCCCATGCCACTGCCTGAGCCATCAGAGACAAATCTGATCCACAGACTATGTCCCTTGATAGAAGAATAATTGGAAGGGAGGGAGTTTCCACAGTATCGTCCCAGTAAGTGGCCCGTGGCATTTCCTTCTCGGATTTCCACAAAATCCTTGTAACAGTTTATCGAATTCTCCAACTGGAAGGATCTAGTTTGGAAACAAACAAACAAACAACAAACAGTTACAAGGCAAATTGATAGAATAAATATGAGAGTATCCTGATTCTAGCTCCAGGGAATCCAAACCCCTTGTCTCGTCCCCATGGGCCAAAGCAGCTCAAGACTGAAAATGTTGCTACAATAATTGTACATCCTGTAGCCCATGCAGCTCAGTCTCCAAGTGGGTTCCCTAGTAAGGGCAGCAGGAGCTGTCTCTGACATAAACTTAGTGGCTGGCTCTTTGATCACCTCTCCCCATGTGTGTGGGGGGAGGGGAACAAAGGAATTCAGTACAGACAGTCCTGATGAGACCTGATAGATTAGGGTCAGATGGAAGGGGAGAAGGACCTCCCTCATCAGTGGACTGGGGAAGGAGTTACAGCTGGGATATAAAGTCAATAAGTTGTAATAAAAAATTTAAAAAAGAAAAAGAAACTCAATTTCTTGCTTTATATGCTGAAATTAATTTAACATTTTTCATGTATGTGCTCAAATATATGAAATATAAACTCCTACAACAGAACAGACTTGGAACTTTGAGACAAGCAAAAGCAAAACAGTACTACCTATAGGATAAACAGTACAATTCAGGCTCAATTTTATTATACTTAATGTTATCCCCAATGTGAAATAGGTCACACTTGTTTCATTTTGCTTCTGAGAAAAGAGAGGTGAACCTTCTCTTATCTCAGAAGGTGAATCCATGGACTTGCCCTGAAAGCATTCTACTGAAGTGTGACCAAGCAACCCGACATCACATCAAAGCTCTTTTGAATAAAGAATAAGGACCCCATATGCTTTGTCTGGGCATTTTCCCCCTTTTCCTTACAGGTTTTGTTGTTGTTGTTGTTTGTTTATATATTATAGTTTCTAATTTTGTTATTATGGGTTTTCTGTGTGTGTGAATGTGTGTATCCCAGATTCTGTGACTCTTTTCCGTTGGCTTTTTGTTGTTGTTTTGTTTTGTTCTATTCTGGTTTGTTTGTTTTTATTTTATATCATTTCATTTTATAATAATTATTATTTTAGGTAACTATATTCTAATGAGAGAAAAAGGTTTTGGATTTGGGTGGGTGGGAAAGTGGGGATGACCTGGAAGAAGCTAGGGGAGGGGAAACCATAATCAGAATACATTGTATGAAAAATATTTTTTCAGTAAAAACAGATAATTATGTAATTTGTGGGGGAGGATAATCTAGCTCCAAATGGCAACTGAATCAGGATGTGAAATAAAACTCACGTGATCTGAATGCTCATAAAAATTCTGACCAATGATCTGGAAGATGGTACAGTCAAGGTCTTTCCTAACTATCAAACTGTCTTCCAGATATGAATAGCAGGAAAAGCTCCCCATGAGATATTACAGTGGAGATACTTATAAAAGTCAAACCAAACTTCTTATGAAAGCTTTACTCTTGGAAGTCTTTGTTTTAGACTGGTCTATTTTATAACCTAATCTACCCTTTGGCTAAGATCTGTCAGTAAAAATATAATGTGTAACAAAAATAATACACTTTCTGTTTCTCATTATCTCATTTCTACTCTGCTACCAGAACCAATCATTTCCTCAAATCCCTCTGCTGGCATGAAGTACAATTGCTGTTCTTTCCTTTAATATCTGTTTTACAGAATAAAGAGGTTTTATTTCTCCCCTCTTTTTCATTACAAATTCAACCATAATTTATCCATTTTCTTCTCCCTGCTCAGCATCACCACAGCATCCATAATCTAAACCTTATGTTTTAGAACTTGATGTGGTTCATATGCTTCTCACACACCCCAGGGAAGAATTCTAGTGCACATCTGGACGTGTTTAGATCAGGGCAGAAATAACTCAAAGCCCTTGCCAGGAAGGCTTTCTCATTATCATAAACACACAGCATAAGCAATTTGCATTCCACAAAAGCCTCTTCAACAGTAAAATTCAAGCACGTAACACAAATGGGTCAAAGAAATGCCATACAGGTGAGCAAGGGAACAACCGAGTCTCCAAGAATGTTCTATTCTGTAATTAGGACTTAATGTCTGTCAGCTGGTAGAAAGGATGGCACTACTTCTGTCCTTGTCTGCTTTCTGCTAACTTGAGAAGGAAAGAGTTTATTTGGTTTATAGGTTACAGTCCCTCATGGAACTGCCTGCGCAGGGGCTCTCCATAGGAACCTGGAAGCAAGAACTGAAGCCATGTCCAGGAAGGAACACGGCTTACAGACTTACGCCCAGGCTTACATTCAGCTGCCTTTCTTTTAGAGTTCAGGCCACACTGGGATGGGCCTGCCCACATTAATTAGCACTCAAGACAATGCCCTATAGACATGCCTACAGGCTAACTGTCCCTTGAAGTTCCCTCTTCCCAGGTGTGTCAAGTTGACAACCAAGATAAGCACCTATGCTCTAGTCTAGTGTGGGCCATGAGAGCTTGTCCCTGAAGCACTACAGAAAATTCTGTGACATTTCAAAGAATGAAAGGAACAGCCTTCACTGAACACTGCTGTATCATGGCCTTGGGTTACGCATTTTAGAAATTAGTATTTTTAATCATGTGTATTGTTGTCCCTCTAAGAATGAAATGCTTCTTTTGAGGTTTCCATTCAATAGCTTCTTGAAGTTGATTTATCAATAAATTTGTCAAGAGCATGTGTGTACTAAATATCGCCAGTACCTAACCTAGTTCCTGGCACCACTGAACATCAGAGGGGTGAACAACATAAATGCGGCAGAGGCAGGAGGAAAGAGACTGAAACAGAGGTTCATGTACTTGACAAGTTGTGAGGTGAAGCAAGCTATATGGAGGCCCTTGGACTTCATCACTGAGACAGGAGAGCACTTCTCTCATCACCACCTGGAAGGGAGGACATTCCATCCCCAGGAAAGGAGCACATTTCCTCTGTGTGCTCTGAGTACTGACAATTATTTGGCCAACAGAAACACACATCATGGAGAGATTATCATATGCCTATTTGTATAATTTCTTATTACATAAGAAATGTCATGATCTCAGTGAAAATAAAAAGACAACTGCCAACCTTTCCACATGGCAGTTTAAGCTTGCATTGCCTCTCGTGTATAGGAAGAGTCTCTTTGCTTAGCACGATGTCACTTGCGCCCTGAGGAGGCCTGACCTGACTGGTGGGTTAAAGAAAGCAACTTGAAATGTTTGAGCTGTCTCATTTGAAGTCACTTTGAACTTGTCTCATTTGAAATCAGCTGTCTCATTTTTAATCGGTTCTTGTTGGACAGATGGGAGTATCTATGAGGAAGAGCCAGCCAACAAAGCTCTTCTCTCAACATGGCACTTAATAGCCAGACATTGCCGTGTGTGCCTGTTATCCCTGCAAGGCAAGGTGAGGTATGACGGTCACAAGCTTTAGGTCATTGTGGCCTATACACCGAGAACACGTGAGGAACAACAGTGCCTGAGAGTGATTCCAATCCCAATACCATGCACATGGCACATGACTTTGAACTCAAAATGGTAACTTAAATGTTAATATATCTTAAGTAAATATTTGTTAATTATTTATCTATTTAGTTATTTAGTTATTTTGTTTTTAAAAAGCAAACAACAACAATAAAACCCCCACGGTCTCTTTATGTAGCCCTAGCTGTCCTGGAGCATGTTCTATAGACCAGGCCAGCCTCAGACTCAAAGTGACCCTCCTGCCTCTGCCTCTGAGCGCTGGGATTAAAAGTATGCACCATCACACCTGGTCGCCAGTGAATATTTCTTAGGTGCCCATTATTAATATGGCTGGCCGCTGGAACCTCTCTACTGAGGAATGGGATAATCCCATTCTACACACCACGTCCTCTTTACACTTACTTCTACTCTACTGAAATTTAGTTTAACCAAGGTCCAGCTGAAATGTGTAGCATCTCCCATTCACTCCAAATCTACAACCTATGTTGCAAAAATATTAAGATTCAATGAGAAGCTTGAAAGCAGTTTTACAAATCAACTTCTAATTTGAAAAACTAAAACAAAACAAAAGAAAACAAAACAAAAAAACATCCCAAGATCATTTCTCTAATAGGAAAGAAAAGATGGGTTGGAATAGAGTAAAGAAGGCCAAATAAAGGCAGGCTCTCTCTGTCTGTCTCTCTCTCTCTCTCTCCCTTTCTCCCCTCTTCCTTCTGTTGGAAGAAAGAATATTGTTGAGAGATTCTTAATACTTTATACAACTCAAGCTATGAATGAAACAAACAAACAAAACTGGTGAAAGTCTTCCTAAGGTCTGTGTGGTCTCTCTGGTAATGGCTTGAACATAGGCAGCTGGTCACCCATTCTGTCAGTAACATGGCTTTCTCTTTGCAGACTCACCCATGCTCAGATAACACACCCTCTAAAGGACTTACAGAAAGGATAGCTGCAGCTTGTTTTCAGGGGAGCTGACAATGTTCCAGACACATTCCACATTAGGTTGATATTCAGCTGGGTAGCTAGGGCTGTTGAAGATGCCATCAGCCATGTGGAGAGTTCCACCACAAGCTGGAAGGCAAAAAAAAAAAAAAAAGGAAGTTTCAGAGCAAAGGCTAAATGAAAGACACCACAAGATATAAGAGGAAGGGCGTTAGAGCCACTATCTGCAAAGAAGGACAAAGCACTTCCATTGCACATTAAGAAGAGATACGTGTCACATACAGCAACAGAGTGAGGATACTAAAAACCAACAACTCCATAGTATGGTGGACCAGATGGGACCCTTTTCTAAAGCCTTTCTCCATGTGAACTAGAACTTTAGGTAATAAAAGGTTCTTCTTTTTTAATGGCAAGGATAATCTTCAGTCCTGTCCTAGAAGATAAGATAGTTTTCCTTGGCTGCCATGGAAAGGCAACCCTCCAGCTTTTCCTTCTGAGGAGAGAGCTGAATCACACCATTCTTCACCTTTCTGCACTTTGGCTGTCACAGACCCTCCTGGCCAGAACTGCAGTGCTGGATGTCACTTCTTTCATTTCCTGCCCATGTGTCTCAGGGCACAGTGGGCCTGTCACTACCCCGCCACCCAGCTCAGGAGACCCAGCTCAGAAGAATAACCATGAGGCTGTGCATCATACGGGTTTCCATCAAACTGGCAGTCATGGAGCACCTTAGAAAATACATTGCTGTGACATTAGAGAACAGATCTCCAAGATGATAAGGTTTAGCTAAGAGACAGCCAGGTTTACAGCCAATACCCCTCACTTCTAGACCTCATGGTTGTCGGAATTTACACAGCATTAAATTATAAAGAAGGCACAGGAAAATTTTCAGGAAACTAGCTCCTAACTTTAAATGAAAAGAGTCCCAAATAACAAACCAAAGATTTCCATCACAGGCCTGCTAACCCCTTTAACACCTCCAACTTACCTGATACTGATGCAGAATAGGTGGCCTGAAAACCATCAAAATTGCCTACAGAATCAGAGACAAACCTCACTGTCAGGGCACTGCCAAATGATCTGATGGGTTGAGGCAGGGAAGTACCACAATAACGGCCTAAAGGATGAAAAGAATGACAAGGAGGTGAGTAATGGCATGGCAAGGCCCACACATATCTTTACCAGGCACATACAAGAAATCACAGTGAGAACCATTTACATCAGAGTTGTACTTGAAACAATGTCTGACCATTAAAGATGAACTCCAAATACAAGCAGAGCCAGGATGATTTATAAATCCGATTTAAAACAAAACAAACAAACAAACAAAAACCAACCAACCAAAACAAAACAAAAAAAAAAAAACAAGAAACAGTAGAGGACAGAGGAAAACCTGATGTGACTAGACTCCAAATGTAACTCAAGAAAAAATTTCCAACCTGGTAGGGACCAAACAATAATGCATTCAGAGCCTCAGCACGTTATCACAGGGAAGAGTAGAGCAGATGATAGATCGATCACGTTGCATGGATTCAATGCCTGGCTTGCCATTTAATAGCTATGTAACCTGAGACAAGGAACTTGGGTGCTTTATGACTCAGTTTCTCCATATGAAGATGGTAATATATTGGAAATACTTAAATCTATGTCATAAGGATATAAAGACTGTGTTGCCACTCATAAAGTGCTTAAAACAGTCCTCCACAGGAAGTAGCTGGGTAAGAGTGTGTGTTGTATAACATATCCTTGTCTTTGGTCCAAGGTGAATGGATAAATATCTCAGACAATACAATCATAGATGTGCCTGGAGCTCATTCTTTGCCCAGCATTCTCTCAGGCTCCATTCTGGGTACAGGAATAAGCAGTGAGGAAAACAGTCTCCTACGGCAGAGCTTGTCCTCTGCCATGAAGACACTTCCATGGCAGAGGCTCATGGAGAAAGCTTAATGCATCTGAGGTTATTTTGTCTGACCACTGAAATTGCTGCCCACAGCTTAACTTTATTGGGATGACTAGCACAAAAACTGGTGGACTTTTTTTGGGAGGAGGGGTATTGAGACAAGGTTCCTCTGCATGGCCTTGGCTGTCCTGGACTCACTTTGTAGACCCGTCTGGACTTAAACTCACAGAGATCCACCTACCTCTGTCTTCCTGAGTGCTGGAATTACAGGTGTGTGCCACTGAGCCTGGATAAACTAGTGGACTTTTAACTAAGTCAATTAATTAATTTTGAAATGTTTTTCTTCCACTGGAGACAAAATAAATATTTCCAGTGAAATATAAAAAATATTTTTAAATGTTGACCAGAAATTTCTGAAAGAATTCTGTCTAATGCTGAAATAGTTTTTGTTCCATTACTGCTTCAGATTGTAATTTAGAATCTGAAACTTGTATGTTAGAAACAAATTAAAATACACAAACTATATTTTTGAGCATAAATCAGTTGAGTTTCATGAGCTTCACCTTGATCTGCTTTCATACCCTCTGGTAATTCTTATGGCTTATGAAGCTCTCCATGCTTACTGGAAACAATGTAATCTTCAATGTCAAACACACACACACACAAAGACACACATACACACACAACATGCACCATATTATATGACAAGACTACATATAAGTAGTCTTGTCATATAATATGTAAGTAACTGAGTCTCTGGTACCTCGAACAGGTGCATCATGGTCCTTGCCATCCAAAATTTCTACAAAGTCCCGTGTGCAATTTATGTTGCTTTGAAGTTGAAAGTGCATGAAGGAGAGAGTAATATGATTGACTGTGAGAAAAAAAGAGAGAGAAAAGAGGATTGGTTATTTAATAAAATACTAGCAAGCAGAGCAGAGAGATTTTTGCCTCTGGTACTGTCAGATGAGGGGTTTCCAGCAGGGAAGCAAGGAATTTGGCAGCTTTGCACAGAGGTTGGGTGAATAAACAGAGCTAAGGGCTCAGCTTCATGCTAAAGAGCTTCCTTTGAATAGTAACAGAATCAATGCTTTTAAAAATGCCTGTAGAATCCAAAATGCCAGTAATGGTAAATCAAGACTCTTGGATAGATTCATCTCAGGAACTTTGGGAAATGTCTTGTTGGAAAATAAAATTTTGGGCTTGTTTTGTTTTGTCGGCCATTGTTGTGTTCCTCTCATAAGCATTTTCTTCCACGGATGGGTTTTCTGAGATTCTAATCCCTTACATGCACTGGTAGTGAGCAGGCTTTCTCCACTGGATATGTCTCCTAGCACACTCAAGCTTACTTAAGGGTCAGAAGCAGTGCCCTACAGCTTTCAAATCCTTCATCAACAAAGCTTTGAATCACAGCCCATGCCTGAGTTACGTTTTCTTTTTGTTGTCCTTTACAGTGTCCCTAATCTTCAGAATGGGATCTGTTCCTGCTGCTGGCCTTGACGTGAGATCTTTCATCTGGATGTTTTTACAGCTCTTTAGAAAATAATCAGTAGGCACAAAACTGCTGGGCTCAGTGCAGGGGGCTTCCTTATCTCTGCCCTGTTGGGGCTCCGCCCTCTCCATCCGAAAAGGCTAAGGATTACATCATCAGCTCCCACATCCCATGCATGGTCACAATACTATCCACTTGTGGAAGCATTGGACGGCGTTAAAGCCGGATCTTTCGCACATTCTTTTGTGCTGGGACCTGGTTGGGCTAAGTGACCGTCCTATTTCCATGAGGTCATTAACGAGAGAGCAGAGAAAGGAGCTTAATGGCTTCCCCACACTGGGTCTTAAATCACAACTTCTTTCTGGAAACCTTTAAAGAGGGCAGGGTTCAAATGAAACTGGACTCATTATGTGGCCTGGGTCACTGTTTGGAGCCATTCTGCTGTGTCTGTAAGGGCCGTCTCATTTTCACTGCACTTAAAACGTGAACAGACTATTACCATGTCAAATAATAGAACTAAAATTCCAAAAAGAAAAGAAAGCAAGCATTTCTTGAGGGATTGTAGGCCTGAGCTAGGAAGGACCAGGTCTTACAATTAGTTTCCCCTTTAGTGATCAATAGCTAGTGACATTGAATCCTCCAACTATAAGGTATTTTTCCAATCAATATCCTTATATTCATGCTCAGAAACATATGGCAAGAGCTCTTTCTCTATTAATTACTTTTTCATAACCCCAATATCACATGCCTTCCAGGACAACAAAGATACATACAAATACTGTCTAACAATTCTAGGGGGCCAACCCAGGGTTTTGTGCATTGTAGGCAGGTAAGTGTTCTATCCTTTCTCTTTGTTTCTTTGCTTGTTTGTTTTTGAATCAAGGATCTCACTGATCCCAGAGTAGCCTCCAACTGGATTTGAATAGAGGATGTCCTTGAACTTCTGACTTTCCCACCTCCCAGCATGTTGCACCATTCTTCATTCATGTAGTGCTGTGGATCAAACCCAGGGCTTCTGTGGTGATAGGCAGGTACTCAGTTCACTGAGCGACACCGTCAGTTGCCCCAGCCCTTGGCTTTTTTTCAGAGACAGGGTCTCTCTATGTGACTCAGGCTAGCTCTGAACTTACTGTTGAGCCCAGACTGGTCTCCAACTCCCAATCCTTCTGCCTTAGCCTCCAGAGTGCTAGGATTACCACCTCCAGCCTTAAATTTTCTTTTAAACTAATATCAGTTGGTTTAGAAATGTTTCTTACTAGCCTACAAAGTTACTGTTTCCATGCATTCCAGGAGCTTCCAAGAGAAGAGGCCAATCATGAGTTCCCACCACTGAAGGGGTGAGCACTCCACTCACAGCCTTGTCTCCCAGAGGTACCACTTCCACAGACTCCTCTCCTTTTTATTTTTTTTTTCTACTTACATGGAGGTTGAGCTTCGAGTATCCAGGTACAGTTTTGATTGTGTGGATATCTTTCAGGGAACAATGGAGAGGAGATCGTATCAGAAGAGTCAGTGATGATGTGGCCTCCACACTCTGGGAAGCACAAACATTCATGTCACATAAACTTTCAGTTTCTACCAACTGCATCAAACAATTACTAGATGAGTGAAAATACAAATATATTCTTCTAATTTACACAGATCATACAGAGGATGCTCTCTGCAGAGGAAGTGTCACAAAAACCATCACATAATGAGAAAATGCTTTATATTTACATTACTTTTCAATTACAGGAAGTGCAGACATGGCATAGAAAAACACAATAAGGATGTGAATTGGCTGAACTGTCTAACCAATACCCTGGCTTTGATTCACTTACTCTGTTCACTCATAAATTATAAACGGTGTAAATTGTGTATAAACTAACTTTCTTTTCTCTAGAAAGCACTTCATTTTTAAAAGGTGATTGCAAGTTAACCAGAGGAGCATCTCTGGAAACTAAGGAGAGCAGAGCATGTTGCATCATTGAGTCCCAGTCTCCAGAGGAGGCAGGACTGAACCATGGTGCGAAGAGCAGTGGAAGGAGTAGGCAACCTGAGCAAAGACAGGGTGAGGAGAAAGGCCATATCTACACAGTCTTGACTGATGCATGAGAGACATAAGTAGTACTGAGAGCAGCACTGCAAAAGGGTCAGGACAGGTTTCAGAGGGTGGTTAACAGTTGGAGGGGCTTGGCTTTTATCTTCTAAGCCACAATGAAAAATGAGAGCCATGAGGAGCCTCAAAGTCATCAGTGTCTCCTACAAGTTATTTGGGAGGAAAATGGAGCAAGCATGGCTGAGTCTGAGGAAGCTGTTACAAAAGTTCAGACAGGAACAAGAGCAACAATTCAAGGGATATTAAATATATATAAAAAAGCAGTAAGTACTGGTTTTTTTTCTTTGAAATCACTGATAATGATAGACAAACACCAGTGTCTTGCTCCACAGTCTCCTGTGTACCTTTGGGAGACTGAGAGAAATTGTCTCTATCTATTTACTAATATGATACCTGCAAGTCAACTAATATGGATGCCAACTGGGATTTGATGAATAAGCAGGCAAATCTTTTTCTGAGGCAAGGCCAGTCAAGCCTTGCCATCAAGCCTGCTGACATGAATTCAATCCCTGAGATGCAAATGGTAAAGGAGAGTACTGAGACCCATAAGTTGTCCTCTGCCCATTAGTGTGCACCATGACACACACAAATAAGTACATGATCATTTTTTTTAATTAAAAAATATGTTGAACTCAATGATTTGAGTCAGCCAGATAAAAATCATGGCCCTATCCAAACCAATTAAGAGTCCCTCCAATCTCTAGGTTCCTTTGCAGTTTGACAATTTAATAAAGATTAATTTCTGAGAAGAATATGGTGAAGGGCAAAGGGTGAAAAGACTTGGGAGAATCAAATTGAGATGTGGTGATTTAAGCACAAAATCAAATTAAGAAAAAACAAACTGGGATTCAGCAAAAAGGTGAAAAAAAAAAAAAGACTCCATGGTGATGGAATCTGACTCTACAGTGCAAACAAGTCTCAGAGTTGTGTGCCTCCCTGGATAGGTGCTAGGTAAATTAATTTGGCTAGTTCCTTTTTATGTATCACTGGCATTATATCAATAAACATTATTCTAAAACCACCACACTTAAGAGATATACAGATTCTAAGACATCATCATCATTTAAGATAGATGAGTAAAATATATGAACAGGTAGAATACCTTTAAGTTTCCCTATCTGAACATTTGTATATTAAGTTGGAAACTGTGAACGGTTTCTGAAGCCTAGTGTTGTTTTATCCCTAAGAAGGGGTTGGGTGACCCACAGAATACTTGCCTTGCCTGAACTGAGCCAGGAAGCCCCTGCTCTGTCTGGAAGATCCAGACTGGAACCTCACAAAGAGGCTGTTTTCTGTAGAGATGATGGAGTTAGGTGGGTGCTGTCTTCCACATACTCTGGCGACACGGGTGTTTGCAGAACTTGAGCCATCATACGTCTACAAAAATGGAAAATGGAAAACAGGCTCAATACTGCATATTTACCATGAGCAAGAAAAAGGGCGGAATTCTTCTAATAATGTGAGTGCGATGACCCTGGTTTAAGAAATTAAACTAGAAATTCAAAGACATCTGACCACTCTTGCCAGCAGGGTGGAGTTTATAGCCCATGTACCCAATTCTCTACATCTCTCTGTGAAGCTCCAGCTCCCTCATCTGTTTGGTGAGGAAGTAACACAAGTCTTTAAGCACTTCTATGTGTAAGCCAGGGATAAATGAGTCCCTTATCTTTGCATGGCAATACTTGCTTCCTAAGAGGAAACAAGTAACATTGAGTCAGAAAACTAGATTTTGGGGTCTAGAATTCAAACTCTTATTTTGTTCAATATCAGCTGAACAGGGTAGCTAGATTGATATAACATGTAGGTATCTAAATTAAATATTTGCCAGCTATATTTTGTTAAAATGACTAGGGAAATTACAGAATATTCAGTGATCTAAAGTAAGGAAGATATTCACAAGTAAGCTGGAGTCTAGTGATAACTATAATCAGTCTTCTATCACGTAAGCAGGATTGGGAGAGTATCCTGAGTTGATTTGTGCAAGCACATGAATAAGATGGCAATAGGGTTTAAATTATCAGAGAAAGGGACCAGGCTTTTATAGAGACAAATACAAACTGAACATGGCTGTAGAACAGTACTTCTTTCTCCCTACCCCTTTTATTATTAAATATTTACTTTAAATCTAAACTTTCCATAAATAAAACTTAAAAATGATATTAATTCAACAAAAATTGACTGAAAATTAAATTATGTTTTTCTAACCAATTGAAAATATGATTTTCAGTACTATCATTTCAACCAGTCCCTTACTCTCTGCTCGGCCATAAATAGGACATTTGTGTTGCACCTTCTCCTACAAGCTCAGAGACTGTCCAGAAGGGGCGGGAGCGGGGAGACGGTGCAGACGGCAGAGTCAGAGGATGGGGAGGAGCACTGTAAAGCAGTGTCTTCTGGACATGAGTGGGTCTTGGTGCCCATGAACTCACGCGGTTGTGTTTGCCAGTGTGAGACCTGCGCAGACCTAGTGAGTCAATATCCCAGCACGGATAAGGGAGGCCCTTGTTCATGCTCCAGTGTATAACGCTACACCTGTGTGTGTGGGGGCAGCACAATACTCAGCAGGTTATTGTCAGGAGAGAAAAAAAAGCTGCAAGAAAACAGCTCCCAGAGCAGAGCTAGCAAATTACATCACCACTGGATATATGTACAATATATTCATATGACATAATTCTCAAGTCTGCTGCCAAGACTAGGCTTAGAAATTGATTTTTTTCATCTGCTCCTTAAGTAGAAAATTCCAGAGCAGTGTACACACAAGACTAAACTCTCAACTTACTCTTTTCTTCTAGGTGACACTAATGAAGTACGATTTTTGAAGCTGAGTCTACAAAAGGAAAAAAGAGCAACCATGCTCATGGATTCCAACTAGCTCAGCTCTCCAGAAGCTGAGGCAGGTCGAGCTAAGTGGTAAACATTTCCACAGGAAAGGACTGGGGATGCCATAAAATCACGAGATTTTAGGCACACATTTAATAAGCCACATATTAACTATCGGAGGTATAAATGTCTAGCATATGTCAGTTTATAAAGTTTCTAAGAATAGAAGGCTTAGCATAGATAAAAACCTCATGAGGTGGATTATTAGGAACAAAGTAGACCCAAGAGTAAGAAGCTTCTCACAGGGAGAGAGGCCAAGCATGGCTGCCGTGAGGTCCCTGTGGCTGCAAGTTTTCTGTATTCTGTGCCCAGAGTGAATGGTAGGGGTGCAGTCACAGGGCGAAGGCAACTCCATACACTCAGCTCTCGGGTGCCCTTCTCTGGCCCTGTGAGAGAAGGGAGAAGGATCGGGGATAAGGGCTCTGGGCTTCTCCCACAGCCCAGAGTATGTTGGAGACAGACTTCTTGTGAAGTGTCAGCCCTTTCCACACAACGAGCCCTAGCCAGAAGCGGGGACTGAGCTAACGGATTAGGAATTTTCATGTTTGACATTTCAATATCATGAAATTTGAGTAAATATCAACCATTGCCAGGTTAATACATATATCAAGTGGCATTAGGAAAAAAAAATCATTCAAGTGAGAGCCTGACATCCCTTCCTGATGACATTTACAGTTCTCGGAGGAAGGCCTCTATGTTCAGAGTCTTGCAAGAATGGCAATCCAAAAAAATGTCACGCGAATCTTTTACTTTACCAAACATAATGTGCTAGTGTAAATATTCACGATTAATGAACTATATGAGCTATGGAAATGTTGATAGCAGAATTTCTTTTAGGGGAAATATAACTTCACTTAGCAACACATCTTTGTAAGCGTCATTGTGGAACCACAGTAATGGAGGTAATGTGTTCTGTCTTGGGGGACAAGTCGCTCCCCTTCCTGTGCTTCCTAATCATTGCTGTTCCACCTATTTTATGAAATGGTGATGTTAGTATTTATCACAGAGAGAACTAAATGAGTAAAAAGAATTAAGAGATTTCTCATGTGTAACAGATAGCTGTTAAATAGCGTGAGTCTTTATGACAAAATGCTTTACATCTCTCCTCTATCTCCCAACCCAGTGCACCAGTATGCTGTCAATTTTCTCTGATGTATCTTTTGATTCTGTCTCTTCTCCTCATGCCTGGAGGCCTCCTCTGGGTGCCTTAGTATTTGGATTTTTTCTTGATCACTTTTTTCTGTCTTGACTTTGAGTCATCTTTCAATTCAGTCTCCACACAACTGCCTTTGTGCCATGTGCTGTCTCTAAAGTGTAAAGCCAAATACAAAGGGAAAGATGAACAGCCCTACAGGTTTGTAGACTACATCAGACAGAGAGAAGCAGTCACTGGTGGCTACACTTCCGATCCAAAGAGCACGTGACTGATACGGATGCCAGTGCTGCGGCCTGGAGTACTTGCTCTCCTCTGATCAGAATCCTGGGGTGAATAAGCGGCTCATGACCACCTGATGGAAATATCAGCCAGCACTTATGGCCCAAAGCCTGTGACTGCAGGGCAAAATGAATTTCAATTTCGGCAGCAACACATATTTTGCTTTCTAAATCTCCTAGGTTGAGCTTTCCACGAAGAGAAACTGGGAATGTTTTAAGTGTGTGGCTTTATTTCCATTTGTGGCACTATACTTTTTGTTTCCTTACTTGCAAATCTCCTAGGAAATAGCAAAATAATTGTAGCAAGACCAAATGTGTTTGGTGGGGGCTGGTGAAATGGTTCAGCAGGTAAAGATACCTGCAGACAAGCCTGATAGCCTGTGTTTGAATCCTGAGATCCACTCACATGATGGAGGGAGAGAAGTGGCTCTAACAAATTGTCTTCTGACCTCCATATGCAAACACATGTACACAAAATTAATACGTAAAAATGTATTTTAAAATGTTGATTTTGCAAGGATGATACATTAAAGACTGAAAATAAAACATAAATCTTAAAATGTAAGTTAGTTCTTCTTAGGGCCTCATTTTATAGCTTAGAAACTTTAAAGACTTAGAAAATATAAGTGACTTAGAATCAAATAGTCACTGATAGCACAGATGTCTTCCTGGCATCTTACTGGTTGTCATTAGTACCAAGGGGAAAGGTAAGATTAAATTTCTTTAATTTAGCTCAGATATTAAAAAAGCATAATTCTGTAAAGCTCCATGAGATCCCCATGACCTTTCAGAAAGATAATCATTGGAGTTTCCTGATTCTATAAGACTGCAATGAATCATCATGATTGGGGGCTATGATGGCTGATCTTGGTTGTCAATTTTACTTCACTGGAATTAACTAAAACCCAAACAGCTGGGCACAGCTGTGAGGGGGTTTTCTTGGTTGGATCACTTGAGGTTCGAGGACTCTCTCATAATCAGGTCCTTCCTCTGGTAGAAGCTCACACAAAAGAACAAGGAAGAAGGAAGCTTTTGCTTTTTCATCTGCTTGTCCTCTTTCTCACTGGCAAAGCCATCTACTTTGTTCCTTTTAGAGAATCCTGACTAATAAGACACATTTTAGAAAGCCGTGTGTTGGGCTTTCGTGGATTTCAGAGGGTTTGCCGTCTTTCATGCATTCCATTCCACTGAACAGGCACAGCATTCTCAGTGTGGCTAATTCACAGGTGTTTAACAAACAGCCCAGCGTGTAGGCTAATAAATAAACCTAAAATTTCTGTCCCTGACTGCTAAACCTGGTTGTGCTCTTGGACCTCTGTGTACTAGTAACTGTCTGTTTCCCCTGTCAGGCTTAATTGCAGGTCTCTGGCCTGGCACACCCTCGCCTCTCATTTGGCCCCCTGGTGTTTACTCTTCACTAAATTTTAACTCTGTCTGACAACTCATGTCTTTGCTTCAAGTGCTTTAAATCTTAACAAGCTGAAAGAAACATAGGTAAGGGTAATACACTTAGGAGGTAATAGAACTAATTCATATCTGTCAGGTTGTCAGGAAACTCCAATTTCCCCAAACTCCAAAAGGTACTACAGATATCCAGAAATGAGCTCCCCCCTGGAATATTAGCAGATTTCTGGAAGTTAAATACCAGTGTTCTTCAGGAACTTGTGAATCTGATTCCTCTTTTCCCAAAGAAGTCATTTCCCAGCAAAAGCAACGAATGGATATCAGGCTAATGTATCTCTCTGTCACTTCTCAGCATGATAAAGCTTCACACTAGTCTGCAGGCCCCTTAGTACTCACACGTACTTGTCAGACATTTCAATCCTTCTATGCCAGTGTCCAGTCCCCTTATAACGTGGCTATTCACACTATTCTAGGCCTATTCTCACTATGCCTTCACAGATAGCCCTGGCCATATCCAGTCTGCTGGCCCTGTTCAATCTACTTTCTCTCCCTGCTCTGGACTCTTCCAGATGCCTTGGGATATTTTCTTTCTCTCTCCCTCTGATGCACAATAAAAGCTCCCCATACTGTGGAATGGTCATGTCATTAGTTTACACAAAGTCCACCTTGAGAACAGAGAACTCATGAACCACTTTCACGTTATATCTAGTGGCATAGCTGTTAATGGAATTCCCAGCTTTGAATTTGTCTCCAAGATAGAGGAAGTATTAAATGACAAAGAGGGGAGTCTCTTGGGGCAATGTCCACTCTGTTAGAGTCATAAATGTAATCAGTGAAGGATGTGGAAACATGATTCCTTGCAGTGGCTTTTCTTGAGGGGAGAGAGGAAGGAAGAATGGGCTTCCTCATCAGTGATATTTCCCAGTACATCGTTCTGAAATGGAAAACCAAGCTAAATCTCAGGTCAGGACTCCTGCTCCTGTGTTGTTATTCTATGCTATCCCATTCAGTCTTCACATTTTCAGAAGACTATGAAATATAAAAACGTGCACTGTCTGCAAGCAGTGATTTCAAGATCCCCCAAGCAGGAAGCGTTTAAAGAGACTCTGAGCCAACATGGTCCACAAACTGCGAGCTGTGGCTTCAGTTCAACTCCCTCCTTTTTCTTTGGCATAGCTGCTGGAGATTCATTTGGCATGGACATGGAAATGACTAAGCAGGGTATCACAGCAAGTCACAAAACAAACATGTTAAGGACTGACTGCTCAAGAGCTCAGTGTAAACTAAAGTGTCTGATAGGATAAAGAAGGAAGAGGAGAAGGGATATAAAAGGAAAGGGGAGAAAGAATAGGGAGGGCAGAAGGAGGAAGGGAGAGGGAGAAGAGGTGTCTGTCCTGGATTCATTTGTAAAACAGTGAATATTTAAAGAAGGCTGTTTCCCTCTCTCTCTGAAGCTCCAGCTTTCTGTTGTTATTCTTCCTTTCCTTTGGCTCATTTTGGGAAATGGCTGTTTTAAAAACAAACATATCATGGGCTGCATCGCAAAATAATAATAATACAAATTATGGGTGTAATAGGTGTCTGTCCTGTTGCACCTTGGATGTTGTAAGCAGATAATGTGAACAGGCTCTGCTGCCTTGGAGTGAGGCTGGGAGATCTGGGTTGATTCAGTTTATATTAGATACTTGGCTTCCCTTCACTTAGATAGGCAGCAAAAGCTTAAGGAAATAAACAAACAAAACCTGAACCATTTAGGGCTTGCTTGCCTCCTCTGGCTCCAGCTCTGTTTGCCTGACTGTATACTCCCTGCAAAGAAGAGGCAGGATGGGCCTGGGCTCTGCTAGCTTTTTATCTGTGCTGATTCTCACAAGGCAGACATTCCATTGCGCTGAGCAAAGAGGCTGCTGGAGATGGAGGTCAGCTTCCAGGGGCCTTGGGTGCCCCTCAGCTGCCCTCCCTTCTTCATGCCCCACCCCATCTCCATCCCTCTTCCTCCCTCTCACACTGAGCCCAACCATTTTCTCCCAGATCAATAAGAACTTGCAGACCCACAGCATCTAAGGCTCAGAAGAGAAATTCTAATGAAGCAATTAAACTGGCAGTTGGAGGTCACTTTAACACTTAGCCTTCAGGAAGGAAAACATAATGGAGCCACTTTCCCTTGCTGACCATACAAAGCCACTCTTAACCAGTTGGTCCTACTACTGCCTAACATGAAATGCTCATGAAATATCATTCCTTAAAGCCAGAGGAGAATTAACACCAGGCTGGAAAGCGAGTGAGCAGGGAAACACAGACATGCTGCCAAATTTGCTGAAACCCAATTCGTGTTTCTGTGTGGGACTCTCAATATTCTGATAGAAATTTTTAAAGAAAATGGTCTTCCTCCCTTTTTACTATAACAGAATGAAATTCTAGGAAATACACCTGTGCCATGTTTTGTGAATCTTCATGCAGCCCAAAATAATGAGGCCCCTATGTCAATAACAGTGTCAGGAGCAAGCTGATTGTAGCACAGCCCTGCGGTGTCCTCTGCAAAGCTTAAAATGCAACTAATTCCTGCAGGGGTACAGATGGCAAAGACCCATCCACTCATTTATTCACAGTGTGGCTATTAGGGGAAATCCATGCATCAGATCGCTGCCTTTGGGTACAGACCTCTGCGAGTTATATGAAAGAAGATGGACAGTGTTTCTTACTTTATTACTTTAGCTGATTGTGCATCACAGTGATAGAACACCTGACAGAAACCACTAAAGGAGGGAAGGTTTAATTTGGCTGACGTTTCCTCTGCATGCTGAAGTCTGCCTTTCCTTCCTCGTGCTCCAGGTTGGAGCTATCTGTGGGCTCACTCTACCTTCTAGATGAGCTTCCACCTGTATATACAGTAAGATAAGACAACTCCTCAAACCTCACAAATGAAGGTTCAAACTGGATGCTCTTCTCCAGTTTCCTAGGTTCCCAGACCCCTTAACAAGCTAAGATCCTCAGGTTATGCTGAGGAAGAGAGGGGGCGGGGGAGGACACATCCAACATCAATCGCCTAGCAGTGGCTGCACATAATGCACCTAACACTGAATGAATGAATGAATGAATGAATGAATGAATGAATGAACGAACAATCAGTCAATTCATAGCACCTAGACCTCCTTACTTCTAACCAAGGACATTTTCTACTCCGTATTTAAATTTAAAACATTTTCTTTTCTTTCAGTGATAATTCAGGACTAGGTTCATCAGAAATAAAGTCAATTTTTATATTTTATCAAAATATTTATTCTTACTTTAGGGAGTATGGTAAGGGTCTCCTTTGAGGACTGGACCTATATCAGTGTGTACTGCACCTTGACCAAGACTCTATTAGCATCTCTCTTTTTAAAGGAGATTTTTAAAGAGATAATACTAAATGATTTGTAATTATGTTCTGACTTTAGCATTCTGTCTTTGTTATCCTATGACTGCTGGTATTTCTACTATAATTGTCCTAATTACTACATCTTCTACAAAAACAGGATGACTTGTCTCATTTAAGCACAGTTTGCTGTGATATCAGTGATGCATGCACTCTTCACTAAAAATGCCCTGAACGCAACCGTTACTGAAAGCATCATTCGCTGCTGTTAGTTTCCCCTTGCTAATGGCTCTGGTTAAGCAATAGGACCAAGGGATTAACTTTGGAGTCTCTGAAATGAATGACTGGCTTTGTCTGAGCTTAAGCTACAGAGATGATTATGTGAGATATTGGCCATTGGAGTACATCTCACATCCAGTCCTCATCTGGTCATACAGATAAATGGCTGGAGTGTCAATGCTGGCCTTCACGAATCCCCGGAGAGCTGACTGGATTTGGAGCCAGGCTTCCAGCCTCACCAGAGCATTGCCCAGCCTGGTTCCAAACCTCTTCAGACCTCCTGTTCCAATAATTGAGTGTACTTGGAGACTGTGCCCAGCAGATCTCCATCCCAATTTACCTGTAACCCTTTCCATACCATGTCGTTGTGAAGGAAGTTTCGAAATTATGTAAGAAAAGATGACATAGCTTATATACAGTTTATGTCACCAAGAACATAAATGCATATACCAGGAAAAAATTAAGCCATGTGTTCTAATTTCTCACTATAAAAATATACAATTACAAGACCCACCAGGGTGACTAAGTTAGTTAATTCTGTGTCAGTGACAGAACACCTCAACAGAGACAACTGAAGGGCGGGAGGGCTTGACTCCACTGAAGGCTTCACAGCCACTTGAGTTCATTGTGATAGAAAAAGCAGGGGGTGGAGAGGCTTCACCTTCGGTGGCAAGAACATGTGAGCTGGGTAACTCAACCATAGACCAGAACGCGACGACGCTGAGAGTGTGGGTGAAGAAGTTCTGCACTTCCTACCCTGCTGTAACCTACAGTCTTCCGGCAACCACCCACACCAACCAGTGAGCGCTCCCATCCCTAGTACACTGTCATTTCTGCAGAGCAGGACACCTCTGTTCACACGCTCTAGGTATTCAGCTTCACTCTAGGTGTCTCTCGTTCTTCTCATAGCTTTTCTTTGCCCCTTGATTGGTGGCATGACTCCCTAAGATTTTACATGGTCTTCCTGAAAGTGACCATTTGTACTCCTGTGACTTTAAGAACTACCCAAGTAAAAATACATATACATGTATACATAAATACACACACACACACACACACACACACACACACACACACACACACACATATATCCCCCCAACTAAGACTCCCACCTTGAGCACTGAACTTAGACTCTAAACTCTATAGGCTAGCTGTTAGCATATAGGCAGCCTACCTCTAGGTCGCTTAGCAACCTCTGATGTCATCATTTGTAGTGGCCACTGGGGCCCCTGGGGATGAAAGGATCCCTGGCTCTCATTTCTCTCTCCTCTCTTGTTCTGTCTATCTTGGTTTCTCTCCTCCTCTCTGACTGTCTCCCTGGGGTGCCTCACCCATCCTGCTTTCTCTCTTCTATGCTCTCCCTCTGTCTCTGTCTCTGTCTGTCTGTCTGCCTCTCTGTCTTTCCCCATCTCTGTACAATAAATCTTTTCATACCAAATCAGTTGCATGGCATTTTTAAACAGTAGACATGTAAACAAATCAAACCCATCTTAGCTCTTTATTCAGATGATGGCATTGTCATGTCCCTGCTCTTTACACAGATAGTTACGGCACCTTCTGTCAGCCACCCGCCTTTCAGCATGTAGTTGGCCCACAGGCCTTTCTCTTTGTTATCATAAAAGGCCTTCAGTATGAATGGCCCCTTCTTTCCTTTCTCAAGACAACTGCCCACAATAAGGCTTAACCACTCAAGCATTTCCCACAGATCCTCAACAGTCTTTATTGAAACTCTTTCTCTTTCTGCCAACTTATTCTTTACACTGCTCATTGCAAAATACAGATCTGAGTAAGTTATCCTTCTATTATCTGGAAAATGTTCATGAACATTTTCCTACCTATAAGACAATTCTATGGGATTTTTTTCTTTCTTTCTTTTTAGCCAAGGCCCAGAAGAGCATTGGATTCAGATGGCTTCTGTTGGCTTTGGTCTCCATGCTTCTTAACACCTGTCTATACTCCAGGCACAAAGCTTGCCCATCCTGTTTTAAAGTCCATGTGCTATTTTCCCATCCATCCTTCTCTGGCAGCCTCTATAGCCCCTTGCCTCACTGCATGTTCTCTGTCACTTAAATGCCACCTCCAGTGTGAAAGCTTCCCTGGCTTCCAGGACCAAATGAGTCAAATAGCAGTGTGCTCAGCTCTGAGTACACCAAGTGCCAGGTGCAATTCCATTAGGAAGATTCATGAACTTCTGCAGCTCAGGAGTGTCAGGCCCAGTGTCAGAGATGAAGAGCCTCTTAGCTTGCTCCTCAGCCCAAGAGTCCTCCCAGCTTTCCATGCTGCCCCTTCTCCTGCTCGTTGAACATGCCCTGGCTGAAACCCCATGTTCCATCAATAACAGAAGCATGCTGAAGGCTACAGATAAAAAGCATCTCTTTGACAGCAAGCACGTCTTCCACATCTTCATAAATAACCCAACAACAAATCAAACTTTGGACAGAGTACAGGGAATCTTATGAAAGAAGGAGAAGATAGAAAGACCTGGAAAGGACAGGAGCGCCACAGGAGAGAAACAGAACCAAGAGATCTGGGCCCAGGGGTCTTTTCTGAGAATGATACTCCAACCAAGGAGATAACCTAGAACACCTGCACAGATGAAGCCCATGGAGGCTCAATGTCCTAGCGGGTTCCCTAATAATAGGAACAGAGACTGTCTCTGACAAGAGCTCAGTGGCTGGCTCTTTGATCATCTCCCCCTGAAGGGGGAACAGCCTTGCCAGGCCACAGAGGAAGACAAGCAGCCAGTCCTGATGAGACCTGATAGGCTAGGGTCAGATGGAAGGGGAGAAGGACCTTCCCTATCAGTGGACTTGGAGAAGGGCAGGGAGAAGAGGAGAAAAGAAGGGTGGGAATGGGAGGGAATGAAAGATGAGGGAAGGCGCTACATCTGGGATACAAAATGAATAAACTGTAATTAACATAAAAGAAAAAAATATTAAAGCGAGTTTAAAGAAAAATATTAAAACGGGTTTAAAGAAAAAAAAAAACGGTGGCGTTAAGCCCCTTATTAGCCTATTCCAATTCATGAGACAAAAGCTGAATGCTCTTCCCAAGCAGCACAGCTAGTAATGACCACCTCTGGGGTAGACCCAGGTTCATCTTATCAAAACGCTAAACTCTGGGCCAACACACTATGGCAACGCAGTGATGGTGCAGTTCACCTTTTATGTCATGACTCTAGAGTTTTCAGGGTACCTGCCTCTCTGCATGCTTCTGCCCACTGACCAGGTTGCTCCAGCTGTTTCATACTGATAACAGGTTCGGATGATCACATTTGTGTTTTGATGTACCTGCCAAGCTGACTCCCATCCAGCACTTGTCTGCCAGTTTACTTGCCCACCTCCACCCTCTGATGAGGTCCTGTCTGAGGTCTCACTTCCTCTTGCTCCCTCTCTCCTGCCATGGTTTAGGTTAAGCCACGTCCTGCTGTGCATGGAGATATGTCAATACTTAACAGAAATTTTTGTCTGTGTATTTGTCCCCAAGGTCCATGGAAAAATCACTTCATGAGCACAGGAAGGAAAAGCACACCCAAACTAGGTGTGCCTCTAACCTGGGTTTTGACCTTATCACCGTGTAAGTTGAGCTGGGAATCATGGAATGGAGGGAGGAGGAATTGTGTCTCTACTCAGCTGCACTGTGGGAGCTAGGGGAGGAGGGAGTGGTGGAGAAATGCCTGCTGCTTTGGCCTGTGGGTAGGCAGGAGGCTTCTGGTCCATCCAAACTTCTATCACAGATCCTTCTTTTGTATTTCTATTTTGTTTGTAAAGAAATGTATAGCCAGCATGGTCTACCAGGAGAGTCCAGGACAGCCAAGGCTATACAGACAAACAAACAAACAAAACCAAGAAATATTATAAGCCTGTAGGGTTTCTTTCTTTAGCCAGAACATATAACTCCATTTGGCTTTTGGTTGTTTGCTTGCTTCTAATTGCTATAAAGTCAGCATTTAGTCTGCAACATTCTGAAAGACAATCTTTCCCCACTCCACCCCTCACTTTAAGTTTCTCTTAAGTAAATATGCCTATTTATTCTGCTTGTGAATTTAGTAAATTTTATAAAATTAGTTCTTTACTAAATTTCAGAAGTCTTAATCATTAGCTCTCTAAATATTACTTTTGTTTTTTTCTCTTCTCTTCTCTTTCTGGGATCCTTTGCAATGAATCTCTAACATGCTTTAACCCCACTTCTGTCTTTGAATCTTTGTGTCCACCTATGCTTTTCTTCATGTTCACTATTCTCCCTTATCTTCCAGTTAATTATTTTTAACTTCACCTTAATCTAATTTTCTCAAACCTTCTGGAGTCTTCAGTTTAGATACTATGTGGCTTTTTTTTTATTCTAAAATTTTCAATTGGCTCTTTTTAATAGTTGTACTGCGGCTTTTTATAGTCTGTAGTTCTTTACTGAAATACTTTAGCTTGATTTTTATCTTCAGGAGCTTAGTAACCATGTGTCTGGCGGCCTCGGTATTGGGCATGCCAGCAAGTTTGTTGTTGTCTGTTGTTCTGCTGAGTCTCACTTAAGTAACAGCATCTTGTCAAATAGATGATAGCCCGTGACAAGCTGCTGATACTGCACATGAGAACAAACGTGGATGATTCTCTCTCCCCTTGTAGAAGGATCTACATTGTTTTCTCCAATGGCCCGTACCTAAACATAATAAAAGATTGGTTCCTTTTATCTCGTATCTTGAGATCTGTGGGGACACTCGATGACTTCAAGTGGGAGGCAGTTGCTGTAGATGTTATTGCGTCTTCACTTTACTTAAGATCTGCTTTGTATTTTCCAGAACCTTCACCTATTTGCACCCTGGGCTCACTGTCCTCTGCTTCAGAAGCCCCGGAAGAATGGTCGACCTTTTCCCTTATAGGCAGAAACTGTTTCAAATACTGTGTTCACACTTCTCTCCCATATTAAATGAGACTTGGCTGCATTTAGAAAGATGTTTTTAAATGTCATCCAACTTTAAAATATTTTTTTCAGAAGTGTTAGTCCAAATTAGCATTTAAGAGAATGAATGTCCTCCACATAAAATCCTGGCCACTTAGGCTGTTTAGGGGAGGGATATATAGTCATAAGTCAGGTAAGCTTTTTCTAATGACCCAGCCTTGTAAAATAACACGTAAAATGAACACCTTTAGACTTTTGAACCATGGAAAAAACTCTTGGATTTTCCTGAGTCAAATACAAAAGAAGCTAGCCAGTTAGAGTACGTGTCAGGAACTGTCAGAAAACTGTTATAGGAAGATCCATTAACCAAGAAAGCCTGGTTTATAGTAGAATGAAATACCTATAAATAAATGAAACATGGAAAATATTTTGCTGGAAAACCAGTAACGAAACCTTTTTAAATTACAAAATAAAGAAAACGACATTCTTACATTAACTACAAAGTATTAATTTCAAGTCTGAAACTTTTGCTGTTGGTAGTGACAAAATCACCTTATCATTAAACCCACTAATAGCTGCATCGCTTTCTGTACCCCAACCTCTCAGGCTGTTTGGTCCTATCAGAGAATTGATTGGTTTGAGGAGCAAACTGAAAAATTCTGATCACAAGAAGAGTAAAACACTCTGGGGATCGCAGAAGTTTAATGATGATCTATCTAAACTAGTTGTGAGCATCTTTCTATGGCTTCCAAGATCTGGTTTGTGGCCAGCCATGCCAATAAGGAGGCTTTTGTAGAAATCAAACACACACGTGCTCGTGTACACACACACACACACACACACACACACACAGTCCTTTCCTCCTTTTTCCAGATAATGGACTGAGATAGGACTAGTGAAGCTATTTCTTGATATGAAGCAGAAAATAAAATAAAAGCTAAAAGTGCTAGAGCAACGACGCAGCTGCTATACAAACCTCTGTATTAACCACCTCCTGATCACATTTTAAACAAAAAACCAGTGGCCTTATGTTTGAGGTTGCTAGGAATTGGCTCTCCTGTGACCTGACACGGAAAAAACATCCCTAATTAACAAGCGCACCCTCAAAACTCCTACGGCAGTGGTAACAATGTTTGAAATTTGAGTCACTTACCGTAATACAAGAATCTGTGGCTTCAAGGTCAAAATCAGTAATGTTCAGAAGAACACGGTGATGTTTTTCAACTTGAATGAGCCAAGAACACTCAGTGTTATCTCTGTAGCTATTGGGGTAATTTGGAGAATGAATCTCTCCTCTGGGAATCTGTAAAATCCCACCACAACCTGTAAGTAGGAAACAAGGTTCAGCCATGAGAGAAACTTCTGTTATAAAAAAAGGAAATGTAAGTAATGATACTAGCTACAGGGATCAGTATCCTGCTTGGCTTGACTATTGTATCAGTTCCATGCTAACAACTTTAAAGAACTAAATATCCATATTCACTCATTCATCTCAACATAAACATGAGAATATGGATAATACTAATAAAATAATATCCGTATTTTATTTACCAAAAGTTATTTTGGTGCCAAAAGTTAATTAAAATAATAATGTGGGAGGAGGGTACCATTCACTGATAGAATGCTTGCCTAGCATGCATAAAAACCTGGGTTGCATAAACTCTGCACAGCCATGCATCCTATAACCCCAGTATTCCTAAAATGGAGGCAAGAAGGTCAGAAACTCAAAGTTATCTATTATTAGACATGGAAAGTTTGAGGTCAACATGGTCTATATACGTAAACCATTGTTTTGACAGTTTATGAAAATACAAACAACTGACAGAAAATTTCAGCAATGTTTTCCAGCAGTGGAGCTAATCTGAATACTATGCATATCAATTAATATGCAATTCACTTGAAGAGGTTTCACTTAGCGTCATTAAGGAGGCGTTAAGGAGGTGGCCTGACTTGGCCTTGAGCCACTTCTCTGCACTAGCATCCAGCCGTGGGACCTTGGGCAAGTCGCTGAGTTCTCCAGGCTTTCTTTCCATGCTTGTAAAATGAGGGTACACAAGAGGCCTCCCTCACAGTGCACAGTATAAAGATTAAACGGGATAACCCTCATTAGCTAAAAAAGTAGCCATTCCTCGAACACCACCAACCTCAGCAATCATGGGTGTCTATTAAAACGCTTTGATCTATGTGTAATTTAAAAAAGCTGCAACATGCAACTTATTTTGATGACCTAAGATCTTGGGCAGAAAATCACTATCGCAACAGTAATAATTTTGGATTTCGCAAATTTAATGTTTTTTTTTTCACATTTGCTAAGAATCCAAAGTCTACTCTACAGCATGATGTGACCTGGAGAATAGAAACTTGTCATGCAAACAAATCTCTCCAACCATCTCAGCTATGATCTATATACACTGACCTATTTATATCCTTGAAAAATTAAACCCTACCATGAATTTTAAGGAAGACCATACATCAAAGCAATACTGGCTACTCACAAGGTCATCAGGATATAACTCTCATGCCTTCTTCCAATAATTTTGTAAGTCTCAGCTAGGCTTCATTTGGCTCAAATGCTTTCAGAATGCCTCCACATATTCACTTACCTCCAGGGACTGCTTGCCATGAGGCATTGAAACCTCTCCCATTTAAAGAGCTGTCCGTTTTAAAGCGGATTGCTAATTCATTTCCAGTGCTGGAGACCTGCATGGGGCTCACTGATGCTGATCGGGAACACAATTGGGCTATTCTTGGAGAGTGAAAATCAAGACCTGTGTAGATCTAACAAGGGCACAAGAAAAAGACTTCAGTTAAAAGACACATTTAGGCATTTCAGCCCCTTCTTGAGCTCCTTTTCGCAACCAACTCTTGGAATCTATTATGATTAGAGATTATTGTACTCAGTCTCCCTGGGTGGGATGAACTATGAACTTGAACTGAGTGTTTGCAGGCACTCCTTCTGCCTTTGGAACATGTAATTTCAGTCACCCACACAATACCTGTTTGCTTCATCAGATGGGAAAGTAAAGTAGAGCACATAGGTTATTTTAGAATCTTCCCTATCTTTTGCTTTCTTCTTTCTCATATGTCTGGGAATTCTTGCTTTCTCTGACAGAGACATTGCATAATACAGTATAAAGACTGATTTTCTAAATCTTGTAAGTCTCAGGAAAAATCTTATGAACATTGGGTTTACTGAAGGCTATTGATTTTCTAATTACATATTAAGGAAATTCTATCTACCCTGAAAACTGAATATTTTTTAAGACAAGGAATCAAACATAACAGGTTTTTTCTTCAGAGGAAGTCAAAATACAACCTGCAAAAGTATATTCCAGACCTCACAGGAGTGACATGCATTCTCCCAAGCCTGCTCTGAGGAGCCTGGCCAGGATCTCCTAACCTCCCAGGTAAAAACCCTCTAAGTCTGTCCCACATGGCTGCAACCCTCTTGGGCACCTCCACATTTGCCCAACTCTGTGTCTGACTTAGATCTCTCAACTCAGCGGCACATAGTACAAGAAGGGGTTTCCTTTAGTTGGCTCTACTCCAGTAGAACTCACTTATCTCAAGTGTGCATGGGATTAGAGGTGAAGAGAAGTAAGACTTTAGATACTGACACCCCTACTCCCATCTTCAAGGTATTATCAAAGTTGCTTTGTAGAATTCAGACCACTTTGGATGATAGTTTTCAAATATATTCATGTCTGAGTCCACAGTACCCCGGGCCAAAGCCAGGAACTCAGCTCTGGGCGATGCCTCAATAGGCAGCAGCCCCTCATCTCTTCAAGCTGGGCCTCTTTCCTTCTGCCCCTCCCTAATGCCCTCCCTTCCTTGCTCACTCTCAAACCCTCAAACCCGCAACTGGATGATAAGGGAATTCACTCAAGAGTTCCCTGGGGAGACAGTGAGAACAAGAAACCCACTTTGGAGGAGGAGTACATGACTTGAATCTATAATGATTTCTTTGTCTGAGTAATCCCCCCCCCCCACACACACACAGCCAGGCAGGAATTAAAGTAAAAGAAACTGCTGTTTCCCAGAGGGCTGAGCACAAGAACAGTAATTGCAAAGGAATGAAGCAGGCAAATGCTCTAGGCTTATTTTCATTAGGAGGAGCTGATGTTTACTGTTTGTGAGGCCCTGAAAATGCCATGAAAAGCAAGGCTTCAGGAAGAGCCTCCTTTGTCCCTTTCCACATACATTCAGGTGAATGGAAGCTTATCTCAAGAGCCTCTGTCCCACGTCTCTCATTCCGACCTCTGCCCAGGATGCAGTCCCCAGCACATGCAGCCAGCAGCATGTGCTCCTAATCAGAGGAGGGCAACAGCCAGCAAGTATTTCCAGAGAAGACCATGCTGGCGCTAACTGCTGACAAAGAGACCTACAAATTGGCAAAATAATCTTTGTTTTCCCTGTTCATGCATCCCCTTGAGATGGCAAACATAATGGGTTTGAGTTGGCTAGGCCTAGCAGCCTCCACAGGAATAAACACGGCTACTTCTGACATTCTTTGCCTCCCCTGGAGCTGGGCTAAGATCACAAACGAACATTGCTGAGAGGCCTGGCTGTGCTAAGTGACCACAGCCAAGCAATTGTCGTGTTTTGTTGTACCAAGGCAGGGATTTCCTCTCCTGGACGCTGATCCAGGCTCTGCACAGAGCTTTCTTGGAGACTGAAATAAAATCAGCCTGGGATTTCCATAACCAAAACAACAGAATGGCGATTTTTGGTGCCCATAAATAAAACTGGCTGCACATGGTCAGAGTGGGAAAGGATGGAAAGAATTTCAGGGGGTGATTCATTCCACTCCAGCTTGTGACTAAACCCTGCGGGGGGGGGGGGGGGGAGAAATGGTATGGTGATCAGAGATTAAAGTGTGTTTTTAGCAAATGCTCAGGATGGAGAGTATTTCAAAGCCTGTAGTGTTAATCTGTTCTGAACAGTGCTTTCTGCTCTGTTAGCTCCATTTAATTTGAAGGTCAAGTCAGCATTCCGGGGTTATGAGTCGCTGTACGGCTGCTCTGTGTAACTGGCCACTTTCTGGACAGTGGCTCTTTAGGGAAAGGAATGGCTCCTGGTAAAATTTGGTGGATTTCAGAAAGCCCATCGTCTAGTGACAGTCAGCCCTATTTGGCTGTGCTCAGCAGGATAGGAAAAGTGAGTGAGCAAGTTGACAAAGTTAGCCTTGTTTCTGGAGTACACATTCATTCGAATAACAGATTTAGAAACCTACTCTCAACATATTATCAGTGACCAAGAAAAGAAAAAAACCATAAAAGCCAACCTCTTCATGCTGATATTATCACCAACTCAGTACACATCTTTCCACCTAAGCTAAGCACTGGCAGAGAAATGAAAAAAGGGTTGTGGAGGAAAGGCCAAGCGGTTACTCTTTACAGACTTTGGAATCTTGACATATTCCCTCAAACTGTGCTCTTAAAACTTGGGAGCCCAGAGAACTGTCAACTTGTTCTAACAAACATACACCCAAGCAGGCAGCAACCTCTCTCGCAGACATTCTTAGCTGGCATAGGGCCACCTACCCCTAACAGTGCTGCTTGCTGCCCGGAGTCTCTGATTTTGTTCCTCTGCTCCTGAGGCTGATTGCAGAGAACAGACCTTGTCTCTGCTTTCTCATGTAATGGGTGTGACAAGACCCAAAGCACAATGAAGTCATTTACATTGTGCCAAGTGGGCAGCAATCACATGTATTCTGGAATATGAAAATGAAGGGCTTGGAACCTGGAACTGTGCACTTTGCTACAGAGAATTGGCTGCCAGCATTTTGTAAGTATTATGGGTTTTATGCAACCAAGTAGTATCCTTGTTGATAGAGGGGTCACTTCAGAATCCCATGGGTAAGTATTGGTGCTTTCTCTTCAAGCTGTAAGGGTGGATTTTGGAAGGTGCCTTGCTCTCTGTTAAACACCATTCTTCCCATCAGATGGAGTCGTGTCTAATAGCAGTACTGCCATAGAGAAGGCCATGAATTAGACATAAGACCTCCCAGCTTTGGCTCTGACTCCCTCCCTCTTACTACTGTCTCCTTGCAGATGGAACTGGGGTGCTGAATATATTTCCTAGTGACTATACCCACCATTATGGGACAACTTGGGAACCCCATTTCTTTGTACCAAGTAAATGTTAAGAGTTAACGTTTTCTATAAAGTACTCTACTATTTTCAAATCTCTCCCATATCTCATTTTATCTGGGTTTGCATAGAGCAATGAGGGGTGACTGAGTTCATTTCATAGGCCTTCCATTTGTGGAAGAGAGTGCTCATTGGAGCATATAGAAAACTACGTGAAGATTAACATATAGAAGAAACAGTTGGCATAGAAAGCCTTAAAATTCTTCCCCTCATAGCTGTATAGAAGAGAGCATGCCCAAGGAAAGCTCAGGATAGACACATGTGGGAGGAGAGTGGGCTGTGTACATGACCTATGAAGGCAATGAGTCCTGGGTATCAGCACTTGCAAGGGCATGCTTTTCTCTCAGCTCATTAGCCCACTCTCATTTCTCTTTCTTAATAACTGTCTCCATGTCTATTTATAATCATGCATCTCTGGTCCACTTTGCCTAGGACACATGAAACTGCCATTCATGCCTGAAATGGACATCATCCAGGTGGTCACAGAAAACCCCATGAACTTGAGACTTAATTTTGACAACTGTAATATGTGGACAGACTCCTCCTCTTACTTCATGCGGCTATTCACATCCTGGTGAGAATATGGTTGTATTCAGTCATTGTGAACCAAATTTGCATCATCACCATGTGTTGGTGAGAGATTTGAGTACCTTTGTTTACTCACAAACATCAGGGGCTCACTCTCTGTCATGTTCTTGGCCCTATGAATACAGGGGAAAATAGAACAAACCCAACATCCAAACCCTTGGAGGCTGCATGCTATTAGCTGCAGGATGACGCAAAACAGTAGTTCCCATAGCTCAGGTGATGGGGAATTTGTCTGTACTTAGAAACCATTCAATCTTGCTGCTAGGTCCAAGTTGGTTATAATAAACTCTAAGGCCCAGAGTTCCCAAAGGTTGTCTTAACTTTCTGAGAGAACTCTTGGAGTAGCTTTGGGAAGTTCTCTACAAAGGCCTTTTTGAAGATAAGGGTCACGCTAAGTGACTTTTAATAAGCAGCCCTCTGCAGCGGCTGCAGCCGTGGCACCCTGGCCCACCCCAGGCAGCAGCTGCAGATGGGAAGGCAATGCTCGCTCACACATGTGGGCAGTAGGGGCCGTCTTCCCACTGTCTTCCAAAAGCGGAACACTTACTCCAAGGAAGATTCCTCAGGAAGGAGAACTGTGGGCTGTTAAAGAACTCAAGCAGTTTTTTTGTTGTTGTTGTTGTTGTTGTTGTTGTTTATCAACAGGGACCAGTGAATCAGCCTCCTATCCATCCCGAAAAAGGCCCCAAGCCCAACCTGCCCACTGGGCTCCTTCTTTCCACTAGCTCTTCCCTTCCTTCCCTCTTCTTTGCTCCTATTTTCCCCAATGCTGCTAGCTGCACTCTCCTAGTGAACCACCCTCAGCCGCGGCCTCCTGGCACTACTAGGAAAGAACCTAACTAGTATATTAACCCCATATGTCTACTAAGAGTATCCAGTAAGAGGAGATATTTGATAGAATGTCTAAGAAGAGAACAGGGCTAGCCACTGGAAAAATGTGGGGATCGCTCCAGTTTTCACCCTGGATTGGTAATACACTGGGAAAATTGACTTCCTACCTCCAGGGCATCAAAATTGCAGGTTGAATGGTATTCCACATCAAAGTCATGGATGGTGAGCTGAATGCTACTCCCTGGGGCCACTCGGATGCTCCAGATACACTCCTTGTTGCTAGGATAGCTGCTAGGGTACCCAGGGCTGCTGAAGGAGCCCCTGGCTCCAGACATCTCCCCTCCACAACCTGTTGAACAAGAAAACCCAGGTAGCACAAAGTGGCAACAGTGACCAGAACACATTTAAATCTTCATCTCGCCAAAGGTGACAGAGAATGTGCAATGCCTCCTCTAGGAAGAAAGTTTAAATTTTGCCACTATAAAGCAGTAAGAAGTGTGTGGGATGCAGCCAAGTAGTAGAATACAGGCTTAGGATGCATAGGACCCTGGCTATAATCCTCTAGAGAAAGTGTAAGAGAGAGAAAATCACTTATTAAATTTAGATAAACATAGCCAGGTGCAGTGGAGCACACCTGTGATCCCAGCACTCAGGAGGCAGAGGCAGGTGGATCTCTGTGAGTTCGAGGCCAGCCTGGGCTACAAAGCGAGTCCAGGACAGCCAGGGCTACACAGAGAAACCCTGTCTCAAAAAACAAAACAACAAAAAAATTTAGATAAAAATTTATTGTGGTTTTTTTTCTAATAATAATCCTGAGTTCTTATTCCTAGATGTTCTTCATTTGCTTTAGATGAAAAGACCTAAGAGGAAGACAAAGGGAGGGCTAGAAAGGGAAAGCTGAAGATGATAGAAGGTATGACAATCAACAGGTACATAGAGATAGCATGGGAAGTAGTATTCAGACCACCAGTGCCCTCTGTATGATCATGTTGCATTTGCGGTTGAGTGAGTAACAAATATAGAAGAAATAGGAAGGTTTTGATTTATAGGTATTTGTAACTAAAATACATGAAAGATGACTTAGAAAAGGCACTCCAGGGCTCTAAATGGAGAATCTGGTTAAATTGGAGAATCTGATTAAAATGTCAAGTCATGAGAGAACAAGGGTACAATGAATAAAAACTTTCCAGAGTTTCAAACTTAGTGGCACAGTGACATGGCTCCTTGTATCCACTTCATCAAAGGCTCTCCTGGAAAGAACAGGATTCAGAACTGTTTAATTAGCATGTTAGAATCAACATTTTCAGAAGCATCCTATTTTATGGTCTAAATGTGGGTTGTGACATAAGACAAAATGCCCTCCAATACTCGCTATGATACTTTAACAGATAAGTAATTTACTCTCCAGAATCTTCAGGCTGCCAGGCCTTGGTCCCTAACTCACAGAGTTATTGTGTGGGTTAATAAAAGAGTCAAAGTAAGATTTTGGGAAAGAGGTAATTGCTTGTACTATCTATTGTCTCTCGGAAAGAGTTTATATAGATGTGAGACCACACTACAAAAACCAACCAAAAAAAAAAAAAAACAACAAACAAACGTGGGGCTAGGAGTAAAGATAGGGCTAAAAATTAAGCTGTCATTAGAAAAAAAGATGCAGAATTGGTCATTCATTAAGTTGTAAGACTTTAAAAACAGTTATATGTATATGGTAGTTTAGTTTTCAAAATGATTTTAATAAGCACATGATCGTGTTTGAAATTCCTAGCAACAAGATGAGGTAAGCAAGAATGGTATCTGAAGCTTCCTTTAGAGCTGATCTGTGAGTCCAGGTCACATAGGGAATTCCTCTCTGGAAAATCTTCACTTACTCTGACACCCCCACTCTGCATCTCCAGCCCTGTGCTGACTCCTGTAAGCCTGCCGGCCAAGCCGGCCTGACAGTGCTGTAGTGCTGTAATGAGAGCACTGGACATGACCCTCATGGCTGCTCTGCTCCCTGACTGAACAAAGAATCACCACAGCAACCTGGATAAAGGAAGCAGAGCAAATTTTTTCATTGACTTTGAGGCAAATCTGACACTGTCTCATATGTTAATGTCACAGACACCAGCCGAACTAGACTACAATAGCGCTTTGAAGCAACTCTATGTTTTTCCAGTTTTAAACAGTCAATCTTTACAAAGCCTTCACCAGTGACTGATAATCTATTTGATTTTTATTTTCCTCCAAACACTAGTCATCAGCTGAAAGGAAGTATTTACCTTATCAGCAGGAAGCACACTGCTCTACAGTTCTCTGAACAAGAAAGAGTTGAAAACTGTTGCTAAGTCTGTTTATTTTTGATAGATAATTTAAAAATTTGTCCATGAAAGAACTCACCTAATATTGTTTTTGTTTTGTCTAAAACAAGATACAAATTTTTAAATTGCACCACAAAAATACAAAAAGGATCTCCTGTCTTTAAGCCAAATATAATCAGAGTCAAGATGTTTTAGGTTATCCTCCTGTGCCCAGGATCATTTAAATTGTCATCTTTTCATCTTTTCAGTTTTCCTAACACTGTACTCTGTAAGCCAATTGCCAGGAGAGGTGCTGGGATGGAACAAATGTGGCTAAAGCCTACTAATGCTGGAGGAAAGGAACTGGGAGGCCAGCTTCTAGGGGACCCTCACATTCTATGCTCTGCTTCCTCAGCAGTTGATCGTACAAAGCCCCATAGCCAAAGTATTGTAAAACCAGTAACTATAGCAAAAACAAACATTAAACACAACAAAATGAGGAGGCTCACATACTTAACTGAATATTGATTCATAATATAATAGACTTCCTATAACCTAAAAACACAAACTTTTTGTTCTGTAATGCCTTGAAATGTGCTCATTGCTCAGGTCAACTTACTTCTATCACATAAAATGGCCTCTTTGTGCTTCTGCTATAGTTCACTGTTTTACCTCTGGTTTGTTTTATTGAAGCTTATTTTTATTTAAAACACACTAGCACAAAAGCCTGAAGGCAGAGCATACCTAGAAGAGCCTTATTTTGTTTTCTGTAGGAATTTAAGAATTCATGGCTTATAACAGATAGAATATAGAACAGAAATAATTTTAGAAGGGTTGTTTCATGAAAAGAACTTATAGCTATCTTTAGAAGTAAGCAAGTTCAGCAACAGACAGAAAAGAAGAGAAGGAAGAGCTGGAAGGGGCTGGGTAAGATTAAGGAGTGGAGTTTCACTCTTGGCAGGGTGGGTTTGATGGGAACTATTTAAAAAAAATAAAAAAGCTGGGATTTTAGGGAAGGTCCAAACCATGGCAAGCTAAACTATTTTCTGGTTCTCTAGTTTTACTTCATTCCCTAATAATTATAATTTGTGTCCTTCTTCTCACAAATAAATGCTAACCCATAAACATTCCCTAGACAATTAATCTACAAATTCTAAAGTTCAGGTCAGTACTGACAAACTTGGGAGACTTTGTCCTTGCCTTGTCTTCAAAGACAAAAACTATGAAACTCTCCTAAGGAAAAAGGAAGAAACAAGAACACAGAAACAAGAAACAGACAAAGCCTGAGTGAAGGACAGGTTTTCAAAGTCCTGGAACGGACTGGAGTAAGGAGAGTCATTTCCCAAGTTCATGTCGGCTAGGAACCTGAGACTCTGACAGGCAGGTCTTCTCAATGTTCTCAAGTCACGGCAAGGACCTGGATTAGGCTGGGACTGGAACCTAACATCTAACATGTCCTCATGAGAAGAGAGTGAACCTGACACTGAGGGAAGGCACCCTTATAAAGACAGAGGCAGAAGTTGAGGTTGTGATTGCTATAATCCACGAAATCCAAGAATTTCTAGCAGACAACAAAAGCTGGGAGAGGCAGGAAGATTTTGCTTCAGAGCACCAGTTGGTGGGATGGCTAAGAACAGGCAAAGATAGCGGAATCATGCCCTCAGACATTTGTAAGTCCAACACTCACATCTCTATTTTAAAGTGTTCAAAGCCTTCAATTCTTTAATGTCATTATTTTAGAGAACTTTTTCCAGGGAGAAGTTCAGAGAGCCTCCAAGGCTCTGCCTCATCCCTTTTTTTCTAATTCTGCCCTTCACTTTGCCCTCAATTCCCAGGCTTTTCTCCACAGGGAGGTTGTTCCACAGCAGAAAACAAACAAAAACAGGTGGCACCATGTTGATACAACCATGGGCAAAATCAACAAGGAGAGGCCACTGCCTTATAGTTGGAATGAGGTTCAACATGACTGTCCTCTGAGAGGAAAATTTAGAGACAGACATACAGAAGGGGGAAGGCCATGTAAAGATGGCGGCAGAAACCAAGGTTACAGAGATAGATGATTCCGAGATCGTGTTCTGGTAGTATTATATCAAGGGCAGCAGTCCTCACATACTTCACCCATCCTCAGGGTCCATGCTGAGCAATCCAAACTCTTCTGAAGATAGCTAGCCTGCCACTCTTACTGTAACCTAACTCTTCCTTGTAAGCTACTCTTTGTAGCTAACCCTGGGCAACGGGCTAGCTAATCTTGTTTTCTCCCAGATCAATTCATTCCACCAACCACACGTGCTAACTCTAACCTAAAGTTATGTACGTGAGTCAGGCCAGGACTGGAGCATAGCTCCGTGGTGGCAGACAGGAGATGCTGTGAGGGAAGGTGAACAAATATGAGTGCTTTGTCAGTCCTGTCTGCCAATATGCTCGGACCTCACCACAGGACTTCGCAGTGTGCTGCGACTTAAACTGAAACATAGAATGACTAGTTTAACTTTGCAGGAGAGCTCTTGAACTAGAGTATAACTTACATGGGAAAGATAAATTCTTTTATATGTTTATTGTTATGGAATTTATAAAATTAGCTACTGCAAGCTCTGAACTTCTCTATACTGCAGAGTGAGGCCCCCCTTTCACAATGAAACTTGTTGGAGAAATTGCTGGTTTCAGGCAGCAGGCAACTACTTAAAGCACAGACTTCGGTGTCTGACACAAAGGCTTCTTGGGGCTGATCCCACCATCTCTGGACTTCTGAGTCTAAGTTAGTCACTTTATTTCTTGAAGGTACATTTCTCCATCATTTCTATATATGAGACTGTTCTTTCACAGAATTGTTATAATGAGAGATGATATAATATTTTGAAGTACCCAGGACACTGAAATTATCATTTCAAAATAATAACACCAGGAGTAATAATAAGTAAAATGACACTAAGGTCAGTGCACTAAGTATTCAGTTATATTTTAAATCAATTTTCGCAGGCCATTGTAGTTTGTTTTGTCATAATTAGTAACTTGAGACGCATTTACTAGCCAGAGAAGTGGGTCAACAACTAATATGGCGGAAGAAGAGAGGTAATTCGCAGAAGTGGACCTCTGACCTCCTCACACATACCATGGTGTGCACGCATGCACATTACACATATACGTGAATGAAGACTGTAAGTAAAGAAAATGTTAGGAAATATCCCTAAATATAGACTTAAAGTTATTCTTAGGTGGTTAATGTTTACAGTGTTCAGTCTATATAGTAAGAAGGAAAAGCATTGGAAAAGAAATGATTTTGTATCACTCGTTACATAGATACAGAATTCTACCACCTACTATAATAACATTCTGTCCTACACCAGAGACTCTTATTTGGTGAAAGAATGATGACTAGTGTTAGTTTCACATTCACATAAAAGTAATCTGTAGATATGTAATGGTTAAGAGATATGGGTAAGAATTAATGTTCCATACCAAACATAATGGCTATCATGTGTAAGTTTGCTCATTTGTGTCTGTTACAGTATTTGAACTTGAAAAGAAATAGCCGGCTGCTTCCTTTTTCATTGTATGAGAAAATGTGGACTCCCCAGAAAAAAAATTGCAAATTACTAACAGGGATGCTGTTGCCAGGAAACCAGAACACAAATAGAAGATTTGAGAAACTCTCCCTTTGGCTCTAAATCAAGGATTATTCTAAATTGTGCAATATATGACTTTGGAAGGTCATGATTGTTTGAGGGTTATTTTTTTTCTGTTTTATAACTGTTTGAAAGAGTAGCAGTGGAAATAGAACTCAGATGTTTTCAAACAGTGGCAATGTGGGAAATGGGCTACAAGGTCCCAGAGGTTTTGGCTACAGACTCAGGGCCAACATTAAATGAAGGTCAGCTTTGTGTGTTTATGTATATACATATTTACTGTGTTGTCAAGGAAGAAAAATAAAATAAAAAAAGAAGGGCTTTGCTTTTCCACACATTGTGAAAGATCTGCCCATGTTCACCATTGCTTCTGATCACAGAACTTGCTGTGAGTTGCTTGAGCCTAAAGCAAAATGAGCTGTGAACCTTTTCTTTCTTTCTTTCTTTCTTTCTTTCTTTCTTTCTTTCTTTCTTTCTTTCTTTCTTTCTTTCTTTCTTCCTTTTTTTCTTTCTTCCGAGAAATTTATTCCAAAAGTAGGATTATTGGTAAACAGATTTTTTGTTTGTTTTTGTGTTTGTTTGTTTGTTTGTTTGTTTGTTTTTTGAGACAAGATCACTCCCCATATTGCCCAGGCTAACCTAAAAATAATGAGCTCAAGCGAGTCTCTTGCTCAGCCCTCTAAATATCTAGAAATACATGCACGCACTGCTGTCTGCCTTGGTAAACAAATGGCTTAAATCAGTGTCCTTTATTCAGAACTTGGTTTGAACAAAGCTACAACCTATCAGTGGACTGAGGGCGGGGCAAGGAAGGAGAAGAGGGAGGGAGGACAAGATTGGGAGGGGTTGAGGGAGGGGGCTGGCATGCAGAGTGAATAAATTGTAATAAAAAAATAAAAATAAAGAATTTGCCAAAATCAAAAGACAGCTATAGGACCATGATCAAAAACCCAAGCTTGGCTCTATACGAAGGCACCATTCATTTCTAGTCTTCAGCCCTAAAAATATTTTAACGTATCACTAAGACAGAAGTTCACAGTATTAAAGCAGGCAAAATACCGTTTTGTGTACAGTATACAAAAATCTGAGGGAAATTTAGTGAGCTGTTAAACAACTACCCTTGGACGTGAACACAACTAATGGCTCTTCCTTTGCTTTTTCTTAAATCTCTGTCCAAACCGAACAGAATTCATGTCATATCACAGTATAACCTTAAAACAATGACCGGATTTCATCCCTTTTCACTTCTTTTCCAATCACTAGCTTAACGATTTGGTGCACGAGGGAGGTGTACCTTGATCCTAAGTTAGGGCCCCTTAGTAGTAGAGGAGTGCCTGTGTTCTCTTTTCTCTCAGTGTGATGTTATATTTGTCACGGCTTAGCAGGAAGTGGCACTGTGAAAGTAATTCCATCACCAATTGAGAGGAAGGGCTCTCCCAGAGTGGGTGATACACAGGCCAGTTTTGCTGATTGGAATCTTGGCTGACCACATTTCATAAACTCACTTTCATTGCAAATACCATGAAGAAAGAAGGCTCAAGATAGGCACAAAAGAATAATCATGAAATAATTAAAAAGGCCTCAAACTAATGTTCAAACATGAAAACTGAAATAATATGATTTCCAAGCTTTAGCACTGAAGAAAGTATCAGGGGAAAAAAAATGTGGCAGTCATGTGTTAGAATTTACTGCAGTGCTGGCTGTATCGCCTTTAGTTTCTTTGTTAAGAACCAGTAGATTAGATACCTTGACCTTTTAGCCTGTTTACTTAATACATCTGTATCCCTCTCTTTCAGTAACATAGTCACACAATTCCCCTCAGGTCCTGTCTGTTGTCTGTCGCCATTTCTCCAACCATAAACTCCTTCTCTGACATCTTCCACTCCCTGATTTTAGAACAATGATAGTGGGCTGGGAGACAACTCAGTGGCTAAAGTCCTTGCATAATGACTGAATTTTGGAACCCAGAAACCCAAGTTAAGAGGGCAAATGGGCATGGCAACCCATTTGTATTTCTACACTCTGAAGGCAGAGACAGGATCCACCGAGCAAGTTGGCTACCAAGAACAGATACATCAATGAGCTCTAGGATTGATTGAGAGACCATGTCAATGAATAATGTAGAAGGATAATGTAGGATTATTCCCAGCATCAGCCTCAGGCCTCCATATCCATGGGCACACATGGAGAGTAACACCTTCATACACATACACGTGAAAAAAAAAATGGGAAAAAACAATAATCACTCATTTCTTAAGAATGCTGTTTAAACAAGCTGTATGTCTTTCAAGGATTCTTCATAACTGGATTGTATACACCACGGGGACAAAGACTAATATGGTATTTCTTAGTTTAAAAGTCTTGGCCATAAAATAAAAAGCTATCACATTTATGACGTTGAATTTACCAGTCAGAGGTTTACTGCATCATCTTTCTGCCTGGGCCCTAACAACTTTCCCAGGCACACAGACAATGGCTGTAAGAACACCTTTTCCAGTCATTTCAAAGGATGTTGAATTCTGCATGCTCAGACTGCAGCTCCTACTTCCACAGAAGCACAGGCTCCCTGACTATGGTTACCAGCGCCATCTAGAACCAGATGTTCTACTGTGGGATGCTGGACTGACTAAGACCCTTCTTTTCATTGCATGGACTCATAGGCATCTAATCTGGTGTTACATCTGCTATCCCATTTTCCACACAGCTCCTGATACACTGCCTAGATTTCTGTTCCTATTCTTTCTCCCTGTTCTGTTTTCACAGTGCCCACAAGTCATTCCAACTCTGTCTGCATTTCTGTATCCTCTTACCTATATAATTTTTCAGTTTTCTCTTTTACTTTATGTATATAGGTGTTTTGCCTGCAGGTATGTCTCTGCACCATGTGCGTGTCTGACACCTACAGAATCCAGAGGGCACTGGATCCACAGGAACTTTATGAGCTACCACATGGGTGCTGGGAACTGAACCCAGGTCCTCTGGAAGAGCAGCCAGTACTCTTAACTGCTGAGCCATTTCTTCACAGGCACCTTCAGGTCATTGTTTCTGTGTGCTGTGAAAAATAGTCTCACTACCTATGTTATTATTAGAATGTACATCTATGCAATCACTACACTTCCTCAAAATAAAAACCCAACTCTAGGGATTGGGGATACCATGCCACAAAGAGACAGAATGCTTGCCTGGCATGTCCAAAGCCTTGAGATCCATCCATCCATCCATTGACAGAAAAAGAAAAAAAAATCCATCGATGTTCTTTCTCTGGTGGCAGCAAAGTATAAGCTTTCTGTGCTTGTCTTTCATTAGTTGGACAGCCAATCCTACCTTATTCTCTATCATGTGATTTTCGGAGCGTTTCACAACCTTTCACTCATTTTCAGCCCCTATGGAGCCTTTCATAATATTTTCTAATTTTTCATCTATAGCATTTAATACTGAGATATATTAAACATCTTCTGTGTGCTGCATGTTCCTCTGCTATGTTAGGATGCTTGTTATCTATATATTTTAAAGAATATTCCTTCTTTTTTTCTTTTTAAAACAGGCATCATTGATGTTGTGCGCCATCCATCTGCTTCTAAGAACCTGACCACTCAGCATCCATGTTATCATATATATGTATGTATGTATGTATGTATATATATATATATATATATATATATATATACATATAAGAATCACAATACTTAAGACTTGAGTGTTCCCAGAAACCCACGCTTACAAAAACAAATAAAATAAATAAAAATGTCAAATTAGAAGAAATTCTCCTGAAAGATGAATAGTAACCACAAACTATTACTGTCTTTTTGAGAGAAAGAGTTGCAATGAGGGTTGAAAAGAAAAATGGCTGACCCTGTGGAGGTTCCTGGCCATCGTTCCGAAAGCAAATCTTTGAGAAGCCCTGGGTGCAGGGCTGAATGTCCAGATAGCCAGGGAGGCACTATCTTTTGAACTCAAGTCACTCACAGTCTTGAAAAATGTTTTAAAATGTTCTCCCAAGCCAATTTCTAAAACCTCTAAGGCCTAGAAATCTCATTAACAACTAAAAAGAAAACAGAATGAAGTGGCCTCCATCTGGGAGGATGATGTCATCTATCTCCCCAAAGAAAAGGCCACACTTTCCTTTGTGGAAGTTCATGGTGACATCACCTCCTGCTCACATGCCACTTAGCTCTTCCCCTGTTGGCTCCCTAGCTGAAGTGTCCTGCTGCCTTTGCAAATGTCACTCTCTGCTCACAAAGCTCCTTGACCTTGTTTGTATGCTGGATCCCACTGCCAATCGGGGAAGAGGCCTTGGGGAGCCTTGGGAAGGGAGGAGGGGTGTATGCAGCTGGCTGGCAGGCTCCTATTCACACAACTTATGGAAAGTTCTATACACCCTTTAGCGGCTCAGGCCAAGGCTCCCAGATAAAATTGAGCTTTGGAACAAAGCTGTTAATGCTGAATCCTGTGAACCGATTAGCCAGACAGGGCGACTGTGGCTGTTCCTTTATTTCCAGGGTGGGCTTCTCTTTGAAGATCTGCATAAAAACACTGTAGTGTGAGATTTATTTTGTGTCTACAGAGCTACATTCAAAATGGACCCATAGAGAAAGCCCGCTTGTAGATCCATTTTCTCAAAGTAAATAGAAGATTTGTGCTGTTGACAGAAAGGCACACTAGGTAAATGGATTTATTTATTACGGAGCAAAATGAATTAAGTGTGTAGTGGTTCCTGTGCCACAGTGCTCAGGAAATGATGTCACTGTCAATTCCAAGCTTTGCAAGCAAGCATTTGCTGAGCTCTTATAGCACTGTGTGGAAAGGAGCCAGAGGGGAGGGGGCTTCATACGATTTGATGCTGATGAAAAGAGAACAGAGATTTAACATCACTTCTCCTGGCCAGGTGAAGAAGAGATGCTTAGGGCCAGGTCAGGCATGGGATCTTGACTGACTCTGGGCAGAAATCCAGAGGATCAATGCACAATCTTGTCTTTGGCTTTTGTATACTGATGTGTTATATGTATTCATGTACACACAAACACATGTAATGAGTTATTACATTCGAAAATTGAGAGTCACATGCTGCAAAATGAATTTCAGTCGAAGATAGGCAGCATAAACCTAGGTAGCCCTACAGATTATGTCATCAGGTGACCTTCTAAGAATGCTCTGTGATGCTCATGATGATGAAATGGGCTAACAATGCATTATTCAAAACGTGTCCCTATTGTTTAAGGATGCATGACTATGTTTTGGGTATATTTTGTAATGTACTCTGTATTTTAAGACGGGAGTCTTACTTGTTTTTAGGAATTATGAAGACCATACCTAGGAAGACACTGTGGCTCCGATAGTTTCCTCTTTCTTTCTTTCTTTCTTTCTTTCTTTCTTTCTTTCTTTCTTTCTTTCTTTCTTTCTTTCTTTCTTTCTTTCTCTCTCTTTTTCTCTCTTTTTCTCTCTTTCTTTCTTCCTTCCTTCCTTTTCCTCCCTCCCTCCCTTCCTTCTTTCTTCATCATTCTGCATGCATGTGCTCTTGTATACCAGAAGAGGGCACCAAATCTCACTATACATGGTAGTGAGCCACCATGTGGGTGCTGGGAATTGAACTCAGCACCTTTGGATGAACAGCCTGTGTTCTTCACCTCCAAGCCATCTCTCCAGCCCCTGCAGAGGTCTCAATTTCATAAAAGACTTCCCTGTCTGCCTTCCTGACTGCCTAACTGCCCTCCTGCCTGCCTGCCTGCTTACCCCAATGCCATCTGATCTCTTTCTCTGTGTTCCCTCAGTCCTCACCTGATTTGATTGTGAATATTCATTTGCATGCTTAATGTCTTTCCTGTACTGTAATGGATATGGAAATTGAACCATTTCAGTGTCTGCAATTAGATCTATGTCCCTAGTTATGTCATGGTATCTACTATGAAAGCATTCCCTGATACCCATAACTATAATAAACAGAAGAATGACAGCTTATAATCTTTGTTTTCAGTTTTCCTTTGATGGATAATCAGGGTACCGTTCCCAGTGAAGACCTTCTGCCTGATGTTTACTCTGTTGACTCCTTCTCTCAAGTCATCCTGAAGTTACATAGTTCAGATATAGAACCTATAGAATATATGACATGATGATAACATGCCATAGCAATTAATTTTGTATTGGCTTAAGCTGCTGCTGCTCTCCTTCCAGGAGATTATTATCAAGTACCATTTTTATATAGTGGACAGTAGAGTTAAAACTTTTTTTTCTTTTTAGTTTTGGTCCTAACTAATAAAATATTGTTGCATAACTCTGGCTCTCAGCTTAGCAAATTTTCATCAAATGGGGAAAATTTTGCAATAGTAAACAGGAAAAAAGAATAGACAGAGGATGTCTTTGACTCTCTTAAAAGAAGACAGATTCCAAATAGAAGTGAAAGAAAAATCTTGGCTCAATAAAACCTTAGAGCTTTCAACAGGGGACTTGGCATATTGTCTAGAAGAACCCAACGATACAGTAATTTGGGCGTAGCCAGTAGCCATCCCTTCAAGCTTTTTAGGGTGGCCTCTACCCAGAGAAGCTAGAACAGCCTGGAGGGGAGGATGAGTAGTCTCTTGAATAAAAAGACCAACTAGCAAAAGTACTGCCCACATCTCTTCACTCTTCCAACCTGACTGCAAGAGTGCATTGTTTAGGAAGGGATTGAAAGTGACAATAATCAAACACTGACCAACTGAATCCAATCTCGTAGGGATTGGAACACAAGCCAGTCTTCAAACTCCTAGGCAATTCCTATGTGTACCTAAGATCAAGGAGCATATGTTGAAGCCTTTGGCCCATGACACTTCAATACCCAGAAAAGCTTTCTGCCCTTTAGAGTTTTGAAATAGAAAGTTGTCTCCTTCAGGGACCCTTGCAAACACCCTGGTACCACTTAAATCTAGATAGGACGCTATGTGATTTGAACACTTTGGAAGGATTCACCAGGTTCTGGGTAGACTGTCTTTCTACCATTTCACTTCACCAAGCTCAACACCTATTCTGTCTGCCCTAAAGCAGATTATCACTCTACCTACCCAAGCAGTTACCTAAATCTCTTCTAATTTAACTTCATTTCTTCTCAGAATGCCAGCAAAATTTAACTCTCACAGTTCCACAGATGTCTCAATAAGTTATCTAAAGCCTACCTCTAGGTTACTGCTTTGCTGTCATTATTTGTTGATGCTACTGTTTCCAAGGATTGAACTGGTATGGAGACAATTCTTGGCCAAATAACAATTATTAATACAACCAAAATCAACAAGGGGCTTACCATGAATGAACCACTGCATCTTAAATCCTTTCTCCCCTGATGGAACCCCATCTGTATGGAACAGTACATGAAGCTTGGAGCCTGTGGTAGCCCCTGATGGGGGGAGATTTGTTCCACAGTAGCGTCCCATCCGTTGTGGTCCGTCATAGAGCTGAAACCAAAAAGAAATTCTCCTAAGTAAAAATGCTGTCATAGAGCTGAAACCAAAAAGAAATTCTCCTAAGTAAAAACGCTGCACATGTTTTGTTGTTGTTAGTTTGTTTTTAGGGAAAAGGAGCTTTCTTTTCACTTAGGAAAAACAATGCCAGTCTTAAAATGTAGCCTCCTCATGTGGCAGGCCATTAGATTTCCTCTGAATCCCATGCAGTCTACATATATCACTTCATTCCACTTAAAATGAGCTGCCTGTGAGAACAAAATGGAAAATATCGAAAAATATGCAGACTATTCCTTTTTGTTAGTGGTTGTTTGTTTTGTTTTGCTGGAGAATGTCTCTCTATAGCCTTGGCTGTCCCGAAACTCACTCTGTAGATCAGGGTGGTCTTAAACTCACAGAGATCCTCCTGCTCGGCCTCCAGGGTGCTGGGATTAAAGGTCACCATGCCTGGCCTCTGATTGTTCTTATTCTTTTCAGGCTATTTTTCCCCCTTGTGGATCGACCCCTCCCGTGTTCCTGGCAAGCAGTCTATCATTCCGTCACCGGCAGCCTTTCCTGACCACTCTTCTAGTGAATGTACATTTTGTGCAAACTGATGAAGTTTCTTTTATTTACTAAAATGTGATATAATATGCTTTAAACACATTAACTCAGCTATAAAAACCTTACAACCAAATTTTACAAAGCACTTTTGTGAACCTTGCCTAATTGCAATGACCAGATGTGATTTTTTTTCACCTCTGAAGCGCCCCCCCAGGGGAATTTTGATACAGGGCTTCACTCTCTAGCCAAGCAGGATTGAAAATCACTCTGTAACCCAGCAGGGCTTATGTGTGTAACAATCCACCTGCCTCAGCTGCTCATGTGCTGGGTTTACAGGGCTGAGCGCCCATACTTTGTGAAACCCTTAGTGTTTTACTTCTATGCATCCTTCACATCCCCTCCCTTCCTAGTGATGGGCACAGCATCCTCTTGCCCCTGCTGAGTGTGAGTTTCCTTAGGGAGTTTCCTGGGTTTCCTGTCCCTCACTGTTAAGAGCAGAGCATTATGAGGACAGGATTCCAGTGCAGCTCCTGTGAATGGAAACTTTGGTTTCTGCCATGAATGCATGTACTTTAAGAACTTAATTAGTACTACTGCTTCTGTGTAGCTAGATAAAAATTTGAATTATAGGATTGTAAATATCAGTCTAGTAATTTCCTGAAGTTTACTATAGGGTTTGGATGAGTTTTGTTCATTCTGTAGAGTGTTGACTTAGGTGTTGTCTTGTTCAAAGCTCATAATAAATCACAGATTTTTTTAATGTTGGCCCATCTCATCAAATTCTCAACCAGTTGTTCATTATGCTTGTGAGATGTGGGGAAGGTCAGAAGAGATTTAAAATGAGAAACAGAGTCCAATATGCCATTCACCACTTGGTATTAAATCATGATTTTTATATAAAAGAATAAAGATAGTGTTCTTTTCTCAGGTTTATTACTTTACCTCTCCTGTTTCTGTTTTGCAAATATTCTTGCTTAAAAACTTATGTTTCTTATCAGGTTTCTATCATACTACAGGCACTGGCTAGTTTTATAAAACCTAGAGTCATTTGAGAATATGGATCGTCAGTTAGAAAATACCCTCACCAGATGCCCTCACCAGATTGGCTTCCGGGTAAGCCCATGAAGCATTTTCTTGATTAATAACTGATGTGGGAAGGGCCAATGGGCAGTGTATCCCTGAGGGTGGTGGTCCTGGATGCTATGAGAAAACAGGCTAAGCAAGCCATGAAAAGCAAGCCGGGAAGTCACATTCCTTCATGGTCCCTGCTTCCAGTTCCTGCCTCCAGCGTTCTGTATTGACTGTCCTCCTTGATGGACTCTAATGTGGAAGTTAAGCTTAAAATGACCTCTTTCTTCTTAAGTTGCTTTGGACATGTTTTTTTTATTGCAGTAATAGAAACTCTAAGAGTACTACTTATAGACAAAAGCCAGGTGAAGGAGGGAGATGAAAAGAAAGAGGAAGACAAAAGAAAAAGAAGAAAGAAAGAAAAGAAAGACGACACAACAAGAAAATCAGAAAAGGAGAAAGAGAAGCCAAAGCCCTTCACCTCAAGTCTTGGGCTCTATCACCTTCTCAAGCTGGAGGTAAGAGCAAGATGAGGCCAAGCTGTACTGTGAATGCTCCCAAGCAGCCCTGGGAATTCTCCTCAATCACTGTCTCATAGCAGACTGTGTTTCTCGGGGTTTTTATCAGTTTTATTGTATGAAGTCTACTTTGAAACTAAATATAAAAATAAATACCCTGTTGCCAGATAATGACATACTAAGCGAGTCTTTCAGCTTACAGTGTTTAAACCCAAGAGATTCTAACTCTGGATTGTGCTTTAGTGACCAGAGCTGAAATTACTTGGTTTTTAACATTCAAAACCTTAGGTAAGCACCTTCATGACCGTAAGCACCCTCAAGCTGAGGGAATGCAGTAAGCCCTGGGTAGCAGCAAGCTGAGGAACATGGTCTGATTCTATACAAGGTCACTATATATTATAATACATTACAGAGAACCATTTTTCTTCCAAGCTCAACAAGATTAAGAGCTGTGACCTTTTACATGGTGTAGAGAGCATTTTTTCTTCCTTTCTAATGGGATTTCTCCACTAAATAAGAACTCCTAGATGCCAGAAGCTAGTGGTCCTAAAAAAGCACATTGTGAGTGGGACTGAGCTGAGTTGGTGGGCAAGGAAGATGGGTTTGTGGAAACACTGAAGAAGACAACTAAATGTCGTTCTCCTTTGGGAAGGATGAAATGAAACATTACAATAAACACCAACTGGACATATTTGAAAATGTTTAAATAAAATGTCAAGTAAATTAATGAACTAATTAGTGAACAACAATCCTTCTACTAGAGAGGAGGAAAACCCAGCAGGTTCCTTCAGTTTTATGTCCTTTTAACATTTACATTTAATTAAATCAGATTTTTTTGTTTATATTCACACAGATGGCTAATGTCACCTCCACAATTCATTCTCGAGTGAACTCATCACATAGAAAGTAACAGTCATTTTTCAAAGTATACAAATACCGTCACCATGGAAACCAGTTGGTATCTTGCTGCTCTTGATTCTGTTTTCAAGGCAGAATGTTAACCACAGTACAGCCCAGCTGTGACTCATAGCCACGACCAGAAAAGTTGCTGGCTTTGACCTGATAAAACTATGAAGATCTACGCCACAGAACTATTGAGACATTCTAACTGAGCTAACTTAAAGCAAACTGGAAACTACGGACAAGAATGTCTCACCTTCAATAATTTGTGTCACTGCAAGTCTTTTTTTTTTTTTAATACTTAAAATGATTCTCACTTTGTCACATTGGCCATCAAACATTTAAAAAGTGATGTGTATCATAAGGCCTTTTGTAGTCAATCTTGTCAGTTTGTCTCTTAGGAACACCATTCATGTATGATGTTTGTAGTTCAAGTCTCTTTCACCTGCACCTTATCAAGAACATCTCAGCCCTTGTCAGGACACACAGAGAAGGAGGAGTTGATTGCCTAGGCTACACTTCTCAAAATGCTGAGCTACATGGTTACTTCCTATGTGTTTGACAATCTGGTGCAAACACGGGAACCATTAGTGATTTCAGACTCCAATTACAATATGAATAATTCATGGATCCCCTCTCAATATTAAGGGTTCCAAAGCAGATGATATAAAATTGAAGGCACACACAGTATGTCAACAACTTACAGTGACAGTCCAATTATTGTGATATTAAGGTTTCTTAAAACGACAGTCCAATTATTGTGATATTAAGGTTTCTTGAAATGTTATCTATTATTATTATAGTGTGCTTGTATGTGCTATATGTACATGAAGGCAGGTATGCAGGCATGAAACAGAATTCACCAGGAGGTCAAAAAAGAACTTTCAGAATCTGTGTTTTCTTTCCACCATGTGGGTTCTGGGGATCAAACTCAGCTCATCTTTTACCTGCTTAACCCATCTCCCTGGCTTACTAAGATAATTGTTTTGTTTATTTATTTGCTTGTTTTGTCTTTGGTAATTTTATTTATGAGTATTTATATCATGTTTCTACTTTCTCCTACCTCCAACTCCTCCCATGCCTCACTTCTCAAATCCATTGCCTTTTAAAAAAATATTGTTTTAGTACTTTTAAAATTTTTTATTACAATTCATTCACTTTGTATCCCAGCTGTAGCCCCCTCACTAGTCCCCACCAATCCCATCCTCCCTTCCTCTTCTCCTCCCATGCCCCTTCCCAGTCCACATAGGGGAGGTCCTCCTCCCCTTCCATCTGACCATAGCCTATTGGGTTTCATCAGGACTGTCTGCATTGTTTTCCTCTGTGGCCTGGTTTTGTTTTTTGTTTTTAAATTTGTATTATTGCACATGTATATATGTGTGAATGATGTTTGTTTGTTTGTTTCATATGAGCATTGGTACCCAATTGGAGGTCAGAGGACAATGAAGGTGAGGAATTAATTCTTCCCTTCTACCATGGTATCTAGGAACCACACCCAAGTTGCCTGCCTCACGGTTGCAAGTGCCTTCACTCACTGAATCATCTCACTGGCCCTGGAGATTAAAGTACCATGGCTTTCAGACATTGTGGCACATGCCTTTAATCCTAGCACTTGGGAGATAGAGGTAGATGGATATCTATGAGTCTGAGGTCAGCCTGGTCTCCACAGTGAGTTCCAGAACAGCCAGGGCTATGTAGAGAGACCCTGTCTTAAAAAGCAGTCAACCAGACAACAAACAAACCAACAAAAAGTCCCCGTCTTTGTGGGCACTTTCAGAATCACTGAAAATTAGTAAGTGAGCATAACCTCATGGCACATGTTCTCTGATAAATACCACAGCAGGCCCTCCCTGTGATAATGCCAAGAACTCTCGAGAAGAGAAATGTGTTCTTCATGAGTCTCTTTTTGAGCTGTCTTATGAAGCTCTTTTGTGACTTGAACTTTGTGACTATAATGAATGAAGATGGTAACTAACTGGCATATTAAGTGGCACATATGATGAATAGATGGACATTTTCTTAAATACTGAGAATGTGGATTGACAGCTTAAACAGTCCTCAGATTAGCACAAAATGTATTCTTTGTGCATTATTTTTCCTTTCCTTTTTATTTTTCTTTTCTGGTCCTGGAGCACAACCCCAACATCTTTTTCAATACTAGGCAACCACTGTACCACTGAGCCAAACCGTGATCAAAAGTATTGGTTTTTCTTTTTTTTTTTTCTTAACTTTCTTGAATTATGTCTAGAAGTAAATTTCATTTTCTCAGTTGCAGATTACTTTAAACAAATTAAGACTTTCTTGTATGACGCTATTAAAATTGGAGTAAAGATGGAAATTTTTCATCCCATCCTATTGTATGTAAATCTTGGAAACTTCCAAGGAAAACTGCTTCAGATCTGAACATGTAACTGGAGTAAAGAAGACTCTTCAGGTGCAGCAGAGACTAGCTTTATGCAAACGGAAACTCTAGTCAAGGAAGCTGATTCAGCCCCTGGGAAGGAGTTCTGAGATGGGCTCTTTGGAGTCAAGTGTGATTGATGGAAGCAGTCAAGTCATTTCCTTGTTAGGACATCCATAGACAGTGTGGTCTGAATCAGGCAGTCTAGTTATAGGAACTTTGCTTACCACACAGTCTTGTAGAAGTTACTGAACTTCTCAAAATCCAAGCTTTTTTATGAATGTGCAAGTTTGGCACAATCTGGTACTTACAGCTTTGTGGCAAATGAGAATACAACGTGGCAACAGTGTCTGACATGTAGACTATGTTTGAAATGTCCTTCTAGCTTTTGGTCAGACATTAAGAGAACACAATTATTATTTTTTTTATTTTCTAAAGAAACCACTCAAAATTAGCTTTGCAAAACGAAACACGAGTCTAGACAGCTGAGGCTGACTCATGTTTAGCATTTCCCAGAATGCTCACTGGCTGAGAAGACAGGGAAGAAATGAATCAAGGGTGGGGAATGGATAGCCTTCACTTGCATCCTGTTGCTGCGGTAACCTTGGTTTGAGCGGCTACTGCATCTACCACTGACATTCGGGGTGTAGAGCGAAATGCAAATCATCCAGTGTGTGGTGGGAGAAGTATGTGCAGGAGTTGAAGAAGTGTGGCCCCTCATGACAGGGGATGGCCCAACAAGAGAAGGGACAGTAGAAGCCGCTGAGGCTAACTGATGAGGTCAAAAGGGGATGGGCGTGCTGAAGTCAAAGTTCTTATTCTTATTTTAGTGACCTTTCTCCTCATTGTCCTATCTACCTTGTAGCTCCTGCTGCTTAAGCCTTGGAACTCAAGAGGGCAGGAGCTGCTGAATTCTTGAAACACCTGTTCATTCCTCTCCTTCCCCCAAAACACAACTGTAGGATGCCTACAGCCCTGACTCACTGTTTTTCCAGTGCCGCAGCTGAAGCCAGGGTGTGGTGCAGTCTGGAAAAGAACTCCACCTTTGAGCTGCATCTCAAGCACATGACAGTCTTTGCTGTCAAGTTTTACACACATTGTCTTAGCAAGCATGAGGCTTTTAAATTGTAAGGGTTTTAGAATGTTTCTGTAATTCTACCAAATAAAAATCACAGAGTAAGATATGGATACACAGTTGTCCGTATGAATAGGAAAACCCAGGGTCTGGGGAAGACATCGCTGAACTGCAGACAGTTAGACAAGTGTTGAAGAAGGCTAATAGTGCACCATACACTCTAGAATGTTCCACCATAGCTCTTTGGAGGCTTGGTGCCTCTCCCCACTAAACATGCAGCCACTCACTCACAACACACTGGCATCTAAGACACACACACAACTCTTCTCTATGAAAAAAGCCAGGATGCCATGTGCTGCCAGGGTGGGGCAGGAAATGTGAAATACCCATCTAAAGTCAATGATTACTCATAATGCTAGGCTTTGCATGAGATTGAAAGACTAGCAGAAGACCACATTTTGAGTTATTTTGTATCACTTTGAATTAGAGGTTTATCTCAAATCCAGATGGCTTAGCGGGCTCTCTGTGGGCTGGCTGGTTCCCATCTACTCTTTCTGCATTTATAGTTTTAAGTCCTGCTTTCTATGGACTACTTGCAGCAGAAGCCACAAAGGCTGATTTCAGTTCTTTTGTTGTGTTTTTTGTTTGTATTGTTTTACTTTTTAAATCAGTATATAATCATGGATGTAGTTTAACATTTAACTACAAAGATGTTTATCTCAGAATTGTTTAGGAAACTGAAAATTCAAAGGTCTCTAAATGCCTCACAGGGTTAGGGCTGCACTGTGATAATAGAACAAAAAGTGGAAAATAACACACATGATAGATATGCCCCATAGAAAAATGTCATCACAGGGTAGAATTCAGGATAATCCTATGAATATTAAAATAAAATAAACATAAAAAGAGAAGAGGAAATAACTATCACCAAATATTATTAATGATGGTCAGATTTTAATTTTTTGTTTTGTTATCCTCTAGGCTTTTTTGTTTTTCAATCTTCTGCGATGACTCTGTGTTCTTTTTTGATTAGATAAATCTATTTATAATGCATTATCTTTGGGAACTATTGCTATCATAATATAAATACTCCCTAGTCATGCTTCCTCTGTGTTAGAGTTCCACACTTCTCTAGGCCACCAGACACTCAGCTGGCCCACTAAAAATATTCTGCTATTTCCATATCTCCTTTCTATACTCAGGCTCAAACAGCAACATTGCTGCCCTAAAAATGTGTTACAAAAAGGAATCTGCCCCAGCTTTATTTTCAAACCATTTTTGTCCTGACTATATCCCTTTTCACGGTAAGTACTCTTTTATTATTAATTATTCTAACTCTTCATTAAAAATGATATTCTTAGAAGTCCAGGGACTTCTATAAATACCGGTTTTCATAGCCACTAATGGAGCAGTGAGTGCCTTGCTCTCTCCCTAGGGGGAAGGGAAAGGCTTTGAAATCTAAGAACACTCTCCTGTGACTACAGAAATGGTTAATTCCATAAGCTGCAGCCTTACCACTGCCAACTGTCTTGCCATAGTGAAGCACTAAACACTTTAAAAATATATTGTGCCTCCTCAAAGCCTCAGCATCTGCTGCAGATGGACCCTGGGATGCAGAAAAGTCTAGTTCATAGAACACCTTGAAATCACAGAACTTGAGCATTGCAGATCTATAGTGCCTCGAATGCCAATTTCCCCAGTTCGCCAGAGCAGAAAGAGTGAGCCTGTTAAATAAGAACTGGAATTAAAATGAAAGCAGAGGGAAGCCAAGGAGGGGGGCCCGCAAGATAGATCAAAACGGATATGAAAATGCAATGATTACTTTGAATGCCAACTTAAAAAGCGTATGTATGTATGTATGTATATTAAGTCTCTAATGCTGCAATTGGAAATCTTCTCCATTTTAAAAATTAAAGCAAAATTCGCGACTAGGATTGATGATGTTTAAAGCTCAACCCTGTTACCAGCCCCTTCCTAGCGGCCCAGTGTCCCTGCACAAACGATAGCAGACACCTCTGTGCTTTTCTTCTTTTGGCTTGAGTATGGAAAAGAGGGAGGAGAGGACACACCAAGAGGGAAGTGTTGTGGGAAATAATTTCAAGCTTTGAGCATGTAAAGGGATTTTTAAGTGGCTTAAAGATAGTTTAGGAAATTGTGGTAGGTTTGGTTTTTATTCATCTGTGCCCCTTGCCTCAAATCTGAGAGGCTATGAAGAGCAGAAACCAAAACTCTTTTGAACCAAGGGCAGGCTTTTGAAGTCTGGCACCTCAGCCTCATTATGTACAGCAAATTAATCACATGAAAATTCTTAATCGTGAGGATGCTCAGAAGAGGGCAGCTTTTTTTTTCTTTTATTTCCCCCCTAATAGGGGTCTTATGTAGCCACTCTGGCCTTTAACGGATCTCCGTACCTCAGCCTCTGAAGTGCTGGCATTACAGGTACATGTCACCATTCCCTGCCTGAAAATAATTTTGATCACCTTAAAGTAAAGATCTCTTAAATTTTTAAAATAATAAAAAAGTCACATTTGTCCAGACAACACTGTAGTCATCATTTCATATATGACGTATCTTGGACTGCTTAATGACGTTAATGACGTAAGAGAGTTCAGCTTTGCTGCTGTACTTTTCAAAGTTCTGAATGGATTCTCAGAGCTAGCATCAAGACAAAAACAGAATGACTCACATATAGCTTCTACTTCTACTTGCTTGTGAGTGCCAGGTGGCCCACCAGCTTCTCTGAGCTGTAAGCAGACTGCTAAAGCCGTAGCACCGGACTTCCTCTAAAGGACAGTTCTAGGAAGCATGACTCATCTGCTCAGGAAATGAACAAGGCGGAGCCCTCCTGATCACAGTCAGAGCCCCTGTGCCCCACACAGAGTCCCTTTTGCTTCTCTGCTTTGCTCTAACCAGGGAGTGAGATTTTTAATTCCTCAGATTCAGACGGAGGAGCCTTGTGGCTTCTGCAAGGAGGCTGAGAGGAAGAGGGAAGGACCCCTGGTCTCCACACATGAGAACACTCTGTGTTCAAGTCTTTTAACCATAGTTAGGAAACTGTTCTGTAGACTACTGCTTTGGTGTGGGGCATGTAAGTATCTATTGTAGAGGGTGTTTTCATGAGTGTGTGAGAGTCCACATGTATGCTGGCATGCGGAGGACAGAGATTAACACTGCCTATCTTCAGCTGCTCTCTATTATGTGAGAATTTCTCCCCAGGTTGGCTGGCCAGATCCTGGGATCCTGCAGCCCCCACACCCTTGTCTCCACCAGTGCTGGGATTGCAGAGACATGAGGTGTGCTACGACAGCCAGCTTCTTACACAGGAGTCTGAACTCAGGTCCTCATGCTTGTGTGACAAGTACTTCAATAACTGAAACAACTCCTCAGGTCTCAACTATATCGCTTTTGGCTTAGTGCAAACGGCTCCAGAGCACAAACAGTAGTCTGCGGTTCTGTTCATGCTAGAAAAATAATGCACTGTTTATGGGCACACGTCCTGTGCGGGGCATTAGTCTGGGTTAAAATTCCTAGCAGCTTTGTAATGAAGTCAGGACTGTCATCTCCACTGTGGAGTTTTACAAACTGAGAAGCCTGCAGGTTCAGTAATGCAGGATTGAGAAATGCATTAACTATTCAAGGGAAAATGTTATTGGTTCCTTCACCAAAATTTTTCTTTCTGAAAAACAAACATTGTTAAATTGTAGCAAGTGTCCTCATTCCCTGTTAAGAGATTATAAAGAACAACAAAACAAGTTTTTAAAGCTGTAATGACAGTTTCCAAAACCTCTATGTGCCAGTGGAATCTTCCTTTCATTCTATTTCCTCACAGAAATTCAGTTACACAGGTAGACTGAATCCTTTGTGTCAAGTACCCGGATACATTAGGAAGCTGGCTGCAGACAGGAAGCAAAAGGGAAGAGAAGGATCCTAAGGGCTGATGATGGCAGTATTAACTCCCTCAGCCTGCAGGATGGGTGCTCTGTGAATTCCTATCTAGTTCAGGAACAGCACTTCAGTTAGTACCACTAACAACCCTTACCATTTGTCTGCTGTATGCTCAGCCTTCTTCATGCTTATTAACTCATTTACTTTGATTGTTCTATCTTACTGAGGGAAATGAGGCATATGGAGGCTGAACAACTTACCCAAGGCTATCCAAGCTTAGGTTTAGAGTCAGGCTTACAGGCTCTTACAGAATCTTCCTTTTGAAATATCATGCTCTACAGAGCAGCACAGAAAAGACTGAGTAGGATTGCTATGGG
>NW_026596149.1:7716000-7731666 GCF_907164565.1 Psammomys obesus | reverse complement strand
AAGAACTGTTTCCAATAACATTGTTCATGGAGAACTAGACCATTACTTATCTTGAAAGCAGAATCTCTGGATACTAAGCAATTGTTCTGGAGTCTTGCATGGAAGCAGTTATTCAGTCATATGACCAGCCGTGATGTGCAAACACAAACATCTTTTTTCACTTCCCTGAATGGTGAGGTTATGAAAAGAACTGGATAAAGAATTTTGTCTTTAAACCGATTCTAAGAAAGAAAAAGAAGTCAAAATTCTAAGGAGAGCTGAAAATATGGAATATGGGACATGGATGGCAAAGGCAATGAGCAGTGAACTAACTGGGAGCTGCTGAACATGCCACCCCTGGGCTCGGGGAGGAAGACAGACCTCAAAAGGCTGAGCTACCAGTCAGCTGGAGAAATACAGATGGTATTTTCGAATATGGGATGTTATAGGAAGGGTGCAAAACATCTTCCTCAAATATCCAGAGAAGACTTGGAATGGCCAGGAATGATTGGTAAGCTCTATCCACAAGTATAGGGAAGTCCACAGCAATGTAAGATGTGGCCCCATCTCTTTCACTTTCTATGGCAAGCCCCTTAATGGATCGCCATATTGTTCCTGAGCATGGTGGCACTTGCCTGTAATAAGGCTGAGATAAGGAAATTTGGAGTTCAGGGTGAAAACTAGCTAAACAAAACAAAACAAAACAAAAAAAAGCAACAAAAAAAAAACCCCAACATATACACATAAACAAAGTATTATACTATTAAAAAATGCCTATCTGATCATGCCATTTCTCTGATATGGCACTTGAGAGCCTTACTGTTCTGGAAAAGAACCCTGAAATCCTTGACTTTCCCACTGACTGGACGCCCCTTGTGATCTACCTTCATGTCTGCAGCTTTCTCTTGTCAGTCCTCAACCTTTCTATTACCTGAGTACCTGTCTTCCTCATATTTGCCATCTTGGATTTTCAGAAGAGCTTGATTGCTTCCCTTCTGATGCCTTCAGAGCACCTATCAGCTTCCTCTCTCAGCAGATAACATAGCCTGTGGCAGAATCTCTACCGTGTGATACACTAACTCCTGTTTCATCCATTATGTGATGAAAAACTAATGATAACAGTTATCTCCACAGTTTAGGTATCTAAAATATATTGTACTGTCTGAACAGCGAATGGTGAGACAGTGATGGCTTGAAGCAGTAAGACAGCGAGAAAAAAGCAAATATCCAGCCCTCCTGAATCGTGTTTAACTCGGCATTTCTCTCCTTCACTGAAACACAAAGCTCTTGTTTGTGAATCATCTATCAACTTCTGTGGCATATACCATTATGGTTCCCTGAATTGACTTCCCAGTTGTCTGTGTTCCCAAATCACTATATGGAAAACTTGTTATGATTCTGATGTGATTGAGCAATGAACTACTGTTCCATGAAGCAAGTGTGCTTGAGTTCTCCACATACACACAAAAACACAACCAGTTTTGCACTGGGTAGTTACAATACCGTGTGAACCACAGTTCTGGGATGGGAAGTATTGCTCAGGGCATAGATGTAAAGAGTATGGTGCCAAATTGGAGGATTCAGCAACATTGGTGATGGGCTCTTTAATCCACTTTTAAAAATTTAAAGTGGATTATTTTGCAATTGAAAGTTTCTGTAGTGTAGGGGTTGTTTTACAATAAAAAAGAGGATATGGGAGTGAAATATACAATGATACAAACATCTGTTGAGCAGGATCACATCTGTAAGAATTTGGCAAATGATGAAGTAGATTTTATACACTGGAGGGTAATGCATTTGACAGAAGGCACTGACATAATCAGGAAGAATTTGAAATTTCCTTAAGTTGAAAAGGGACAGAAGGAGAATAAAGGATTGGATGGAAGACTGTGCTGCCTAGTTTTATGTCTACTTGACACAAGCTATAGTCATCTAAAAGGAGGAAACCTCAAATGAGAAAATGTCTCCATAAGATCTGGCTGTAGGGCATTTTCTTAGTTAGTATTTAAGGAGGAGAGCTGAGCACATTGTGTGTGAAGCCATTCCTGGACTGGAGGTCCTGGGTTCTATAAGAAAGCAGGCTGAGTAAGCAATGAGGAGCAAGCCAATAAGCAGCATCCTTCCATAGCCTCTGTATCAGATCCTGCTGCTAGGTTCCTATTCTGTTTGAGTTCCAGTCCTGACTTCTTTAATTGAGTTCCGGTCCTGACTTTCTTTCATGTGGTAGCTGTAATATCAATAACACAAGGCCTCTGAGAATACAAGTACCCTCATATCTATAGGAGGGTAAGATTCACTTTAAAGAGAAATATTTAATTGCAAACAAAGGTAGATACTAAAATACCTATCAGGGCACTTGTAACTTCCCAATTGAGCTTTGAAATGAAGCTAGTACCAACAGTCATGACAGAAGCGGGCTACAGACAGTATCTCTAGTGCTAGCCAAATACTTTTGGGACCTTGCTCTGCCAAAATCCTCTTGGGATCTGGTAAATTCTGAGATAAGCTCTAGGAAAATGCTTCTCTATATAATAAGATTCCTAGTTGATTTTAGGCTGCAGTTGGATTTAAAAGTCAGTTTCAAATATTTTAAATCAGTAAAGACAATGATTTTTGAAAGTTCTATCTGTCTGTCTATCTATCTATCTATCTATCTATCTATCTATCTATCTATCTATCTGTCTGTCTATCACCTACCTATCATCTATCTGAGTATGTGCAGATATGTAGGTATTTTGTGCACACATGAGGTTGCCTTAAGAGAGTATCAGGTGTCCTTTATCATTTTCTGCTTTTTTAAGGCAGGGTCTCTCCCTGAACCTGAGGTTCATATTTTTCTCAGCAGACCCTAGCAATCTGCCCCACCAAGGTTTCCATCTCTTCCTCCAATGTCATTAAAGTTGTGCCCTCATGCTTGCACAGCTAGTGCTCTTACTCACCAAGGCACCTCCCCAATCCCTAGACTGCAGTCTTTATAGAAGAAACATGTCAACAGACAGGTACACCCAAATAATCTGCAGTAATGGTAATTGGAAGAGCAAGCAACTGTGTGGGCACCTCTTAGACGTCTTGTTTTCACAAAACCGTAGGATTTGTTGACTCATTTACATGTTTGTTGTCGGAAATAAAAACTGTGATTCTGGAAGGACTGTGCTGTAAAAGTGGTGGTTGTAGAAGTGACAGCATGTTGGAGCCAAGCGATAAACTGACCATGAGGACTGATATCGCTGAACATGAGAGTCATGAATCTAAAATTTGGGTGGCCCAGATTTCAAAGTGAGATAGAAGATTATCTATCTCAGCATAGGTCAAGATATATTTTAGGTCAAAAATATTTTAAAGAAGAAGAATAGAAAGGGAAAAGAAAGTTCCAGGTAAGAGACAAATTATTAAAAAGTAAATTCCACCTATGAATCAGAAATGACTTGGGAGTGGAAGGGTAACAGAAGGGAAACCTCTGAAGAAAGCCCTGTAAAGCTTTCTGACTATCCCATGAATAGTCACATCAGCTGAACTCTGGACCTAATGCAACTAGGAAAAGGTTTCTAGTTCTTAAAGCTATGCCTAAAACGGTAAAAATGACTGAGTTGGTGGCAGTTGCCTTCAGATAAAAAACTTGACACAGAGAAGGCAGATGAGAGTGAGTGATTCTGAAACTGGAAGAAGAGACATATATTTTCAGTTCAGGGGATAGATAGCTCAGCTGCTTGAAATGAAGCTTCCAGCACTAAGTGGACTCTAGCCTGCAGTATTACTCATAACAGAAAGAAGGTCATCTTGGTGAAGTTCTGGTTGTGAAATATTTAGAATGACAGCGGATTCACGACCCTGCTCAGAGTTTTTGCCATGGCTTATCGGTATCATATGTGAGGAGGGCTGGTCTTATCAACTTTATGCCCATGCATAAGCAATCTAGGTCTGCACCTTTGCTGCTACATTTGAAATGTTGAGCCACTGACACTAAGTGCTTGAGATTCATGTCCTGTGCACAGCTGTGGCTCCCGTGTCCATGTTGAAGCTGCAGTGGCAAGGACATAGAAACTCCATGGAGCATCTGGAGAAAAGGCTAAATGGGAACAGCCATGGCAGAGCAACAGAGCTTCACAAAGGGAGAGAGGGCAGAAGGTTCACTCCTCGGCCTTTCCTGGCTTCTTGCATGGCCTGTGCCCCTCACAGCAGCAATCTCATAGCAAACACTAAGAATCCTTTTACTTGGTTTACTGCAAGTAGAGTGTACCTGCAGTGAATGCAGATACAGAAAATGCAGAAAATGCAGAAAAACAAATACTAGGAGAGCTGACCAAGTTCTATAGAAAATGTCTTTCAGTTGGCAAAATATAGAAAAGCTCTGTTCTGATGTTTCAAAAATGAGTAAGATTGACATGAATTTCAGCTAAAATTCTAAATTAGACACTGGAAGTAATTTTTAGCAAACACAAGGAAATTGTAATTATACTAGAAGACCATTTCTGTGAAGAAGACAACAGTATCATTTCCTCTTGACAACAAAGTCAGGGGCCCATGAGCAGAAAATTATGAACAATCATCTATGGTATATGAAGAAGTGTCACAGCCAATGGCACTGACTTGAGGTCCAGTGCCTGCTGTTCAGCCTGCCTGCCTCCTTGTGTTATTATTTTTAGCTATGGGAAACCCACATCTCCATAACTTTTTAAACCTGTAAAATGGGTACATTGTTTCCTGTGTTACCTATCTGTAATATATGTTTAGTTAATATTAACTAGTATTATAACTCGTATGTTTAAATAGCAATATCCCCCAAATATTCAACAGTAGATCCATTTAAACTAAAACCAATGTATGAGAGTATTTGAAATAGATGTCATTTTGTGTGAATTTTTTACTGATTATTTTCAAAAAAGTTGTATGCCCTAAGTAATGGATAATTAATAATGTTCTAAGGATAAGAAAATATGTATTTAAGGGGATAATGCCTTTTGGGACTTCTTTAAACTATATGAGCTAAGGTGAATAAGATTTATAAGCCATAAAGCTTATTAGCTGTTATAACTCATCCAAGAAGCAACCTGCAGATTACAGCTCTTGACATAACTTGGGTGGTAATAAAGCTCATGCAACAACTACCTGTAATGCCAGCGACAGTTTGGCCAGATAATATACTCAGATAAGTCATCTCTGCTCAAGTTAGGGAGAGGCTCTATCCAATTCTGGGGCCATATTTAGGACCCGCTAGCATGGAAAAGAACACGTAAAAGGGCAATCCCATGAAAGCTTGGTACATGAGGACAGTTAAGGAAATGAAGGGGAGGGTTAAAGAAGAGAGGTCGTAGTCTCACATACTGGTTTGAGGCAAAGAACTCAATCAAACCTTGCTTTCTTCCCGTGAGGTCTACTCACAGCCATCTGTCTCCTGCTAATCCACTGCACGGCCCTGTTCAACCACACTAATATTCCAAGGGACTGTTTCCATCCTCACCTCCCTTGACTATGCTGACTACAATCTCTTACACTTTCCACAATTCCCTCTTTCTTTTTTTCTGTGGAGACAACCCTTTTCTCTGTCCTCTTCTCATCACTCCCATGCCCCTGTTGTCCTAACTCCTGCCAGGGGCATTTACTCCTCAGTGGGCCACATCTGCCTGTATCCTTAGCCACCTACTAAAACTGTCTTCCTAATGGGGACAAAAATGGAGGTGAAGAAGTGAAATCAAGTTAGGAAAAAAAGACCGAATCCTTGAGAATGACTTCACATAGCTGCATGGGTGATGTTCAGCTTCTCTAAACAAGCGATGTGTACTCCAACTGAGATCCTAGTTCTAAGCCTGGTGTGTTTTGGTTTGGCCAGAGGATAAAACAATAAAGCGTAGGTTCATTTTCCAGTGAGGTGTGGGTTGGGCCTAATCCAGTCTTTTTATATTTTCAGTTTTATTAATTCAAAATAACTAATTTCTGGCCCCAGTAATTATCACTCATTGGGGAGTTGGCTAAGTCACTTGAAGAAAAAGAAAAAGAAAAAAAAAAAAAAAAACAAATCTTTAGCTAGAGGTTATTAAAATAATGTAAGCTAGTGGCTTTTTTCTCCTTAAATGGCTATGTTTTTAAATTTTCCATCATGGATCAGCCTCTGCAGTTATGCTTTGGTCTTGTCCCTTGGCTTATACCAACGGAAAAAAATCTCTTCCCTCTGGCACTAGTGTCATTCTTTGGAAGGCTTTTCTGAACTTCTGGTTCTGAGTCTGTATTTCTGCACTTTCACAATCAATGTTGCACAAGGGAAGTGGCGTGCCTGGCGCGTGACAGGCACACCATCACAAGGGGCTCGTGTTGTGGTAGAACTGTATTGAAAGTGTAGGAATTTTCAAAGAGATTAGTGTGGAGTTCAGTTCTGCCTCATAAATTAATTAATTCAGTTCTTTCTCTATCATCAGACTGTAGCTGACATACGGCTGTGACAATTTATCCCCAGTTTCTCAAACTTGTGCAAAGTCTCAGTGAAAAGTAAGGACTTAATGAAAGTTACTGCAGACACCTGACACTTCAAGAAGTCAGGATGGCATGAGCATCCTAACTAGTAAAACTTGCTATTTAACCATGAGTAAAATCTCATATGTGAAGAAAAGTATAAACAGAATAGTATATAAACAGAATAGTTTCTGACTCGAGGGGAAGAGGACCCTAAGACCATTGACAAGCTAGCCATGGTGATGCATGCCTGTAACCCCAGCAGTTTGGGAGGTAGAGGCAATAGAAACAGGCTCTCTAGGCAAACCTTGGTTATACAGCAAGTTTGAGGCTAACCTGACCTACAACAGGAGACTCAGTTTCCAAAACCTGACAGTCAAACAATAACAAACACCATTCCAGTTTCACGCTTGTAAATTTGCTGGGTAGTGCATAATATGTTCTTAGGTAGCATGTACAGCTTTTTCATGTGTGAATACTATTTCTACATGCTGTTGTTTCTACATACACAATGAGGGATGTTAGATGTTTGCTTGTTGCTCTCTTTTTTATTGAGACAGAATCTTATTACTATTTTCCAGGTTGGCCTCAGGCTGACAATACTCCTGCCTCAGCCTCCCAAGCGCTGAGCTCACAGGTATGCAGCACTGCAGCTGGATGAAGTTCTGGTGATTTTCATTGCAGTTATTATTGTTAATCCAAAAGAATTCCTCCCCAAACAAAAGAATCTTCTCACAGTCATGACTTCAAGCAAAAGTCTCTCAAAGACAAGATGTTCTGTCTTTTTGTGTTGAAAGCTAATGCAGTACTTAGAAAAGGCATGGTGATCTCAGACAACAGTTATAGTCTTTTAGTAAAATGGTGAACAAGAATTAAGGAAAGTTTGTAAAGATTGTTTTCTCTGGGGATATGGCCTCAGCTGGTAAGCACTGACTCTGTAAGTCTTTGCAAGGAAGACTTCTAAAAATCACCAATCATGTTTCTTTTTTTCAACAGGTATTGAACCTGTTGAACATTGTACATTTCAGGCAAGCACTCTGTCATTCGCTACATCCTCACTAATAATCCTTAAAAACTGCACTAAGACATTGTCATAGAGTTGGTGGAGTGGGTCCTCTAAACTTCAGAAAAGATTTCCAGTGAAAGCCTCAGACATGGACACAGCAGTTGTTAACATAATCATATGTTAACAACACAGACATAAATAAAAGTAATATGTCAGCAGAATCAAAGAGTGATGCCGATAACTATGGAAAAGAGGTGTTATATATATATATGCCAATTGTTTAAATTAAATTGTTGTATCATGCATGAGAATATAAACTAAGACCTAAACTAATATTTTCATAATATAAGTGAATATTAATATTAAATAAAGTGTCTTCCTAACTTACATAATCCTAAAAGTTGCATATATAAGTCATCAGAACAATTTTCTTAAATTAAATTTCCCATAACAAAAATAACAGATTAGCTCATATTCTATAGTATCTCATATTCTATATTGTTTCATAGACTATATTTAACTACATTTAATACTAAAGCAACCTTTATTGCATAAGATTGCATAAATGAACTAGAATAAATTTTTATAGATGGTTCTCTTGTAACAAATAAAGTCTCTATTTTGCAAAAGAAAAATTGACTTAAATGAACTTGAATTTTAAAATATGAAAATAATACTTAATATCAGGAAAATTAGGTATTAAGCATATTCCAACATTTTCTCTTGTAGAGATCAAACATAAATAACTAACAAGATAATAACTTTAAGTTAGGTTAAAATGGCGCAATGTGGGACATAAAACACTCCCATTCATTTAGCATCGGTCGTTGATAAAGTACAGACACAGCACAGGGTTAGGGATTTGACCCTGGAAAGTATGAAGGGCTTCTAGCATTGTTGTTTTCGTTGATATTAACATGGAATCACTTTTTGAGCTTCATAACACTTACCTCTAAATAATCTGTAGAGCAGTTCCTGAAATCTTCCACATCAAATTCCAGGAATGTGTAGTTCACAGTGTTGCCTGTTGTCGCTTGGATGGTCCAGTTACAACGCAGGTTATTATCATAGGGCTTTGGGAAATTTATGCTCTCCAGGATGCCAGAGGTTTTATTCACTATTACTACATTGTCACATGCTGAGGGAGAAAAAAAGTAGCCATAGCTGTTAAGAATTCTCACATATGTCTTAATGTCTCTGAGATGTATGTGAGATCCCTTTTTAAAAGAGATCTAGATTTTTCCACTTTTAGCTGTAGATTAATAAATATATATGTATATGTGGTATATAATTTTTATGCCGAAGGAGTCTCCATTTAGAATAATGTGAAAGGATACTCAGGTGAATTTAGGCATTGAAGCATCATGAAAGTGGAACAGCTATTAAAATAGACATCTGATTCCTATATATTGGTAAACAAATACTTTGTCTTTGGCCCCGTCTCTCTGCTGGAGTTAGAGGCGTGCAGTGCTCACTCTGTGCATCTGTTTTCTAGCTCTAATATTCAGGAGAACACGCTGACCTTTAAATCCAGCAGCGTGGAATAGAGGTCCTTTGCGAGTGTCACATGAGTCACAGAACACGTCACACAGCTATCTTGCATGAGCTCTCAACAAAGGCCCCTTCACTTCTCAAGTTACTCATCATGAAGTCCCAAGTGAAGAGAGGGAGCACAAGATATGAAATATCACAGGGAGCATTTTCTAAAGATGAGTTTTCAGTGAACCCATACAGGTGGCGCTAGCTAGGTCTAACCCAGGGATTAGACATCAAATCCAGCCAATCGAAACGACCTGAACAATGTGAATGTGGTACCTTTTCATTGGTTATGCATTTAAAATTATTTTCCATTTCTCTATCATGACCAATAAAAGAAAACGAGAAAATAAACGTTGCTTTTTAAAGAGTTGCCTCTGCAATGTGGCTCCTAGATAATTTTCTAGGCAACACTGAATGTCCCCCCACCACTTAGAGACGTGGGGATATATCCTTTGGCCCTTCAAATTCTCTTCCTTTGCTGCAGCAAACACAATAACCAAGTATATTCTCCTGAAAATCTTTAGGCTACATTTTTGTTAAGAGAGGATTTCTAAGTAATGTTTTTTGCTTTAGAAATGTGGGTGAGTATGTCTACAGGTAGCAAGTGTCACAGGCCAGTGACTAGGTCAAAGCAACACAGGTGCCTGTAGTCCAAACCCACAGCTGGTGCTCGCATCTCACAAATCACTGTCTGCAGGTTTCCAACTTCAAATGGCAAGGGAATTTTTTTGGGGGGACACTCAAGTAGCACAGGCTACGAACAAACTAGCCACATAGTTAAGGACGGCCTTGAACTTCTGATCTTCCTGCCTCTACTTTTCAAATACTGGGATCGTTCATACATGCCTTCACACTTAGTTGTGTGAAGTGCTAGGGATGGAGGACAGAACTTCACGCTAGGCCAACTGATCCAGCCCCTGGTTCTCCCCATAAGGACTGATAGCCTGTGTATAAAACCATTAGAGGGGGAAAAAATCAAAGGAAAATGGTTTTAATAGCCTGATAATAACCAAGAGAAAGACAGGCAAAGCAATAACAAAACTCAAGGAATGACACTCAGTTAAACAGATATGCTCTTCACGGAGTGTTAAGAAGCAGTTTGCAAATAAAATAATGATTTCATGAAGAACTCCGTATGCCAGACGAAGCAGGAGGACAAGAAAGAGGCCAGAAGGACATGCTCCACAGTAAAGAACATATCTTGTCCATGCGTGCCTCTTTAGTTAATAAAGCTAAGGCAGAGGGCAGAACTAACTGTTGACTAGGCCAGCATCTCACTAAAGCATTGGAAGTGTGGCATGCCTGAGAACCACAAGTCACCAGCGTGTTACATGATCCTGAGCTGGCCTGCAGCTGTCTCCACATAATAAAAACTGTCCCGAGTTTCTTGGTTTACCAGATGCTCTAGTAATAGGAGGTTGGATTTAATATGTAAGCATTTTTCCTTCTAGTGACTTCAGAGTTTTTCACCTAAGAATCCAAGACTAATTTCAATGACACAGACCACTAACTAGTTAATGTTATCTGGGTGGTTTCACCAAGTCTGCAGATCTGCCGGGGGCTCTCTGCTGCTGGAGTTTGTACTTACTCTGCCAGTATTTGATCTCAAAGCCACGTCCTTGTTGACCTTCATCTGTCCTCAATTTCAACAACACGCTGTCTGTACTGGAACGGATGGGAGCAGGTATTGTATCCCCACAGAGTTTATTCACCAGATGGGAGCCGGTACTCGGACCATCATACACCTTTAGTAAGACATTTTGCACATCAGATAGTCAAGACTATGAATGTGAAGAAATAAGGACAAAATACATATATTCTTTTTAAATGACCAGTCCTAAATTTTATCAAGTGTCTCAAAACTTAGGCAATAAACTGAAGTGTATGAAAGCAAGCACATGAAAGTCTGAATATGCAAAATGAAAGTTCTATACAAAATTTGAGACCATAACTGGTAAGTATTGTTGTTTTTTGATTCCAAAGGAACATGGTGAATTCCAGAAACTATAAAAAGACATAGCTAGATGAGTTTAATACCTCTTCTAATTCACCTCAATAGTCTAGTGAATTGTGAGGTTTCAACCCATATCTAAAATCATGTAGATTATGGTTAGGATAATGTCCATAGCTACTCAAGATATTTTAACTATATTTTATAGCTAATAGTAAAATACCTTAAATACTTCATGTACCACATCATTCAGCATATATTACACTTAGAAGATTGCCATTTTTATCACATTTCTTTAGCGTTTTACTTTGTTTAAATCTTTTATGTGAATGCTCTTCTTAAATATTGCTGCTTTTTGAATCTTAAAAATATTTTAAACTTATTTTGTGCACTGAATAAGAGGGGAGCAACAAAGGATATAGAGACTCGTTATACATACGGCCAAGTAATCCAGAGAGCAGCTGGGGTGATGCTCCAGGTGGAAGTCTTGGAATTCCAGCTGGAAAGGGCTGCCTTGGCTGGCTTTCAGCCACCAGTAGCATTCAGAGCTATGGTAATAGGGCATCGGGTAGTTGGGGGATGTGAGCACCCCTGTGGGGGTGGTGAGATTGCTTCCACAGCCTACAGGGGAGAAACGGTGAATGAAGCATGGCCTTTTTTTCTGCAGGCTAAACCTTGGCTAATGGCATCCTGTTTCCATTCTGCTCTTCTTTGGACGTGCACTTCCCCAGCGTCAGGGCTGAAGCCTGAGGCCTCACACATGCTAAGCAAGAGCTCTACCACTCAGCTGCACACCTACAGCCTTTGGGTTTCAGAGACAAGAACTCACTATATAGTCCAGGCTTGCCTCAAAGTTGAGATCCTCCTGCCTCTGCCTGCTGGGTCTGGGATTATAAAGGTTCACCGCCGCCCCCCCCCCCCCAACCTGTTCCTTTTTAAAGTATCACAAAGCAGGAAATCGTCAAAAATTCTGCTTCATGTTGATGAAATTTAATTTTTCTAGTCAAGATGAGTAGCTTGAAGTTTCCTGGGGAGATAGAACTTTCCTCTTCCTTCAAAATGTATGCTACTATTAGTCCAAAGATATCCATGATGTTGGAGCTTATTATAAAGAATGAGGAAAGATAAGTAGAAAAGCTGATAAGTGGTGGCAAAGCATGATGAATGAAGAACCCAATCACCTTGGCTTCTCCAGTAAAAAGTCAGCTTTGCTACCTACCTGTTGACGATCCATCCCAGTAAGCTGAGAAACCCCTTTCGGTAAGCGCTGGGTCACTCTTAAACTTTAGCCAGAGCTTGTTACTGTGAGAGATGATCTGAGGAGGTAAAACTGAGCCACAGTAACGTCCAAGGAGTTTTGAAGTTTCGTAGCCTCCATCTCTGTGACACGTACAGACATGAAAATGGGCTGGGTTACAATTTGACTGTAGCATACAATAAACACACATGTTTAAAGCATGAAGATGCAAATGAGCTGCTAATTACCTCCGCTAGCATCTCCTGAACAGTACTTAAAAAGCAGTTTCAAGTTCTCATGTTTTAGTTCTTTACTGACAAGGATTTGAATGATTTAGTAAAGGAATAACATATTATGGCTTGTATGGCCTTTTTATACTAGCTGCAGAGAGAATGCATTAGAGATTTTCCTTTCAAAGGCTCTGGCAAGTAGCTCAAAGGATATAAAACATAGAAACCACTTTTATTCACAGTATAAACCAATGTTTTAAATTTTTAGAGAGAAATCATATTTCCTACTGATTTTGAAATCTTCAAGATGTGGTGTAACATATTTGAGACATTTGTAGAAATAATTATTTTCCTAAGTTTAAATATATAGGTAATTTATAAAGAGATGCTTCATTGAATGTTAAAGCCAAGTGGTTGGTTCTTACAAATTAAGAAAATTCATCTAGAAAAGCTCACACTATAGTCATAATACTCAGTAGGTGACTCAGGATGATGTCGGTAAGTTTGAAGACAGCCTAGACTATATAGTGAATTCTTGACCATCTCAGGCTATAGAAAGAGACTCTTAAACTTCTCCCCTCCCTCAAAATAAAATTGTTGATTTAGCACGACACGGTAGACTCAATTCCAACTTGTTAAATTTGTATCTTACTCTGTCCCAAAGAATAAATATTATAAGGTGTTGAAAGATTCCAAGTTTAAAATCATGAGTAAATATTTGATATAGATGCGTGTCGGAATAATCAGCCGAATTTTACTTGACGTAATAATATAAGAAAATATCTATATACTAATGTACCATTGCCAGTGACATAATTGTTAAAACACATTCTTCCAAAGTGCAGTGAAAGAAAATGCCATGCACTGAAATCCACACACCAGATTTCCATTATTTAAGAACAAGGTAAGCTTGCTGCTATAGCCGTGACTTTAGTGATATAATTAGATTGAATGGACAGCAAAGACCAAAAACTTAGGCTGATTTTTATATAAAGAATGAAAGTACTTGAATGTGGTGGTAGGTATGGATTATCAACTTGACACAACCAGAATCACCTGGAAAAGAAATCTCAATGAAGCGACTGGGCTGGCCTGTGGCCATGAAAGGGTGTTGTCTTAAGTTAATCAGCATAGGAAAAGAAATCAGCCGACTGTATGTGCCATCTTTCCCTAGGCAGGGTTCTCAGACTATATGAGAGTGGAGAAATAGAGCTGGACATGGGTAATGAAGTAAGCTAGCTAGACACGTGCACACATTCATTTCCTTTTGCTCTTGACGATAGACGTGATGTGACTAGCCTGAGGTCCTGGCACCTTGCTCACCTGCTACGACAGACTGTCACCTGATTTATGTGAAACAATAAACCACTTTCCTTAAGTTTCTTTTTGTCACCACATTTTGGAGTAGTTGTACAGTTGTTTCTTTTGCCTAAATAAAATCTGAAAATTATTGTAAAATATTCCTAATAAAAGAATTTTAAATAGCTACCAGAGGCTGAATATGGCTGAATGGCCCAGCAGTTAAAACTCCTTACTGATCCTACAAAGGACCAGAGTTTGATTCCCAGTATACACGATGGGTGGCTCACAAGCAGCTCTAACTCCAGAGGGCACAACATTTTCTCTTGGCCTTCACAGGCGCTGCACTTATATGCATACAGCCATATTCACACATGTGCATATAAACATGCATCTTCACACATGTGCATATCAACATAGTTTAAATCAAGACAGTAAAATCTTAAAGACCCACCAAATCTTACACAATTTCTCCTTTTCTTCTATATCATGTTTGTATGATTTTTTATTGTTTTTTTGTTTTTGTTTTTGTTTTTGTTTTTTTCGAGATAGTTTCTGTGTAGCCTCAGCTGACTTGGACTCATTCTGTAGACCAGGCTGGCCTTGAACTCACAGGCCAGCCTTTGTCTCCCCAAGTGCTGTATATCATATTTAAAATGACAAATTTTATATTTCATAACAAAGAATACTTAAGGTAATTTTACAGAAGTTTCCATGTTCCTTTAATCATTTTGGAGAAGACTATTAATGAAAATAAATGTTTTAATGAAATAAAAGCACACACCTGATTTCCACAAAATCTGCACACTCTGACCCAAAGTAATCCTCCAAGTCGAAGTCTGTGAAATGCAATGCAATCTGATGGTTGATACCCACTGTGATCCTGTAGATGCATTCCCAGTTATTGGGGTAGTTATTAGGGAAGTTTGGGGAGGTGAGCCTTCCAAAATTATCTGTATAGTCTTCTAAGCACACTGTGAAAAGAAACAAAGAGAAAAATGGAAAACATTACACATTTGCATGTTTCTAGTAACTTGTAATGCATTAATTTGTGCCCCTGTACTTGAATTTCAGCAGTATTTTTTTTAATGTTCAAAGACTAATTTCATTTTGAAACAATATTTTTTAATTTCAGATGTAACCAAATACTAAATCTTAATGTCACATATATTTTGACAGTTTGGGTCCTAGGAACATTACAATCCATGTAAATTTCCATAGGCATTAAAGTTAGGTTAAACTACACAGATACCAGAAGACTTAGAAATAACTCAGTTTTGTACTTCTCATTATAACTTCCCTTTATAAATGTGCATTCATGAGAAATGACAGGTAGAGAGAGGTCTTGACCATGGAGGAAGAATGGGAGGCCAGAGCTTGTGGTGGTAGGGCACACCTACAGTTGACCCTTCAAGAAAAGCCTGTCTCAAGTACGGACAGACTATGCCTTGCCATTCATGTGTGGCAATAGTCACCATTGTACTTCAAAACAGAGTAGGCCTAAGAAAAGCATAATTGTGAGGAGTAAGTTTCACTATTCCCATGAAGTGATTAGCAGCCTATCTGGATGCTGCATCCTAAGTAAAGACCAACTGCTCCGGTTTGTTTGAACTTTGCCTGTTCAGTCTCTTCAGATTCTGTTCAATAACCAGTCCATCACTCCCTTATGCCCTTATAGTCTGAGATGTCTGACAAAAAAAAAAAAAAAAAGGCTAGCTTGACTGTGCTATTCTTCTGGCTGCAAATTTCATCTAGTCCTGACCTAAATCTAGGGCCCTGGAGTAGACAGAATCCCCGACTGAAGGCTGTAGGGGAGAATGAGCTGTTACATATACCTTATTGCTAGTGAAATAAATGCTGAGGACATGTAGCTTTATTGTTATTGGTTTTGAAAACACAAATGTAATAGGCTCAACTGTCTATGTGTGTCTCAGAGAGTAACAAATATTCATCAAATATTTCAGTTGTCTCTAAAAATCAA
>NW_026596149.1:7671745-7715600 GCF_907164565.1 Psammomys obesus | reverse complement strand
GGAGGGGGAGGAGGAGGAGGAGGAGGAGGAGGAGGAGGAGGAGGAGGGGGAGGAGGAGGAGGGGGAGGGGGAGGGGGAGGAGGAGGAGGAGAGCAAATAGAACGCAAGGGCCATCTGTGAGGACTGCTGCGCTGACTCTGGCTAGGGGCATCCCCTCACTGCCAGGCACATGTGTGTACTTCCCTCAGCTGAGCTTGTCCTCTTTTTTATTTTTATTTTTTATATTAATTACAGTTTATTTACTTTGTATCCCAGCTGTAGCCCCCTCCTTCATTCCCTCCCAATCCTACCCTCCCTCCCTCATCTCCTCCCTGTTCCTCTCTAAATCCACTGATAGGGGAGGTCCTCCTCCCCTTCGATCTAACCCTAGTTTATCAGATCTCTGGCTGCAATGTCCTTCTCTGTGGCCTAGCTAAGCTGCTCCTCCCATGGGGAAGTCAAAGAGCCAGCCACAGAGTTCATGCCAGAGACAGTCCCTGTTCCCCTTACTAGGCAAATCAATTGGATACTGAGTTGCCATGGGCTATGTCCGAGCAGGGGTTCTAGATTATCTCCATGCATGGTCCTTGGTTGGAGAATCAGTTTCAGACAAGCCTCTGTGACTACATGTATTTGGTTTTTGTAGAGCTCCTATCCTCTCCAGGTCTTACTAACTCCCTCTTCTTTCATATAATTCCCTGCACTCTGCCCAAAGTTTGGTCACGAGTCTCAGCTTCTGCTTTGATACATTGCTAGGTAGAGTCTTTCAGAGGCCTTCAGCAATTAAAAACAAGGAAATCATGAAATTTGCAGGCAAATGGTAGGACCTAGAAAAGATCATCCTGAGTGAGGAATCCCAGAAGCAGAAAGACACACATGGCATATACTCACTTATAAGTGGATACTAGACCTATAAGATAGGATAAACATACTAAAATCTGTACACCTAAAGAAGCTAAACAAGAAGGAGGACCCAGAGTAAGATGATCAATCCTTACTTAGAAAGACAAATGGGATGGACATTGGAAGTAGGAGAAAAGGAGAAGTAGGACAGGAGCTTGTACTCTTGATCCAAGGAAGTCCTTATGCAAAAGAAGACAGAAGGTCACCACTCCACAGCCAAAGATAAGACTAGCTGCATGCCCCTCCCACTAAAACTTTTCAACAAGCTCTCAAGAGAAACAAATTAAAGAAACAATACAGTAAAAGAAATTACATAGATGAGAACTGAAATCAAGTAAAATGGAACAGAAATAAAGAAGAATGATACTAAAAATTAACCTCATTCTTTAAATATTAAAACTGGCATAATCTGATTGGCCTGTTCTTTAATCACCTCCCCCTGAGGGGAGAGCAGCCTTACCAGGCCACAGAAGATGACAATGCAGCCATTCCTGATGTGATCTGATAGACTAAGATCAGAAGGAAGGAGAGGAGAACCTCCCCTATCAGTGGACTTGGGGAGGGGCATGTGTGAAGAAGGGGGAGGGAGGATGGGACCAGGAGGGGAGGAGGGAGGGCCTTATGGGGGGATACAAAGTGAATAAACTGTAATTAATAAAATAAATTTAATTATAAAAAAGAAAAAAAAACTGGGCTGGGCGCAGTGGCACACACCAGTAAACTCAGCATTCTGAGAGGCAAAGGTAGTTGGATCTCTGTGAATTCAGGGCCAACCTGATCTACAAAGTGAGTCCAGGACAGCCAAGGCTATACAGAGAAACCTTGTCTCAAAAATAAATAAAAATAAAAAATTATAGATTTTGGCATAAGTTATCAAGCAAAAAGAAAGAATATGGATTATTATTTTTATAAGTGAAAGAGGATGAATCACTATAGAACAATGGTGCAGATAAATTTGACAAATTTGTACACAGCCACAAACTGCCACAGCTGACACAAAAGAAAATGATAAAAGCTTCCATGGCCTCAGTTAATCAAAGTAATTTAATCTGTCATTAAAACATTTCTACAAAGAAAACAGTGCACTCAAATAACCCCTGGTGATAGTCAAGCAAATTAAAGAAACATTTACAGTATTCAGATTTAGGAAATAAGAAGAGATGAGTCTCTGTAGCTCATTTAATGAGACCAAATATTATTGCAATGCTCCAATAAGACAAAACTATTACAGATAATCATGCCTCATAAATACAAACAAAATAGCTGTCATAAAACTTAAATACAACAGTTCCAGAGAATGTGAAAATTATATTATAGCAAACATTCTCACATTGGGGGTATCAGATTGTTTTATGTGAGAAGAAAACAGTCAACATAATCTATCATATTATTTGGTTTTTTTTAATATCTTCTGATTAAATCATTTGGAAAAATCAACACCCATCCTTGATGAAGACTCAGCAAACAGAAATAAAAAGGTGATCTATGAAAAGTCCAGAGCCATCCTCCTTAAGTAGTAGAAGATTAAATAAATGCTTTACAGCCAAAATGAAGAACACAAATACGTCCACCCTCGCCCTTTCTGCTAAACACTGCACAGTCCTACTTACTACAAATAAGAAAGAAGGAGAAAGGACAGGACAGTGTAAAACAGTAATTCACAGTTGTAACCACCAATATATATTATGAAGAACCCAATGAAATTGTGTTGGCACCAATAACTGAGTTTTAAAAGTTTAATATCTGGGGGGGGGGGGGCAAGATGGCGGCGCCGGGAGGACTCTCATTCTGACCAGCAGCACAGCAGGATCGGCACAGTGACCAGCAATCAGAACTCGAGGCCATAAAACACAAGTGATTGTGTTTCTCAGGTGAGAGGATACCCCACAGTAGGGGATTCAATCAGCTGCAACTCACCCGGCTAAACCGAGGAAGAGATTTCGGTTCCACCAGGCGCTTGGTCACCATCCCAGAGCCACACGCCAGCGTGCACTGGTCACTGTCCCAGACTGAACTGTGGCCCCACAACATCACAGACTAGAATTTCCAGGTCAGAGATAACCCCACCGTGCAGGAAACGATTGGGACCAACCTTAGGTCATCCAGACATCCCCTGGAAAAGACTCAGATTCCGCAGGCGCCCCAGGAGCCAGCCCACAGCCAGAGCCGGGGACCCAGGTGCCTGCACAGAGCCCTGCCTGCGTGCCTGATTCGCCACCTCAGATAGAACTGTGGGCCCCAGGACATCAGAGACTGAGTTTCACTGTCAGGTGCAAACCCACAGGGAGGGAAACGGCTGGTCTGATCTCAGATCACTCAGCCGACACCCCCACCCCGAAAAGGTCTCGGGAAAAATTACCCAGTTTAGGCAGATGCCCAGGCTCCCAAAGGCCAGAAAGGCAGAGCCACGTGCATCTGTGCCTGCGGGTTCTACTCGCCATCCCAGACAGAACGGCGGTTCCCAAAGCAAAGACTGGGTGTTCCTGTCAGTAGGAAACCCCACAGTGGGGGTATCATCAGGTCTAATGCTCAGGACACCCAGCACCAAAAGACTTTCTGGATTCAAGCAGACTCTAGACTCTAGCCTTCTACTGCAGGCAGGAGCGCTGTGCTCACCCACCATTATTGAGTACCCCTAGGGCACAGGGCACACAGCTGCATCGTCAGACCTACAAAAACCAGAAAGCCATTACAGCAGCCCTCAGATACTGTGCCAAGAATCAACCAGTTATCCCTAGCTAGACTGACAAAACTGTGGGAATCCCTGGTCCTTCAAGAGGGCTGCACCCAACAATTACACATTAAGAGCAACAGCTGCTGCTCACTAAATTCAGAGCAAGAAACCCAGCAGCAGGGCAGCCATCACCAGGACCTCTCCTGATGAGAGGAGAGCCTTCCTGAATACCACAGTTACCATACAGGTCCATACACCTGAAGTGAACTGTGACAATTCCTGAGAAGCACCACTGTTCAGTTGACCATACCCAAAAAGCAGAGGAGAACTTCAGAACCCCGCCAAGTGGATTCTCCCCGCTCCAGGACTCAGCAGGCACCAGAACTTAACAGACAACACCTGAGACAGAGAGATGGGTTGAGGCCAGCGAAAAAGCACAACCAACAAAAGGCAAAACAACATAGCATCCCCAGAACCCAGTTATCCAGGGACAAGTAGCACTGGACACCCTAACATAAGTGAAATTCAAGAAGATGACCTGACATCTATGTTAATGAAGAGGTTAATGGAGGAAGTAAATAAAATGCGTAAAGAATTAGGGAAAGATATAATAAAACAGATTATGGTCATCCATAAAAAAATTACAGGAAGATGCAGCCAAACAGTCTGTGTCACTGAAAGAAATAAAAGAAACAGAGGAACGTTTAAACAAACAGCTGAAGGAATTGAAGGAAAAACAGGAAAATATAGTCAGACAGGTGAAGGAAATCAACAAAACGGTTCAAGATCTGAAGATAGAATTGGAAGAATTAAAGAAAATACAAACGGAGGAAATCATGGAAAGGGAGAACCTAGGAAAGAAAACAGGAACTACAGAGGTAAACATAACCAACAGACTACAAGATATGGAAGAATCTCAGGTGTGGAAGATACAATGGAAGAAATTGATGTATCCGTCAAAGAAAATAATAAATCTAAAAAATTCCTGACACAAACCATCCAAGAAATCCAAGACAATATAAAAAAGACAAAACCTAAGAATAATAGGTATAGAGGAAAAAGAAGATTCCCTCCTCCAAGGCCCAGAAAATATTTTCAACAAAATCATTGAAGAAAATTTCCCCAACCTAAAGGAGAGGCCAATAAGAATACAAGAGGCCTACAGAACACCCAATAAATTAGACCAGAAAAGAAAATCCTCCCGCCACAAAATAATCAAAACAGTAAGTATACAGAACAAAGAAAAAATATTAAAAGCTGCAAGAGAAAAAGGCCAAGTAACATATAATGGCAAACCCATCAGAATCACACCTGACTTCTCAACAGAAACTATGAAAGCCAGAAGGGCCTGGACGGCTATCATGCAGACCCTAAGAGAACACAGATGTCAGCCTAGGCTACTGTACCCAGCAAAACTCTCAGTCCTCATAGATGGAAAAAACAAGATATTCAATGACAAAAACAAACTTCAAAAATACCTACACACAAATCCAGCGTTACAGAAGATACTAGAAGGAAAAATACAACCCAAGAAACCTACTTTCAAGAAATCATAGGAAATAAATAACCTCACTACAGCAAAACAAAAGTAGCCAAACACATAAACACACTAACATGGCCAACATCAATATCAAAGGATCTAACAGCCACTGGTCATTAATCTCCCTCAACATCAATGGACTCAATTCTCCAATAAAAAGACACAAACTAACAGAATGGATGCGTAAACAAGACCCAACAATCTGTTGCACACAAGAAACACACTTAAATCACAAAGATAGACATTACCTGAGAGTAAAGGGCTGGAAGACAGTTTTCCAAGCAAATGGACCCAAGAAGCAAGCAGGAGTAGCCATCCTAATATCTAATAAAGTAGATTTTCAACAAAAACCAATAAAAAGAGATAGAGAAGGACACTTCATACTCATCAAGGGAAAAATCCACCAGGAAGATATCACAATCCTGAACATCTATGCCCCAAATGCAAGGGTACACACATTTGTAAAAGAAACTTTAATAAAACTTAAACCACACATAGACCCCCACACATTAATAGTGAGAGACTTCAACACTCCACTCTCAACAAAGGACAGGTCAACAAAACAGAAATTAAACAAAGAAACAATAACTCTGACAGAGGTCATGAATCAAATGGACCTCACAGATATATACAGAACCTTTCACCCAAACTCAAAAGAATTTACTTTCTTCTCAGCACCTCATGGAACCTTCTCCAAAATAGACCATGTAGTTGGTCACAAAGCAAGCCTAAACAGATACAAGAAGATTGAAATAATCCCTTGTATCCTATCTGATCACCATGGACTAAAACTGGACCTCAATAACAAAATAACAAAAGGCCTACACACACATGGAAACTGAACAACTTGCTTCTAAATGACAGCTGGGTCAGAGAAGAAATAAAAAAAGAAATTAAAGACTTCCTAGAATTCAATGAAAATGAAGATACAACATACCCAAACTTATGGGACACAGGGAAAGCAGTGCTAAGAGGAAAGTTCATAGCACTAAGTGCCTTCAAAAAGAAATTTGAAACATCTCATGCAAGCAACTTAATGGCTCACTTAAAAACCCTAGAAAAAAAAAGAAGCAGACACACCAAAGAGGAATAGACGGCTGGAAATAATCAAACTCAGGGCTGAAATCAATCAATTAGAAACAAATAAAACAATTCAAGGCATCAATGAAACCAAGAGCTGGTTCTTTGAGAAAATCAACAAGATAGACAAACCCTTAGCCAAACTAACTAAAAGGCAGAAAGAAACTATCCAAATCAACAAAATTCAAAATGAAAAGGGGGACATAACCACAGACACTGAAGAAATCCAAACAATAATTAGGTCTTACTTCCAAAGTCTATATGCCACAAAATTTGAAAATCTAAATGAAATGGACAATTTTCTTGACCGATTCTACATGCAAAAGCTGAATCAAGACCAGGTAAACCAATTAAATAGTCCTATATCCCCTAAGGAAATAGAAGCTGTCATCAAAAGTCTACCATGCAAAAAAAGCCCAGGGCCAGATGGTTTCAGTGCCGATTTCTACCAGACCTTCAAATAAGAGCTAACACCAATACTCTTCTAACTATTCCACAAGATAGAAACAGAAGGAACACTACCAAACTCATTCTATGAAGCCACAGTCACCTTGGTACCTAAACCTCACAAAGACCCAACAAAGAAAGAGAATTTCAGGCCAATCTCCCTCATGAACATTGATGCAAAAATACTCAACAAAATACTTGCAAACCGAATCCAAGAACACATCAAAGACATCATCCACTACGACCAAGTAGGCTTCATCCCAGGCATGCAGGGGTGGTTCAATATACGGAAATCCATCAATGTGATCCACCACATAAACAAACGGAAGGAGAAAAACCACATGATCATCTCCTTAGATGCTGAAAAGGTATTTTACAAAATCCAACATCCATTCATGTTTAAAGTATTGGAGAGAGCAGGGATACAAGGCACATACCTGAACATAGTAAAGGCAATATACAGCAAGCCTATAGCCAACATCAAACTCAATGGAGAGAAACTTAAATCATTCCCACTGAAATCAGGGACAAGGCAAGGTTGTCCACTCTATCCATATCTTTTCAACATTGTTCTTGAAGTCCTAGCTAGAGCAATAAGACAATTGAAGGAGATCAAGGGGATACAAATTGGAAAGGAAGAAGTCAAATTATCACTATTTGCAGATGATATGAGAGTATACCTGAGTGACCCCAAAAACTCTACCAGGGAACTCCTACAGCTGATTAACACCTTCAGCAAATTGGCTGGATACAAAATTATCTCAAAAAAAAAATCAGTAGCCTTCTTGTATACAAAGGACAAAAGGGCTGAGAAAGAAATTAGGGAAACAACACCCTTCACAATAGCCACTAATAACATAGTACCTTGGTGTGAACCTACACAAGCAATTCAAAGACTTGTATGAAAAAAATTCCAGTCTCTGAAGAAAGAATTAGAAGAAGATATAAGAAGATGGAAAGATCTCCCATGCTCATGGCTTGGCAGGATTAACATAGTAAAAATGGCCATCTTACCAAAAGGAATCTACAGATTCAATGCAATTCCCATCAAATTACCAACACAATTCTGTGCAGACCTTGAAGGAAAAATCCGCACCTTCATATGGAACAACAAGAAACCCAGAATTGCTAAAACAATTCTCTACAGTAAAAGATCTTCAGGAGGTATCTCTCCATCCCTGATCTCAAGCTGTACCATAGAGCAACAATACTAAAAACTGCATGGTACTGGCATAGAAACAGACTGGTGGATCAATGGAATCGAACAGAAGACCCTGACATAAATCCACACACTTATGGACACCTGATTTTTGACAAAGATGCCAAATCCATTCAATGGAAAAAAGACAGCATCTTCAACAAATGGTGCTGGTCTAACTGGAAGTCTACATGTAGAAAAATGCAAATAGGTCCATACTTATCACCCTGCACAAAACTAAAGTCCAAGTGGATCAAAGACCTCAACATAAAACTAGACACACTAAACCGCTTAGAAGAAAAAGTGGGGAATACCGTTGAACTCATTGGCATGGGAGACAATTTCCTGAACAGAACACCAACAGCACAGGCTCTAAGAGCAACAATTAATAAATGGGATATCATGAAACTGAAAAGCTTCTGTAAAGCAAAGGATACTGTCCTCAGAACAAAACGACAGTCTACAGATTGGGAAAAGATCTTCACCAACCCTATATCTGACAGAGGGCTAATATCCAGTATATATAAAGAACTAAAGAAGTTAAACAGCAAAAAATCAAGTAATCCAATTATAAAATGGGGTACAGTACTAAACAGAGAATTCTCTGCAGAGGAATATTGAATGGCAGAGAAACACTTAAAGAAATGCTCAACTTCATTAGCCATCAGGGAAATGCAAATCAAAACAACCCTAAGATTTCACCTTATATCCATCAGAATGGCTAAGATCAAAAACTCAAGAGGCAACACATGCAGGAGAGGTTGTGGAGAAAGGGGAACCCTCCTCCACTGCTGGTGGGAATGTAAACTTGTACAACCACTCTGGAAAGCAATCTGGCGCTTTTTCAGACAACTAGGAATAGCGCTTTCTCAAGATCCAGCTATACCACTCCTAGGCATATATCCAAAAGATTCTCAAGTACACAATAAGGACATTTGGTCAACCATATTTGTAGCAGCCTTATTTGTAATAGCCAGAAGCTGGAAACATCCCAGATGCCCCTCAACTGAAGAATGGATGCAGAAATTGTGGTATATCTACACAATGGAATACTACTCAGCAATAAAAAACAAGGAAATCATGAAATTTGCAGGCAAATGGTGGGATCTGGAAAAGATCATCCTGAGTGAGCTATCTCAGAAGCAGAGGGATGCACACAATATATACTCACTCATATAGACATATAACATAGGATAAACCTACTAAAATCTGTACACATAAAGAAACTAATCAAGAGGGAGGACTCTTGCTAAAATGCTCAATTCCTACCCAGAAAGGAAAAGAGGATGGACATCAGAAGAAGGAGAAAAGAGGGAACAAGTCAGGAGTCTGACACAGAGGACTTCTGAAAAGCTCTGCCCTGAAGACTATCAATGTAGATACTGAGACTTATGGGCAACCTTTGGGCAGAGTGCAGGGAATCTTAGGAAAGAAGTGGGAAACAGTAAGATCTGGAGAGGACAGGAACTCCATAAGGAGAGCAACAGAACCAAAAATTCTGAGAACAGAGGTCTTTCCTGAGACTGCTATTCCAACCAAGGACTATGCATGGAGATAACCTAAGACCCCTGCACAGATGTAGCCCATAGCAGTTCAGTATCCAAGTGGGTTCCATTGTGATAGAACAGGGACTGTCTCTGACATGAACTGATTGGCCTGCTCTTTAATTACCTCCCCCTGAGGGGGAAGCAGCATTACCAGGCCACAGAAGAAGACAAGGCAGCCAGTCCTGATGAGGCTTAATTGACTAGGATCAGAAGGAAGAAAAAGAAGTCCTCCCCTATCAGTGGACTTGGGGAGGGGCATGCATGCAGAGGGTGGAGGAAGGGAGGGATTGGGATGGGAGGAGGGAGGGAACCACGGGGGGTGGGAAACAAAGTGAGTAAAGTGTAATTAAAAGAGAAAAATAAAATAAAATAAACAACATAAAAAAGTTTAATATCTGGAAAATCAGCTTAGAATGCATGTATTGGCAAAACTGGAATATAATGCACAAAACAATACACAACAGCATAAAGTACACAATGATCTTAGTAAAAATGTAAAAAATCAACACTAGGAGCTTTAAGATAGTGCTTACAGAAAAAGAGAAGTATGGAAAAACAGCCAATTAAAATATGTTCATGTAGCAGAAGACTCGGTTTGAGATGTCATGCAATCCCAAATTGATCTATGAATTCAACAGGATTTCAGTGAATTAAAAATAAAACAGTAAAAAACAAAAGGCTGTTTCTAAAATGTGTATGGCAATGTAAAGGATCTAAGATCACCAAAGGAAAAGTTTTGAAAATGTCATTGTAGAGAGCTACACTCTACATGTTTATAGAGCAGAAACCTAGAATGCTATGTAGCAGACTGTCCTTTTACTATTAGGCTCAATATGGACATCATGGGATAGAACAGGGACCCCCGAAGCACCCACATAGTACACATGGAAAACCAATGTCAGCAATGGCTTAAAGGCAATTCGGTGCGTGTATGGATAGAGTTGGGGAAGATGAATTCAAGACGCATCCTTTCACAGCTAAACATCACTTTCCTAAATAATGGACTTGGAAACGTAACTTAGACAATACTAGGAAATTAAGGTGAACTGCAGACCTAAAAGCTCAAGCTATGGAACTTCTAGAAGATGCACAGTGGGAAGGTCTCACACTTTTGACAAGCAAACATTTCTTAGATAGGAAACAAAAGCCCACTAACCATAAAATTAAATACACACACATACATCTGCAGACAAAAGAGCAGGTTATGGCAGTTTCAGTACATGTGATCAAGGACATACTTGCATCTCGTATATAGAACTCATGATTCAGTAAACACACACACACACACAACAAGGGGTTTTCCATTAATGGATACCTAACAAAAGATAATATAGGAACTATCAGAACTATGCAAATGAACTCTGTACACCAACACAAAAATCACAAAGCTACATTTTCTACAAATAACCACGTTTTTCTGCCTGACTTGGCATTTTCATAAACTCTTTTGCACAAAGCACTAAGGGTAGGCAAAGGGGAACCCGAGAAGCATGCATAGACCTTCATTCCACGAAGCCAGGACATTAAGGCACAGGAAGAGGGTAGACAGGGGCTGTGGACAGAGGTGTCCATTGCATAGGAAGGTGTGGATTTGTGGCCGCTGCTGTGTCACGCCCCTTCTTGTGTGTTATGTGATGACATGTTGCTGTACAGGCACATTACGGATCAATCGAGGCATATAGATTCTGAAATCATGTAGACTTACCTTCTGAGTGAGTGCCCTGAGTGAACGGCCTCACATCTTCTAGATCCAGCATTCTCAACCTACCTGACATTGCTGCGGCCCTTTAATTCAGTTCATCATGTTGTGGTGACCCCCCGACCACAACATTATTTCCATTACTACTTTATAACTGCAATTTTGATACTGTTATGAATTGTATTGCAAATATCTGTGTTTTCAATGATCTTAGGTGACTCTTGTGAAATGGTCATTCTATCCCAAAGGGGTTATAACCCTCAGGTTGAGAATCACTATTCTAGATATAAGATAAACTGACAAGGAAACAGAATTCTTTATAGGATATGAGAGCCAACATTTTAAAATCAAATATGTGAGGGAAGATACAATTACACATTTTCTTCTCTCAGAAAAGAGAAGTGTAACATTTCACTAGTTTGCTGCCAGGTGGTCATAGTTGCTGCCTTTTCTTTGCACTCACAGATGACCTATCAGAGGGCCATGAATAAGCAGAGCACCTGTAATGAAACTGTATGACAAACCTGGCAAAACCATGGTCCTTTACGTATGTGACATAATTTGTGTGTCTCTGTGTGTATGTATGTGTGTGCATGTGAAGGCCAAAGGTCAATGCTGGTGTTTGCTTTGCCATTTCTGTACCTTAATTTTTGAAATGGGACATTTCACTGAACCCAAAGCTTATGATCCTGCTAGGCGGGCTGTACAGAAAGGCCCAGGAATCCCCCTGCTTCGTCCTGCCCAGCGTTAGGATCACAGGAGCACACGTCCATGCCTGGCTTGTTCACACAAGTGGTGGGACCTAGACTCAAGCAGACACTGGATCACTGGACCGTCCTTCCCACCTCCTGTAATATCCTTTTTACACTGAACGTCTCATTTTATCTCTCCATGTACTGCTGTCAACTTAGTCAGCACCTCTAGTCAAAGAGTGTGGGAGGAAACTCCAAGACATTGAGGTTAAATTTTAACGTTCATTCACTTTGGACACAAGACAACATTTGAACTCTTTATCTTTTCAAATCCTATATTTTTAAAATCATCTCTGCTTTGTCTTTTTGTGTATGTGTTTACATGTGTGTATGTGTGTACTTGTGGGGGGGGGCTATACGTAGAGGCCAGAGGTTGCTTGTCAGATTCTTCTTCATCATCCCGCTGAGCTCTTGAGAAAGGGTCCCCATTTAACCAAGAGCTTGCCATTTGTGCTAGACACCTTGTGGCTAGACAGGAAATCCCTGGATTCTGCTTGCCCCCCCCCCCCCCGCCAGCACTGAGGTGACAGGCTGACAAGTGTGTGCCAACAATCTTGGCTTTATTTTTACATTGGTTCCTGGGGTCTAAACTCGGGTCCTTATACTTATGCAATAAGCACTTTTCCCACTGAACCATCTCCTCAGTTCTATAATCCTAGATTTTTCTACAGAAGGAATGTCAATTTAGACTAGAAAGGAATTAAAAATATCACAATAAGCACTGTTTCATTCTAAGGACCAAGCACACACACACACACACACACACACACACACACAACTAGAAGAGAAGTGCTGGGCTATTTGTACCCACAAACATAACAAAACATTTAAGATTTACTAGAGGAAAGTATAATAGATTTGAAAAAGAAAATTTCTCAAAATATCTCAGCATGTAATATCAGACTGAAGAATACAAACAAGAGAGGCCTGAAATCTACCTAAGGTGTTCCAAGCAGACTGACTCTGCCTGGTCTTACTTTCAATCTACAATGAATAAGACCTCCAATTGTGAGTGTAATAGTTCATTACTACATTTTATAATTTTTAAATGAACAATAAAGACGAAATTCAATTAGATTCATTTGACTTGCCAGGAAAAGTATACCATAGACCTTAATCAGAATTTCTAATTGAGCCTGAGTTTGTAACAAGATAGTCTCTTTTTTCTGAAAAAATTTTTAATGACTGTTAGAGTCTGAAAATGTTGTTCATACCCCATTGAAATTTAAAAATAGAAACAGAATGTTCTCTGCCTGTTTCTTTGAAATAAATCCCCCGTGGTTCTCTTGGTTATCACTGCTTAATCTCGTGCATTCCTGCTCTGGGCTTCAAAGGTTACTGATGAAAACTAGTACTGGGTCAAAGAGGGAATGAGAATGGTGGGAAACCCAGCGGATTTTTATATTTATATTTGTTTATAACACTGTGCCGTGGACGGTGCTTAACCATTTCTCTGGATAATTGTGAAACTCTTCTCCTTGGAAAAAGTAAGAAATGCTCACCACAGTCTTGCTGTAGCCCTGAAGTGACTGACAACAGAAATGAACTACATAGTAAAATCTGGTTGTTTAGTTCGGCTTTTAAACTAGCCAGTTCTTTATTCTTGGGAAGATAGATTTAGTGTTCTAGACTGATATCCCCCTCATTTAAAGATTAATTGGGGTAGATTGTACTTTGGACTTTCTTTTTTTTTTTTTGAGAGACTTTTAATTTTATGTGTATGAGTATTTTTAATTTTTACTCTATTTTTTTAATTAGTTTGTTCACTTTGTATCCCACCTGTAGCCCCCTCTCCTTACCCCTCCCAGTCCCACTGTCCCTCCCTCTTATTCTGCTATGCCCCTTGGACTTTCCTGACACATCCTAAAAGTAAAATTCAGTCATACCTATATAGATTTTCAGACAGATTTCATGAAGAGATGCTACCTTTTCATGGCAAAGTTACTCTGATACTTTTCATTCTGTTTTTTTTTTTTCATCTCCATATTTTTAATGAATAAACTCATGAATGAATTGGGAATTATTTGATAAATAATGGAGTAGTTGTTATATATATAACACTTAATTTTAAAGTTTTAAGTTCATTTCTTCTGTTTTTACTTGTAAATTTCCCTCTTTCTAATTCTGTATTAAATCTATGTATAAGTCACAGATGTTAGTAGGATAGAAGATTCTAACTACAATGGTAAAGTACCAATCATATTATTTCAATATTCAAATATTTTCTACTTTATGCTAGGAAATATTGAAAGTTGATCAGCGTAAAAGAGTTTTTATGAGTTTCTACCCAACATTATTACTTTTGTTATGCCTTTTGTATTTCATCTCCTCAGGCACGTTTGAATAAGAGCTGCAGCAGAATGCTTAGGGAGGGGCAGAGTGAGGACAAGAAGCCAATCTCTTTCCTTCCAGACAAATATTTAAGAACTGACATCATAGCCTTATGGCAGGAACCACAAATGGAAGATTAACTGGATTCAAATCAGGAAATTTTGACTCTACTAAATGAGGGCGGTACAAATTTTGGGGAAATGTCCATGGGCTGTGCTAAGAAACTATCAATACAACCATCATCACTCTAAAAATAACATCTGTTGGAGCAATAAAATAGCTTTCAGGCCATGACTGACTGTGCGATGGTGCTTTGATCTGATCTGATTTCAGTCTACAGAAAATAGCCAGAAGAAGCAGCTAGCAGAAAAGAGAGTCCTCACCTCTGTCCTTCCAGTCAACAGCTCATTTCCCCCAGCCTTCTGGGAGCATTAGCCAACTGCCTGGCCACCACCTACGTAACCTCCAACCTCCAGTCCAGTCTCCTGAGACAGCTGTGCCCTGAGACATTCCACAGGATCAGCCTCAGCACTTCATATGAATTTCTGGATCTCATCAACCGATTGCTATTTCAAGTGATGTGACTGTGTTAACCAGTCCTGTGAGTTCATCCACCAAGACACACAATGACCAGTCAGGTGGTGGAAAGGATGTGCTCCCTCGTCTGTGATTTCAGCTCTGTCTGGACCAAGCAGAGGCTACAGTAATGAGCAACACACAGGCAAGCAGGATATAGTCTTTGAAATTGTTCCTTCAGTGCCCCGCTTTTAGCACTTGGTTCGTCCCTCCCTTCCCCGCCTCCACATTCCTTCCCTTTCCTTTGTTCTTCTGTGTTAAAACAGTTTGGGAGGAATTGAACCTGGTCATGCATGCTGGACATAAGCTGTAGTTGAACAAGCTCCAAATCCTGCTCTCCATATCCTTTTTCCCTTCTGGCTAGTCTACTATTGCTTTGTTGAATTTTACCTGGATCTTATCTTTCTGAATGATTTCATTAAAGTTTTAATTTATCATCCTCCTTCCTAGGTTATGCAAATGGCTCTTGGCTGTCTTGTCCCCTCATATTGCCTTCCAAGCTAGTGCAGTATCAATACAATCATTTTAATCATTACAGAACTATGTTTCATTTTATATACTCTCACAAAAATCTCCATGATATTTTCAGGAGGCCCTGCCTGAGTTACATGTTATTTAAAAAACAACTGGTTTATTCATGCATCAAATTAAAATTATGTTCATATAAGATTAGAACCAGAAAACATTTCAAAGATCATCAAATCTAATCTTTTAATTACACAGATGAGAAAATTGTACCCCACAGAGTTCAACTGACTTACTCCAAATCTAATATTCGGTGTGGTTTGGGGCCAAGCCTATGAGAGAGATGAAAGTACAGAAGTATGGAAAATTGCACACACACTATAATTTCCTGAGAAATCCACTTTGGTTGTTGGCTGTTAACCACTTGAATAAGGCTCAGTGAAAAACGTCAATTACACAACACAACACACTATACTTTCAACCCGTGGGCTCTAACTACTCATGCACCTGGGCTAGAAAACTAGCTGTCTGCTACAGTGAGTTCCACCAGTGTTAATGTACACAGCTCTCTTGCACCCTGGATTTCTAAAGCCATCCTTCCAGAACACAGAAGTTGAATTACTTTTGCCTGGATCAAAGTACACTGACCAAATTCCCTGGAGGAGAAATAAATGGAAAACGGGCTAGAGATTCTGAGTGGGAATTTCTTTTTCTTTATTTATTATGGAAGTAAAGGCTTTAGAAGATAAACACCTCAAAAATGGCTGGACACAGTCTATCAGGCCCAGAAAGCCTTCCCAACCTGTGGAATGCCTGTCAAGTAGAAGTGTTGTGTGCCTGCTGCGCATATGCACTGAAAGCTGCTTTTCTCCAACAAATATTTATGATATGAAAATTAAGGGCCAGAATTCCTAAAAAAGGCACACAGTTCAGGTAGCAGAATTACCCTGTTTTTAAGAAGGTGGACATTGTCTCTATACTTTATTTCTAGCAAGTATCTGTGTGGTTTAGATATGAGGTCTCTTTCGTGATAGAGGAAATGTTACCTGCCGAGGCAGCAATTGCTTCATACTTGATTGAAAAGCCTTCATGGGCAAGAGCTGAGTCAGACACAAATATCAGCTTTATTGAATGCGAACTGCTGGTAAGGGAAGGCGGGATGGATTTTCCACAATATCTGTTCCAAACAAAGAAAGAAGAGATATACAGATTTTTGAACATGTAGTAGATTTGAACTAATTTCCAAAAAAATAGGACATGTAAAGATGATAATGGGTTGTTATCTATTTCCCACAAACCTTGAAACTAAATATATTTCAGTAACTAAATAAACACTTGCTCATGATTCCCTAACTGAGAAAGTTGTGTGTGTCAAGGTGAGTGCCATGAAAAGCTTAATGAAACTGGAAAGCAGGGGCTGCACTACCTGCTGCAGCCTACTGAGGAACTCACTCACACAACTCTAATAAAGGAAATCAAGGCGCTGTAAACTCATCCAGCACAAGCCCTGGATAGCGCCGTCACTCAGGAGCATCATGATTGGGCACATGGTTCATTTGCTCCGTGCCACTTGATCTGTCCGGTTCACATAGTTTCTAACTTCTTGATCAGGTAATACGCTGTGCATTAGCACGGGGAATAGTGCCTGGACAGTGAACTCCGTGTAAGCTGTCTGTCTTTAAACAGCTCGCTTTGGGAAAGGTAAAAGTGGGATTATCAAACAATGTCATTGTTCCTTCAGAACAAAGAAAGTTTTACTCAGAAAATCTGTTCTAGTAATGCTGTAAACACAACTACAATAAATGACATTATGCCATGGTATTTTATTTTGAGAAACACCTGTAAATTAAAAAGCCAAGAAAAATAGAAATTTTAAGCCAATGCATGCTTGGAACAAAAGAGAAAAAATAAAATGGAACCAAAAAATAAGCTGAAATGTTAAATATGAGAAATAGGAAAATTAAAGAAGTTTGTTGTAGACTAGGATTCTAGTGCTAACAGAGATTTGCCATCTTAACAAGACTGAAGGCAGATAAGTAAGTGCGCATGCACACATGGCCATGTAGCCTATGCTGTGACATGATCATTGAAGATTATCCCCTCAGCAAAAATTCCATTTTTGTCATGGTTAAAAATACCCAGGTATTACTCTAAAAAAGTAAAGCTTTAAAAGATGAAAGACTAACATAAGAAGCAAAAGAGGGTGAGAAGCAGTAAATTTGAAATTTGGAGACTGATTTAAAAGAATGTTACAGGTTAATGGATAAAAAAAAAAGATATCAGAAAAAAATTTAAAAAGAAGCAATTAGAGGAGGCTGGAGAGATGGCTCAGTGGTTGTGTGCACTAGCTTCTCTTATAGAGGATGTGGGTTCAAGTCCCAGCATCCACAGAGGGAGCTTAGTACTGGCCTGTAACTCCAGTTACAGGGAATCAGATCCTGGCCTCTCTGGGCATCATGCATGAGGTAGAGAGGCATACAGACAGACAATAAACTGGTACACAATGAATTAATGAATAAGCAAACAAATGAACAAATAAATAACTATTTAAAAAGCAATCAGAGGAACCCTGTTTTCAATACAAGCTTAGAGGCTGCGTTTAACTCTGCACTCAAAAGTCTGAAACCCTAGGGAAAACATATAAGTGCCTCTCAAGACAGGAAATTTCAAATGAGGAAGGAAAACCCTCAAGGTCAGTAAATAAATGAATTAAAATGGAAACTGCAAAGAACTAACTTGGGTTCATGTAACTTAATATTCCAGGACAAAGTCCAAGAATATTTTTTACAAGAACGTATAATGGCTGGTACCAAAAACATAAAATTAAAAATTCTAAACAGCCTATCAAATATTATCAAGTACAAATGAAACAGGAAAGTATAACTCAAAATCAGAGAGAATAATCCACTAAAACAGTAAATAATTACATAATCACTGAATGAGTAAAGATATTAAAATAATTAAACTATATCACATAGATCTAGAAGGTATGGAAAAACCAATATATAGAAGTACAGACTATACATAGTCATGTGGTAAAAAATGCTGGGAAACCCAAGCATGCATAAGCAGAAAAATGAGATAAAAATCAATTCAAAGTAAGTTAAAGAGTTAAATGTGAGAAGCGAAGCAACTAGTCCAGAGGAATACAGGAAAGACACTTTATAATATTGGTCTGGATAAGAAATTCTATAACTATGACCTCAAAAGCACAGGCAAGCCAAGACAGACAGGTAGGAGTCTAGCAATCTACACACCCTCTGCACAGATAAGAACCCAGCAAAATAGAGACTTAGCCCACTGAATGGGAATTACTAGCAAGCTACACATTGGAGAAGGAAACAGTTAATATCCAAGATATAAGAAGAACACAAACCACTTCTTGACAACAAGAAGCATATACTCTGATCAAAACGATGGGCAAAAGCCTTGAATAGGCAGTATTCCAAAGAAGGCATGGAGGTGAGTCATCAATCTATGAAAAAGGGGTGTTACTTATTCATTAACAAAGATGCAAAAACCAAGACCACAATGATTCTATCAGTGTCTTAGTCACTGTTCTATTGCTGTGAATAGACACCATGACCAAGGCAATACTTAATAGAAAGCGTTAAATTGGGGGCTTGCTCACAGCTTCAGAGGGCTAGCCCATTATCATCATGACAGGAAGCAGACAGCATGGTGCTTTAAGTAATAGCTTAGAGCTTTGCACCCTGATCACCAGGCAGCAGCAGAGAATGCTGGAGCTGGAGTGAGCTTTGGAAACCTTGAAACTACTCCCCGTGACATCTCTCCTCCATCAAGGCCACACCTACATTAACAAGGCCACGACTCCCAATCCCTCTCAGACAGTTCCATTAGGTAGGGACCAAACATTCAAACATATGGATGTATGGAGCCATTCTCACTCAAACCTTGACAATCTCATCCTGTCATGATGGCTATTATACAAAATAGATAGCAGTTGTTGGTACTGTAGAGAAAAAATAACCCTTATGCATTGTCAGTGGGTATATGAACAAGCCATTATGGAAAACCATATAGACGTTTTTCAAAAAATTAAAAATGTAACTATCTTGTAGTCAAGTGATTTTACTACTGAGGCTTTACCTGAAGGGATACAGTCTTCAGTATCATCAGTATGCTGAAGAGGTAACTTCATTCTCATGCTCATTATACCAATGATATAGAAACACACTGTGTCCATCAACAGATGAATGAATAAAGAAAATGTGGTACTGGCCAATGATATATACCATAGAACACTGTTTTATAAGGAATGAAATCTTGCCATTCAGAACAAAATAGATAAACTTGGAGAATGTTATATTAAGTTAAATAAGCCAAGCACAGAAATAGAAGTAGTACGTGATCTCACTGATAAATGAATTCTAAAAGAGTAAAGGGTGCAATGGCGCTTACCAGAGCTTAGGGGATTGGGATAGGAGTAAATAAGTAAAGATGTTGGTAAAAGACAGGTAATGTAATTCAAGTTAAAAAGGAGAAGAAATGCTGAGACATCTCTCACATAGCAGTGTGACTATAGTAGATGGCACATATCTTTCAAACATATACACAATGTGGATATTTTGTGTTATTGCCAGTGAAGTGGTGACTATACTAAATTATGTATTCATCAGTAAGGTAAATCTTATTATTCCATGCACTCTCCTTCAGTATATGCCAGTATGCAAGGTCAAAATATGCTGCCAGTTTATAAAACAAACAAAAATGGATATAAAATGATGTAAGTACATTACTATCTTTGTTCATCTGTGCTGTGTACAAAAATATATATGGCAAGTTTCAAGGTTCAGCATAAAACAACAAAATATTCTCACCTCCCGAGAAATTTCTGATCAACAGTGTCATAAATTTCCAGGTAGTCTTTTGTGCAGCTGTAATGAAACTCCAGGTAAAATGAATTGAACTCCAAACGAATCAGTTGGCCACGCTGGACTACTATATGCCAAGTACAATTTACACCACTTGGGTAAACATTTGGATGACCAGGACTTTCAATGATTCCTGTTGGTGCTGTGAGAACTTCTCCACATTCTATTAAATAATAAATCATCATCACCAATCATCATCATTATCATCATCACAACAATTAATGAACAAGTTACATGGATCACAAAATAAACTGTGCTATCATACTCTATTAAAAGCGCAAAAGAGAAACAGCTGCTTCTTACATGCCACTTACAATAACTTATTTCTTTCATATATCTATAGATACATGGTAACGATTGCTAAGTATTTGTTGAAAGCACAGTCTTTGTTTTTAAGTGTACCTTATAATTTTTCACTAAATAATGACTTTTATATAATTTACTTATTGTAAGTAACTTGTATTTTCAGAGGTAGAAATTGAACCCGGAGGCTTACACATGTAGACAAACACCCCTAGTTCAATTGTCCACTTATTCTGATAGCAGCTTAAAAGGGGGGAGGCAGGGAAAGACATGCTCCTACCTAAATTGTCAGCACTGAATTTAGCTGTGAAGCCACGATTTTCCATAGAAGAGCTTTTCACAAATGTGACATAAAAAACATTATACACAGATGTTATAAATGATGGTACTTTTGTGCCACAAAACTTCTCATTTCCAGGAGATCCCAAGACAGAACTGGCACCAATCTAAGGAAAAACGCATATATGCAAGTTAATTTTTGAAAAATTGCTGCCCTTGGTGGGGAAGCTACTGGCAATCAGTAGCTGTGGAGGGAGTGCAGAATGAGTCTCTCTGGGGGACTGGGAGAAGACCAAGTTTTATTTCTTGCTTTACATTCAGGATGCATTTTTATTCTCGCATCACTGCTCTGGTGAGAGTTTTCAGCATAATGCTGAGCAGAAATGAAGCGTTGACACGCCTCTCTTTAACCAGTCATTGAGGCAGAGCTTTCGTCCCTCCATCACTGTGTATGATGGTGTCGATGCCCTCTTTGATGCCTTATAGCAAATTATGAAAGTTCTTCTCATGGTTCTTTTTTTTTCAGACTATTTTTATTATAGGAAGAAGGTAGATTCTGTCTAGTGGTTTCTGTGCTTTCTATTGAGTAAATATATTGTCTTTTAATTTATTGATACTATTCTACTTTACATTATAATTTTCACTGATTTTTAGGACATAAAAATCTACACATACTATTATAAATCACCCAATCACCCTTCTTCATGGCATTTAGTCATATTCCATTTATATATATATATATATATATATATATATATATATATATATATATATATACACATATATATATATTTACTGGATTCTATTAAGTAGCATTCTGCTGGGAAATTTCATATCTATATTTATGAGATAATGGTCTGTACTAACAATGGTCCTCTTTGTATAAATATGATACCTTTAGTAATAATTCAACAGCTTTTCACTCTTACCTCAATGTAATCAGTATCACAGGAGGCAGAACTTCCAGTCTGGAAGTCAGTGAAGTTGAGAAGAACAACTTGTCTTGGGGGTTGGGAGATGGTCCACCTACAGGTTCTTTGTCCAGGATATGCATTAGGATAAAAAGGTGAGCGAATGACTCCTTCTCCTCTTACTTCACCCCCACAAGCTGTAAATAAAAAGGTGGTAACCATATTTGTTCAGAAATAATTTTTGACCTCAATTTCATTACAAATCTAACTTGGCCTAAAAATGCAGACTGTGACACTTTTATGGAAATATTCTTCCTGCCACTCAAGAAATATAATAACTAAAATAAATTTAAAAATTAAAATGTTAAAATAATGTGTAAATTTGACATTTAAAAAGCATGTAGGGAAGGACAGTGAGGGGGCTAGAAAGATGGCCGATCAGTTCAGAGCACTGGCTGCTCTTACAGAAGATATGGGTTTGAGTCTCAGCACCCACAAGTCAGCTCACAAACAGTTGTAACCCCAGTCCCTAGAGACCCGACACTTCTCCTAGCCTCTGAGAGCATGAGGCACACATTCTGTGTCTAGACATTTTATATAGGCAAAAAGCTCATTCACATAAATTAATAAAAAAAATAAATAGAAATGAGAACATAGTCGATAAAGTGCTTGTTGCATTTGCATGGATTCTGGGGGACAAGGGTAGGAAGGGGCGAGCACAGATACAGATATGCCTGGAGCTCACTGGCCCTCCAATCCATCCAAATCGGAGCTCAGTGTAAGGGACTCTGTCTCAATAAGGTGGAAAGGAATTGAGGAAGAGATTAGCATCAACATCTTGGCCTCAATCGGCACCACACACACACACACACACACATATACACGCACACACACACACACACACACACACACACACACACGTAAGCAGTAGTTTCCTTACCAACTTGATAGTCAGCTCTGAAACTAGCTTTCTGGACTAAAGGGTCTATTCTCAATCTGATCCAGACATTATTAGAAATTGATCTAATGGGAAACTGGGTTTCGTTGCCACAGATCTTTCGAAGTAAGCTGCTATGGTCTCCAACCTACGAAGAAAAGTAAAGAAGGATTTATAATCTAATTTGGAAAATGACTTTAGTTGTGGTAGTATGTGAGAACTAGTCAATGGCACATTCAAAATAAGCACAAGTTTAATTTAGGTAGTATCTCTATTACATTTAAGAAGTAGTTAGTAGGTCAATTTTAGCACAGAGTGGTACTAAATAATGACACAGTCTTAAGCCAATACAGTACATAATTGCATAATTCTTAAAATGTCCTAATTTCCATGTTATCAAAGAAACAAATCTGTAACTGCAGATAGTTTCCCCAAACAATAAAAATCAAGAACAAATCATGTCAAAACATGAAATTTCAACTAAATTTTTAATTCAAGGAATAAACTGTGTTATCAAAAACATAAAAAATGGGCAAGAGAAAAAGCAAGAGAACTAGAGAGAAGCCTAGAGAATCAATACTAAAAACTTAAAATAAACCATTAAAAGAAAAAGAAAAAGCTAAAAGTAAAATCTAATAATTTAAATACAAAAGAAAGCAGAATCGAAAGTACACCAAAAAAACAAATTTTTAAAGGAGGGTTGGGAATGGGACATCAGAGGCAAATTTTAGACAAACCTAATAAGAAAATAAAAATTATATCTAAGATCACAAAATAAATTATAAACATATTACAGAGTCTAAGAAACATGAAATGAATTAAATACAATTCTGTAAGAAAGTCTTCTCCCACGTATTTGAATGTCGAAGTTAGATTATTTTTGTAAAATTATATAGATTGCTAAAAGGATCCAAATAAGAGGAAATTGGGAATAGCTGATCCCTGGATGAAATGGATTATCACTACATAGTTCCTTCACCTGTGTCCCCTGAGAGGGAAGCATTGTGAAAAGATGCTGTGTATTTGCTCAGCCATTTTGCACATAAGGAACAGATAATTCCCATGTGTAACTCCTCAAAAACCCAGGCATGGTACAATTCTCTATTACCAAATAAAACAAGAGCCATGGATCAATTTTACTTATTAATATAGATTCATATCCTAAACAATGTTCTAGAAAAATAAATTTACAGACCATTGCTAGCCTTGTATACCAAACAACATGACAGCTCTATAGGTGCCAAAATGTCTGCCAGCACTTTTGATTTACTGAAACACAGTGGACTGGTGAGGTGGCTCATTGAGTAAAGGCCCTTGATGCTAAGGCTAGTGAGCTGAATTTGATCCCCGGGACTAACATGGTGAAAGGAGAGAAGTGATTCCATTATATTGTTCTCTGATTTCCATGTGTATGCTACAGTGCAACCCCACCCCCAACACAATAAACAAACAAATACATGTAATAAAAATTACAGCAAAACTAATGTCATCACTCCGCACCTTTCAGTGCAGTGGCCATGAACTATGTCAATGGGCCCGTTTATGTCCCCATCTGTCCCCAGCCTCCTGTCTTAATAATTTCAGCAAGTTACTACATCAAAGCTTAGCTAATGAGATGGAAAGGAGGACACGAGACAACAGTGAAATTTCCCAAGATTTCTGGTAATAAAAGAAATAATAACAGAAGAGCTGAAGAAGAGCTCTTGTTCTTTCTGATATTTCTAAAGGTGAAACACTGGAAACTCTTTCCACCGTTGCGACCTGTACAAAGATCCATGAGACTCTAGTTCCATGAACTTATCCTAGAGGATGGAGTAGCCCCAGCATTAATCCACTCTCAGCTAGCCCTATTCAGGTATCAGTAAAAAGCAGGCAGGAGTGCCTCGGGACAGTCTGTGCTCACAGACAGGCACAGACACTTTCTGGAGACATGGCATGTGTGGCGTGTGGCGTGTGGCGTGTGATGTCTGTGCAGCAGCAGGCCTCAGCTAGTGCTGCTCAGTGGGCACCATAATTAGGCATTTGGGAAACTGTGAGGACACTTTTTGTTTTTCTGTTTTTATCTATTTTTCTGATTTTGGTGGGCAAGACCAGCATAGAGTAGTTAAGAATGACACCATGGGAGAGTTTGAAATGTGATGGTCAAAACACACGGATTCCCTAACATCCTGTGTGTCACATAGGTGAAAGCTTTGCTGTGAAGCACAAAAATCTAGTCCACTTTTACATATTAAACATAAAGTACTTTTGGAAATGATAAATATTGGCAGTTTCCCAGGATGATTGGTGGAACGCAAATGAAAAAGCACTTCTGTCTTCCTCCTGGAAAACTGCCAAGAGTGTCCCACTTTTCAGAGAAATCAGTCACCAGCCCACACAGCCGCATTGGGCCACGTTTATTCTAGAGAATTCCTGGCCATTTAGGAGACAGACAGCTGACTGTCTTGTCTATGGCTGAAGCTCTCCCAGGCTTCTCACATATTGGAATAAATGTGTTTTTCATTTTGTTGCCTTACTTTTATTCATAACTTAATGATTTTAATACAATGAGTAGAACTCTATATAGTCTCAGAGAAATGAGAAAGTAGCCCATCAGTATCTAACAAAAACAAAACAATACTGTAAATAGGTATTTATAGTATTTGACAAATTCTTGTTGATCAATTAGTGTGAAAGTGCCAATCTTAGAGTATTCAGTCTTTAACGGAGGCAGCATACTGCTACTGCCCTTGAAGACTAGAACACATGAAACACGAGTAAGATAGTGAGTGAGTGCCCTGCTCTCTAATCCCCCAGGTTCTATTTGCTGCTTCTATGATCGTTGTCTCTCTTTCCTATTAGTCCATTAGGAGATGACAAGAAGGAAGAAGCAGCCAGACAAGCATGCTGAAGTGAGCCAGTCCCCTGGGTCCTGATTAATGAAATTCAAGGACGTTAGCAAGGAGAATGAAGCTGCCATCCAGATGTTAGAAGAGCAACTTACAGGCCACAAGGGCCCCAAACCTGGAAGGTACAATTGATTTTGGCAGTGTTTCTCTTTGTGGAAGGAAACCTTATTAATTCTGAAAGCCTCTACTCTCTCTGGACCCAGGCATAGCAATACTTTAACCACCACATTTTAAAGAGAGATACTGGAATCAAGTTAATAAAATGAAATAACTGACTCTAAATGTATTTGTACTTCACAACCTAGCACTTGTAAATTAGTACTGTCATTAAAAAAGCAACCAAACAAACAAACAAAGAAAAAAGCCCTCTTTCCTTTGTGCTTGAAGGTAAAATAAGTGATTCCATATTGCGTAACTACTGGCTTCTATTGTGAGATAGGAGTGAAATGTGTTCTCTGCCATGAGGCTTGCCCTGTCTCCAGATGTGCAGCTAACACTTAGCCCTCCCGTTGACTGTGAGCTTCACCACAGATTGCTCAGCCTCAGGAATGCAAGTGGATGTGATTAATCCATTTCCACATAGAGGCTTTGGCTGTCATGGGTGACTCAAGCACTGTTTCCTTTTCCTCCGCAGAGACCAGGAGCCTGGGTCCTACAAAGCCCTAGAAGCCAGCAGCAGAGCCTCGAGCAAGACGGATTCCAAGCCAACATACTGCCGGGGCAGAAAACAAACCCAGTAACGAAGCACGGGTGGTTTTTGCTTGTTATCACTTTTGACTTCCACGGGGAGTGTTGCAAATAGCTTTTTATAGCACATCTTAAAGAACAATAACTAATATTGAAAGTGGGTTGTAGTAAGTTTTCTCTTCTTTTAAGAAGTCATGGATATCATGCAATGATCACTTTCAGAGGGAGTACAGGAAGTTCGTCAATTCAGTGGTCACATTTGCAAAGGAACCACGGGGGTAGTGCAAAACACCAGAGTTCTATGAAAAAGGCTCAGGTTTCAAGGAAAGTTATTTTGTGTATGTGTGGATATTTGTGTTTGTATAGGTGAACATGCACTTGAGGATGCGTGTGTGTGTGTGTGTGTGTGTGTGTGTGTGTGCGTGCGTGCGCGTGCGTGCATGCGTGTGTGTGTGTGTGTGTGTGTGTGTGTGTGTGTGTGTAAGGGGTAATACACACGTGGAGGCCAAAGGATATCTTAGAGTGTCATCCTCAAGTACATCATCTGCTTCCTTTGGTAGAGGGTTTTTCACTGGCACAGAGCTCACAAATTAGGTTAGACCTGCTGACCTCAGGGAGCTTCATGTCTTGAACATACCAGCGCTGGGATCACAAACATGCCATCTCACATAGGAAAGGAGTCAAACTCAGGCTCTCATGCTTGCAAGGTAAGTTGTTTTCTAACTAAGAATTGCTGCCTGCCTCTCAAGGATTTATGCGTTCATTCTGTAAATACTGAATGCTACAAATCCTGAGCCTCAGGACAGAATGAGTAGCCCAGCTATTAAGCCTATGAAGTATTACAAATGGCATTTATTGGCTAAACCAGCTCCTAAAGAAAACTACTCACTAAAACCTGAGATCTTATAAAGTGACTATTTCCTGTACAGAGAGCTAAGATTTACTGGGCTGCAAAACACAATTCCTACGTTCAGTGTGAATTCCAGAGCTGAGTAAGCAGTAGGCTTTGACATCTGGAATAGATCAAGTCCCAAGCCATGCCTTAATGCACGCATGCATTTCTCTGTATGCTAACTATCCAGTTTTACTTTACACTACAAATTCTAAAATATATTTAAGTATGAAATCTTAATTCAAAACAAACCAAATATTCTGAAACTAAGAGCTTTGGCTCATCCCGTGGCTGAAATCACAACCTGACCATACGGTAACATTCAATGTGTGAACATACTCCCTGCACATTGAATTGCAGGCTGATGCCTCCTCAGTGGCAGAGGGACTCGATCTTAGAAGCTGTGCTAGGCTAATTTAGGTGAGTAGAAAGGGACTGTGGATTCACCCCAAAATGAGAGAATGACATGCTAGGGATAGAAGGTGAGACACGTCAGGCACAGCCTAATACTTTTTCTGGGATTATAATTATATTATTATTGGCTCTTACTATCCTTCATTGGCATTTGGATCACTTTGTGGCCAGAATTTCAGCATTTTGTGAGACTGCAGCATCTTTTGTAGTCTCGCAAAAGAGTGTTGGCTCCAATATCTCTATCAATAAATTATTTATTAGATTTTTAAACTGACTTTCTAAAATCAAGTAAATTTAATGTATTTTCCTTAGAATTCTCTTCTCTGCTGATTAGAAGTCAGCATGGAAGCCTTCCTCTTCTCCTTCTCATCATTCTCCTCATTGTGCTGTAGTGGCCACTCGCTGGGAGTATGCACAGTGCTAGGAGCCTTCTGATCTTCTACCCACATGCTCGTATCCACCCCAGCCTCATTCTCTCCGCCTGTATGATCACATGGGAATAGTGATTGCCTAACTAGTTTCTTTTCTCCTTTATGATGGTAGTTACTACAGTCTGTTTCAGTGTTTTGGTTTATTGTATTTTTACCTCATTCACTCTCTGGGACTGTGTTGGCCACTGTTCCTGGCCTCCCTTTTTCGTGGATATTTGACTGTAGACTGAAGTCAAGAGCTTCCTACTTTTTTCACAGTATATTTCTCTCCTACATAATATTTAATTTTGTCATAACATAGCACTTGTCTCCGTGTCTTTGGGGAGTGGGGACCCCGAGGGAGGAAAGTCCTGAGTGGTTGTGTACAGCTGACATAGCTGCGTCCTGTCAAGGCCTCAGACTCACAGGAGAATGGCAAAGCCTTCCCTGGGATGAGCGTCAAAGGGGTAGCACCTTCCTCTGCACTGTGTGCAGACACTGATGGTGTGTGCGCCAGGCCTTTCTCCCTGTGGATACCCATGGCCTGAAGACTGTTTTCCTGTAGTGATTGTTCCTCCTGAGACCAGCTAAACCTGCCTCCTGTTCAGCTCTGTACAATAGTCTCCTTCCTTGTTTATCTGTCCAGCTGTCTGCAATAACCCTGCCTCTCTTCCCAACTGTATGTAATTAGTAAGCCAAGCTCTAAGCGCTGCATTTTCTCCATCAGTGAGTACAGCACACTTGATCTCAGCTCTTGGTTGGTCTGTGTGTTTGCTTTCCTTTATTCTCTTTTCATTCCAGTCAGAGCTGGCCCCTGAAGTTGTGCAAGGATGTAGCACATTTCTAACAAGGAAGATTTTCCCCCAGAAATCCCTCTGTTTCTCTAGGAGGCATGCCACCCCACTCCATTAGTCTCTCCTGCAATGCTCCTTTTCCGGTTTCTCTGGGGGGAATATGTGTGGAGGGTATGTTTTGAAATATGATGAGGTATAAAACCCCATTCATTTCTCTCCACAGCCTACTCCAAGCTCCAGTCTTAATGTCATATGTTAGATTTTTCTTATTCAACCCATACCTTGCATTTTCTGGAATAAAAAAAAAATTAACTTTTATTACTACCTTTTATGCCCTTCATTCACAGTAGAGTTGATGGCTCGAGCCATTTATTAAATATTAATGAGAAACATTGCTTTTTATTCTGGAAAGATGCTTCTGTCACATCTATCATATTGTTCTATACAATTGAAAAGCTTAAATGAACTAAAAGTTAATCTCTCTTTGAGCTCATCCTTCTATAGCCAGATCACACTGACGAAGGGCAAAAAAGTATTTTTAGAAGTAGAAACGTTAATTAAGATGCGCATACATGTGGGTGCATGTGTCTGTCTGTGTGTACATGCATATATGTGTGCATGTATGTGTATGAATTTATACATGTATGTGTGATTTTACGGTTTTGTTTAAGATAGCAATGTTCTTTATAATTTCCATCAATACTTTATAAAACTGTGCACACATCAGAGCGTAATCAGTTGTATGGCCAGCTATGGAAGAGTCTTATTGGCTGATTCTAAACTGCTAAGATCAAGGAAAGAGCAAAAATTTGGTCTAGAAGACCTTTTATTAATATAATGTTTTATAATAACATTTAAGGCTTTCTTTCTCATTTCTGCTCGGATTTTAATCTCACAATGGATAAGAAAATAGGTAAGGCATCTTACTGAAGTGGGAACTGGATACCCAAAGAATTACCCAGAGTTATACAGACATCTAACAACAGAAGCAAAGCAAGAACTGAGGTCATTTAGCCAAGCCCCATTCTAACTACAATGTATTCTGCCATTCTGCTTTACAAAATTAAGTCGCTGGGTGCCAGTTTTATGATTTTTCCCCCACAACAATATAAAGGAGGTTATGAGACAGAAATTCATGGAAAGTGTTTCTCACTGTCAAATAGGGTGCAGCATTCCAGATTATCTGACAAGTTTACTGCCAGCAGAAGAACGTCTACCAAGAATACACGAGAACTCTTCAGAGTCCCCTCAATATCATTGTGACATGTTTGCTTGTCTTAGATAACTCTTGTGCCTGGCTTCACATTTTCCTGTGCCTCAAGAGAAGGGTATGGAATTCACAATGTCATCTTCTCAAGAAAAGACTACGTGTCCATAGTGGTTAAAGGTACACCATTACAAGCCTGTTCTTGCAAGAGACCAGTGCAACTCCTAAACTCAACTGTGGGCAGATAGGTTAACTGCTCTGAGCCTTGGATTCATGAGATTAAAATGGGAGAATTTGAGGTATTAACAGAACTCTGTGTCAAGATGGCTGGGTGATATGCAAATATCTGACTTTCTCTGGGTTATGCTGTCTGGCATATAAAATTGCTCTAGAACCCCTCTGAAATCTTAGTCCTATCAATAAATCTAGTTACATTTATTCACATGCATGTACTGGATGAGCTCCACTGAACAGCTGCTAACTTTCAACTTTCCTTTCAGTGCTTCCCTGGCTCCTCTATCAAGCTCTTGTTGTTTTACTTTCTTTAGGTCTGTTTTAAAGAAATTCTATTAGATCCTCTAGAAGACTTCTTGAAATCTCTGCTTTATCTGGAAGCTTCTCCTTCCACAAGATACTGGTTCAGTAGTGCTGTGGAAAGGCATAAGATGACATTTCTGACAAGCTCTCTGGTGATCGAGATGCACACGGCTTGGCAGCCATTTGAAAACCACCACTACACAGAACATGGGAATTGTAATGAGTGTCCTGCAAGGGTAACTGAATGCAAAGGTTACCTCAATGTAAGTGTGAGAACATCCCATCTGGCTCTCCAGCTCCACGTGGGTGAAGTTGATGACTATTTGCTCTCCTTTGGGCTGTGTGATGAGATAGACACACTGTCTGTCGTGACTGAAAGGTCCAGTCAGGGGAGGAAGGAGGAGCTCACCCTCGGGGTCTGTGTAGTTCCCGCCACAGGGCAGATCCGCTGAGGGAAACAACGGAGGAGAAGCGTGGTCATGGGGATAGCATTTCTCTGACTTCCACACATTAGATTCAATTTTCAAAGCTTAAGCTGAGCCCTGCATTTAAGTACCTACTCTGTTCTGTCCATCCTGTCCATGTCCATGCCACTTATTATAAAGTTTTAGGTTCATATATATGCCAGATATCCCTCCAGATACCGAAGAAGTAGATACAGAGAAGTGTGACTGAACTTCTGAGCTGTCGCTCTCCTATGTAAATTTCTTTTTAAATACATTAATGCTTTCCTTCATGCCAAAAAGATTTAAGGCACTCTATAAAGTATTGTGACTGAGTAAGATATGTAACTATATAAAAGAAGCATATTGAAGGAAGAGGGCATAGGAGAGCAACATATAGCCATTGACAGTCCTTAGAAGAGCTCTAGAAATTACAGAGACTGTGCATTCGGCCTAAAGCCAAAGCAAAGAGAGAAGGAGACCAATGAGGATGCTTATTCTTTTTTTTTTTTTTTTATAGAGACTTACATGAATTCTCACTGAGAACACAGTAATAAGTGTCAAAAGCATAATTCTCTAGCTCACTCAAATGAAAACCACAGACTATTTCATTCTTGTTCTTTGTTTCAAGGTATGAATGTAATTGACAGCATCAAAACTAAATATATGGAAGTGAATCCTAGCAATGGGAACAATACCTTCCTGGAAGTTGGCTTTTCTGTACTGGACTTGATCCGAGAATGAAGCCAAATATTTCTCAGAGACTGCACTGTTATCATGAACAATCTTGCATGCAACAAAGCAGCAAATACCATTAAGAAACTGAGGTTCTGAATTAGTTAACTTTAGGTGCCTGTGGTCTCCCTCACAGTGTGGATCCCATAGTTGAAGGGTTAAGGGATGCTGTAGTATTTAACACTGTGAATATAAAGACTCAGTCTAAAGTGGTGTGAGAATATGCATGATGGCATGTCGCTAAGAAAGCCTCACTTTTGGCATCACCATAACAAGCAGCTAGAGCACAGTCCGTGTCCTCAGTGGGCAGGTTACTTACACTGTGTGGTTAGATAGGTGATATGAAAGCCTTTGTCAGAAATCTCGGCGTCAGAATGGAAATGAATCCTGGCAGCGGGTCCTGTAGTCTGGAGTGGTGGGGTGGACAGAGAAGTGCAGAATTTCCCAAGAACAGGGTCTTGATGGAAAGGACCATCTCGAATCTAAAACAGAAGAACAAGTAGTCAGGTTCTCACTAACCAAGCTTATGTCACTTAGGACATACGCTTCAGAAAACCTGTCATTTAACTATGGTAGCAAGGCAGAGCAGTCTAAGGTGCTGGATTATCACAATTATTAAAAAGGGAAAATGATTCCCTGCCGTCTACATAATAATCCAAACACACAGCCAGTGTCCAGGAAAGAATGTGTTCTCACTGTCCTGTCAGGTGCCTCAGCTACTGCTGGAATTTCCACCCTGGAGCTGAATACATGCTTCCGCATTTTCTTATGATGCAAAGCTCAAGGTCTACTTTCATGGTACCCCCTCCCTCAAAGTGAAGAAATCCTAGTAATTCAGAAGAAAAAAATGAGTATGTCAAAGAGAGCAGGAGAACGGATGGTAGCAGTGATGGGAACTGATCTGCAACTAGGGCAGGCACACAGGTGTGCACGGGGATGCAGGTGGGAGAGAGGGAACCTATAGCTGCCTTTCAAAAGTACGTGGCTGCCATTCAGCACTGCATACAGTGGTACTCCGCAAGCCAACAGTGTGAACCTGCAAACAGTTCTCATTCTATGTCTCATGTGCATGAATTCTGTGTACATGTGCTTATATTATAGCTGTGAATGTATGTACTTACAAGTATATGTATATATGTGTGTGTGTGTATACATGTATACAGTTGCATGAAGGTGTATGTATATCTATAAGCATGCACATATACTTGTGGGCCAGGGAGTTCTTATGGAGATCAGAGGACAGCATTCAGGAATCAAGTTCTCTTCCATTGTGAGATCTGATAATCAAACTCAGGTCCTGACGCTTCCTGGACAAGTGCTTTTACCGGCTGAGCCATTTCACCTACCCAAGCTATTCATAATGTAACCTCAAGTCAATGGTTTCCTTCACCTCCTCCTCTTTCTCCTCCTCTCCTCTCTTCCCTCCTCTCCACTCTGCTCCCCTCCCCTCCTCTCCCCACCCCTCTCCTCTTCTCTCCTCTCCTCTCCCTCCCTCTCCCTTCCCTTCCCTCCTCTACCCTCCCCTCCCCTTCTCTCACCTCCTCTCCTCTCCCCTCTCCTCTTCTCTCCTCTCTTTTCCTCTCCTCTCCCTATCCCTTCCCTTCCCTACTCTCCCTTCCCCTTCCCTTTTCTCCCCTCCTCTCCCCTCCCCTTTCCTCTTCTCTCCTCTCCTTTCCTTTCCTCTCCTCTCCCCATCCCTCCCCTCCCTCCTCTCCCTCTTTCTTCTCTCCTAGCCTATCCCCTCCCCTCCCTTTCTCTCCCTTCCCCTCCCCTCCCCTCCTCTCCTCTCCTCTCTTCTTTCCTCTTTCTCTACTCCTTGCTCTCCTTTTTAGCAGGGCTGAGGATTGAACCTAGGGTCTCATGTAACCTCCAGCCCTTAAAAACCCTTGTTGGCTTTTTATGCATTAGATAAATCACAGTGAGCACTCTATAATTCTGACATAATTGCAAAAATCTATAGTACATAGAATACCAAAGAGTGAATGAACTGAAGAATATTCTCATATGGGCAATTTCATTCACTCAAATCAATTTTTACATTGGCAGCAAATTTATAGAGCAAAGTTACTTTATTTTTTTACTTGTAACTAGTTCTTTGAAACATTGATGAGAAATGAGAGGGAGTTCAATATTGTCTAAATGATTGATACTTTCTATAATATGCTGTTCAGGAATTAATATGTAAGAATAAAAAGGCTTTAATATTCATTTGATATGATTTATTGAATATTAATTTCACAATAACTCACTTCTTACTGTCAACTTTTAAAAGGATATTTTGCTAAGACATTCCAAGGAGAATGATCAGAGTCATTCCCAAAGGTTTCAAATCCATTATTACGACTGCTAATGACTAATGACTTCAACTTTGGAGACCTGCTTGACAGCTGTATCCTTTATCCTTTATGAATAATTCCACAGGACTCTATCCTTCTCTAATGGACTCAAAAAGGTTCATTTTCTCTTTAGCAGTGCTGTGGGGCACTGAGATTTACAGTGACAAAAGTACAGGAACCACCTAAGAACCCAGTCTCCTCAGTGACCTTTCTAGTCTACAAATGGAGAATAACAGTTTTGATGTATTTCATTGTATATGGAATATGAATGTAACAGCCCCTTTCCTCCTCTATATTTTAACCTTTTGCTAATGGAATAGAGCAGGCAGACTCCTCTTCCCTCAAGGGTAATTTTCAACATTTCCCAGTGAGACTCAACACTGACCAACCATTTCCTACAGAATTGTTATGGCCCACTAGAGTCAAGTAGTGGGCCACCTGAGGGTTTGCCTCAGACAACTAAAAATTAAAATCTGTATTGGAGGAGACAGCCATTGCTCAGGTTTTATTCTCACTCCGGGAGTCTGAATTTCCCGGAAAGGACAGGGTTCGGGGTGAGGCAAAGCAGGCTCTCCCACACTCAAGTGGAACCTAGAAAACTGAGTAACACTGAGTGTAATTGAGATTAGAGACTTAGCATTGGCTGCATATGTATTGGTAAAAAAAAAAAAAAAAAAAAAAAATCATGGAAATCCACGGCATCATAAGCCAGTGCCTGAGTGCTAATCAGCTAATCATACCATATTAAGGCCTTATCTAAATGTAATTTTTTACCTCCAAATAATCTTTGCTGCAGTCATCGTGGCTCTCCAGACTCAAGGTTCCAAAGGTAAATGTTATCAAGGAGCCAGGACTGGCTAGAATGTGCCAGACACAATCTCTTCCTGGGGGGTAGTTTCCAGGGTACCCCGGAGATGTAATAGAACCATAATTACCAGTGATTATGCCACCACATTCTGAAATAAGAGGGAAAGTGAGTAAGTTCATAAGTGGGCTAAATTCACATAGAATTCTCACAGACTCTGCTGTCAGAAGGCAAGCTTCATTTACATAGCTATGAAGAGTTTAGGATGGCCTCATAAATTTCACAGTACTTTGAGCTGTCCAGTGTCATGACTATAAATCTAGCACCGACTGATAAGCAATGCTCTAAAATCTGGAACTTTTGTCAGAATTAATATTAATATATATTAATGCTCTAAAAATTCTGGAACTTCTGTCAGCCTCTATATCTTTCCATAAACCAGAACACTTTATTCTTTAAAATAGTTAAGAAACACCTAATTTTCTTTTAAGAAATTTTTTCTTATGCTGTAAAATAAATTATTATACTTATATAGATTATATAAGTATAAAATTATAAGATAAATTGTCTTACAATATATAGATCATATGTAAATTTGACATGCATAAATTATAAAATATGTTGTTCCCATTTATAAGTAAATGTACATGGTGATTAAGCAAATGAAACAAGTAGCGCACTGAACTGGGCTTCCTGGTGCCATCCCCAGTACGTGACATTGACTCCTTATTTGGCTGGCAAATCACTGGAGATGTAGCGAAGAACTCTTCTTTTTAATATTCACATTTATTTAATGGAGAATCTGTGGTGGCTTGTAATAAATGTTACTGTAGAAGCAAAAAGTAGAAACACCAACTAATCTAGACTTTGATAAATATGCCTTGAGAAAGAAAGAAATTACGATGACATCTTAAACATGTAAAATAAGATATTCAAATAACTATGCACATAAGGCAAAGCTTTTGTTAGCAAAGGAAAACCTGAAACAATTAGATACATGAATTTCATTATTCCAAACAGGGAACATCCATGTTCAGAGAAAGGTACATTACCTAAAACTTAACTTGAAAGTATATTATGAGTATAAAACTTTTTAATTCATAAAATAATATAATCAATATACAGATTTAAAGATCAAATGTAAATGTAATATATAATAGTTATCATCCATAGTGTAGAAAATTTCAGGAAAGAGTAGCAATATGAAGACAGACTATACTAAAAAGATTCCAGTGTCCCAAGTACACATAGAAAGATGTCCAGCATCTCTGCTACCACTGAGATAAGGGCTCTTGACTTTCAAAGTTATAAAAGTCCAGAAGTTTAAAAACAAATTATTAGACTGGCTGTGAATAGTCACTGTCCCACAGTGTTAGGAAAACACAAGATGGTCTGAACACTGCAGAGGAAATACGACCTATAAAACAGCAAAATCTTATGCATGATTTTGAACAAGCAATCCCAAAGGCAGAGGGGGAAAGTTGGAATAAGGCTAATATATAAAGTTTACGAGGTACATCCACAAGTCTAAAGAAAACAAATCAAGTGTCTATAAATACATATTTGAACAAGGCAGGACGTATCTATGTAATGGTGAGCTCCGTTCTAGATTTGATGCGGTTTCTAGGGTCAAGGAAGGACAGGTAAATACCTCTGCATATGTAATGGTGCCTTTTAGTGTAAGAAGGGAAACTATTAGTCTGTGTGGTCATTAAAGGGATAAGTATAAAGCTAATTTTACTAACAATCTACTTATAGCAGGAAATAGGGTAGAAGCTGTACATGTGAAAAAGCAGAATGTTCATTGAGATGACTCTAGCACTGTGCAAACATTTTATACAACCATAAAGCAACATTTATTTGAAAATCTAAAAAGGTATCAAAGCAGATGCTAAAACTCATAGCCAAACTTTGGGCAGAATGCAGGGAATCTTATGAAAGAAGGAGGAGATAGAAAAACCTGGAGAGGGCAGGAGCTCCACAAGGAAAGCAGCAGAACCAAAAAACCTGGACACAGGGGTCTTTTCTGAGACTGACACTCCAAGCACCATGCATGAAGATAACCCAGAACCCCTGCACAGATGTAGCCCACGCCAGCTCAGTGTCCAAGTAAGTTCCCTAGTAATGGGAACAGGGCTTTTCTCTGACAGGAACTCAGTGGCTGGCTCTTTGACCACCTCCCCTGAGGGGGAACAGCCTTACCAGGCCACAGAGGAAGACAATGCAGCTAGTCCTGATGAGACCAGATAGACTAGGGTCAGATGGAAGGGGAGGAGGACCTCCTCTAACAGTGGACTGAGAGAGGAGTATGAGAGGAGAAGAGAGAGGGAGGGTGGGAGTGGAAGGAGATGAGGGAGGGGGCTAGAGCTGGGATACAAAGTAAATAAACTATAATTAATAAAAAATTAATTAATTAAAAATATTTTTAAATTTTTTAAAAATCTAATAAAGAATCTCTAAGAATCACCAATAAATAATTTCACTGAACTGAAAAGTTAAACATGAATACTAAGACTTTGTAACTTTAAAACACTGTAACACTGCCAAGGGGAAAAAATGTATGTTTTGTTTTACTTCCATAGATGGGGCCGTGCTATGTATGCAAGTTTTAGACCTGTGGCCTTCCTGTCCTCCACTTCCTAAATGCTGAGGGCTATCGGTGTGTAAAATCATGCCCCCATAAAATATATAGTGAGCATAAAATATCAGCAATAAAACAGTAAATTATTTTCAATTATATTATTAGTAATAATATTGGCATTGGCCTTGGGAAAATTTAAAGGATCAAATCCAGAAGTGATATGCTATTTTCACTGGCAATCATGTTTTTTAGTGAGTGAGGGGAGCCATAAATATCAATAGAAAATAAACCTTAAAATCTTAATATATCTGTATACTGCAGGACTACTGCAGGTCCAGTGATTTTTTTTTTCCCTTTAATAGTATTAAAAAGGTATTTTCTGCTTCTGTGCTTTGAGAGCTCCAGAGACATCCAGAGACCTGGCAACAGAAATCATTCTTATTACCAGATGTAGGACCTAAAGTCCAGTTTCCACTGAAAAAAAAGACAGCTCTTTCCAGAAGTAACTGCGGTGCTGAAACTATAAAAATATGGAAAGGGCCTGGAAAATACTTTCAAACCAGAGAGCAAAGTAACTTTCAAAGGTTACTGGGGTCTTGTCCAACAGACTCAGAAACTAAGCAGAAAAAAATTACCACTAAAAAATATGAAACAATTAAACATTTTAAAAGAATCTAAAATACTTTAAACCACATCAACTCTTATCAAATATACTAATTTATAGATATCAAAAATAAACAAAAAACAAAATGAAATAATAATTAATCATTTTGAACAATCCTAGGAAACCAAGTCACTAACTCAAATACTAATAGAAAAGGGAGAAAACTGTAAATGTTTTTTCTTTCTTCTGTCCTAGCTTGCTTCCTGTTGCTCGCATAAAAGCTGAGCAAGAGCAACCTAGGGATGGAAAGGATATATTTGGCTTACAGGTTAGAGCCACGATTAAGGAAACTGGGGTAGGAACTCAAGGCAGGAACCTGGAGGCAGGCCCCAAAGCAGCAGAGCCCCAGGAGGGTGTTTACTACCTTGCTCAGACAGATTTTTTACACAAACAAGGACTACCTGCCTATCCCACAGTGGGATAGGCCCTTCTTCATCAATTACCGATTAAGAAAACACCCCGAAAAACAAGCCCAAAAGCTACACTAAAAGAGAAAATTCTTTAATTGAGGCTCCTTTTCCCAGGTGATGCAAGTTGCATCAAATTGACAAAAACTAAAGCAGCACATCTTCTAAAATCCACAAGTAAGCAAATACCCGGTGTAGTGAACTTATACCCCTTGATAACTTGAGATAATAAATAATAAGAAATGATACACTTACACTCTCATCATCTTGTGAGTCCCTATGAATTTAAGAGTTGCTAAAAACCGCTGTAGAAAGCACAAAAGAGATGCTTTTGAATGAAAAGATCAACCTGGGAAGATCAACAATCTAATCAATACTGAAGTAATAACAGAGAAAAAGAAACTACAATGTGCTACTGAACGTGGTTACTTTGGCCAGGAAGAGAGAGAGAAAGAGAGAACTAAATAGAACTTTTGACCCAAGTACTAGTTTACAGCATGACAAACGGCACATGGGATGTGAACAGCACAATCCATACGGTGTTTGCTGTATAGAACACATAACTAGTTTCCTTAACAAATAAATTCCAACAATGCTTGATTCTTGGTATTAGAATTACTGTCTGTTGTTGCTGTTTGGGGGTCTCAAGGAACAAACAGCATGGTACTGTGCTCTTTGAGCAGTGCAGAAGCCTGTATGCTGAATCCTGTACCCATCCTGGAATTCTTCCCGTGTGTAACTTTCAGATGGTTACCGACGTAAACAAGGAAGACAGTAATTCTTTTGCCAGCTGAAGTCAATGAAAACCCAGAATGTCAAGCTTCTCGAGTATTCAATATTTCAGAGCAACATATTACACAAGAAAGCAGTTGCATGAAGATAGTGCCAAATATTTTTGTATGAGTTTCCCCAGGTATTTAGAAAAATCTTTAAGGGCTGATACATGAGGAAGACGATAGAAGGCGTAACAGAGATCAGCTCAGCATGGTGGAATGAGAGAACACCAAAGTTGAAGAAAATGAATATCCAAATGCTATTACAGACTCAGCCAGAAGGGAAAGAGTTTTGTGAAGATCCTGAAAACAGAACTGAAAGTTCAGAAAAGCTACGCTTGAATGGTAAGAACCATGTTCTAGGAATCATGGTACTCCACCAGGATTAAGGGATAATTTTGAAACACCCCTTTCAATTCAGGCATCAATTGGATCAAGGCAATATGTCAGTAATGTAATTGCCTGTTAAAACAAAGCCAACTGGTTAGGGAATATAATCTAACCAGGAGTCCTTATAACATTATCTGTGATGTTCTGTTCCTAACACAAATTTATTAGGCCCAGGTGGGGAAAAGTAAAATAATAATAATAATAATAATAATAATAATAATAATAATAATAATAATAAACAAAGGAGTCACTTGGAGCAAAGCCAGAATGAAATCTGATATTGGGGTCCCATACAAGGACTCCATAGTAACTACAATCAGACCTAGAGGGGAAAGTTGACAAAAATACATTCTGATGAACTTTTTCAACAGATAAATAAAATTCATGTTTTAAAAATATCCTATGATGTCTTAGATATTATATTAGCTGTTAAGTCAATGATAAGCAAGCTACAATTTGTAGAACCACAGAGGTTAGGTATAGAGTATGGGACTAGTGTGTAGATACATCTTTTTAGAAAAGAGAAATAAAGTAGTTATAGAATGGCTGGTTGGGGGTGGGGGCTGGAACAGGAGGATCAAGTGGAGAGGGGGATGGGGAAGGAAACATGAGGAGAGACAGTTAAAATTAGGGGCCATTTAAGGGGCAGTATAAAAGCCTAATACAGAAGCCTCCTTTTAAATATATATATATATATACATATACATATATCTAAATGAAATCAATAAACGAGGACACAGAGCCCCCAACTTCTTGTCACCAAATGAAGTGTCTAGTAACAGGACCGGGTTACATCTAATTGAGTTGTTAGTCAAAGGGCTCCCATGACAAGGCCCCATTTTTAAAGACAACATCGACACAACTCATTGAACATGGAGAAGTCAAGCTGGTGTCTACATAGAGTCTGCCCCTATGCGTTAGCATCTTTAGTCCAGGAAGGTGCTCTGCAGGCTACAAAAGCTAGCCACAAACGCTCTGATCTACGATAGCGTCCCATCTGCAGGGTTAGCTGGGACAAGGGTGTCACAAAGGTGTAGGAGTAGACAACCAATAACTGATTTCACTTAATGCTAAGAGAGCAGTTTTCACACATCCTCACTACACACAGAAAAAAAAGGGAAAATAAATATTTCAAATATTATTTAAGCAAAAAATTTAAATATTTGAAATAATTAGAAAAATTAAATAAAATATAGTAAGCAAAGATGTCAGAATAAAATAATCTATAATCCCAGCTTGAGACCTCAGTACAGTTCTCTCATCGATGAAGCAAACATTAAAATATTTGAACAGAGCTACTGACCAAATTGACTAAGTTGACATATATAAATGGCCATATCCAATTATTACAAAATATATGTTTTTCCTCATAATATGGGAAACACCAAAACAAACATCCTGTTAATTCAAAAGCAAATTTCAAACACTCGATACAGTGCACCATCAATAGTGACCACACTGGCAGTTATGATCTCTGAGGAGCCAAAACTAACATGGAAAAATACCTTAATACTAATAAAAATACATCATAAAATAATAAATACAGATAAAACAAAGTCAAATGCTTCATTTCAGTGCATACACTAAATGTATTTTCGTTGCATGTGTGTCTTTCTGAATAATACATCACCTTACATATTGAGGCAAGCTCCCCCATTTGAGCCATTTGAATTTGTTGATTTGCTTAGTCTAGCTAGGCAGCTACGTCCCGCCTCCCAAGCACTGGGATTACAGGCAGGTTGTCACTCCAGCCTGGCTTTTATGTAGGTCCTTGGAATGTGAACTGCAGTCCTCACACTTGCATAGCAAGCATTTGGCCACGGAGCCGCCTCTCAGCCCCTAAAAGACTATTTTAAAAGGCCAAAAGATTATAAAGGCAAGAGTAAGTTAAACTTCCCAAGTATTAGAGAGAGAAAAAGGAAAAATCTCACCTTTAATGTAAGTAGGCTTGAAGTAAATTCAGCACATTAATGAGGCAGAAATAGTGCAATGTGGTTTTAAAGAATTGACTACTAGCTGTCAGCAAACCTGCCTGGCCTTGTGGTTCTCTCTCTGAGAGATGGCAATAACTATTAGATGGCCTGATGGCACTCTCATTTAAAGGTAATCTTAGAGTCAATCAAGAAATACTCAATGGTTTTCTTATGAAGTTGGGGAAAAAACAAAACAAACAAACAAAAAACACTACTCATTACTCCCTACTTTAACTTAGCACCATATTGCAGGTTTTAGCCAAGGCAATAATTAAGGGGAAGATGTAAGAATTACAAAATATAAGATTAACAGTATCCTTCCTCACAGATGACATGACAGTACATGAAAAATAGAAAAGAATTTTTAAAAGATTTGGAACTTAAACACTGAAATAAATGAAGCATTAGCAATTAAAAGTTTATAAAAAACGAGTACCAACTGAATATAAGAACAACATTTGGGCATCGTGACATATACTTTCGATTCCACCACTTGGGGGACAGAGGCAGAGAATCTCTGTGAGGTCAAGGCCAGTCTCGTACATAAAGTGAGCCCCAGGGACTAGAACAGTGAGACCTCATCTAGAAAAAAACAGGAACAAAACAAACAAACAAACAAGAACCTAAGAACAATGAAAAAAATTAGCAATTATCAAGTGGTTCTTAAAATAAGGAATATTACTGTAAGGAACAGTCCAAGCTCCCAGTGACATTATTGTGATAACCTTACTAGCTGAAGTTACAAAAATGGTTTTCTGGTTGATGGTGAGAGCCTATTGCTAAAGACACCACACTCCTTAGTCATAGGACATGGAAAAATGAAGTTGGTACTGACCAGGAAGCGTCCTCCCTGATGGCTAGCTTTCACAGTTCTGGAAGATTCTGTGCAGGCTACTAGGGAAAAATTCATCTGTGAACCCTGTAAACTGCAATAAAAACCTGCACAACAAGCTATGTCCAGGTTTGTAAGAGTGGTATGAATAAGTCACATGTGGGGGTGGGTAACCAGTCACTTTCTGACTGGATTTACGGCCTGCTCCATAGAAAGAAACACATGCTTGGTACGGTAAATCCGGCCAAGAACCCAACCTTTATGCCCTGCCACCAGCAGCCCCAGTGACAGCTCTAACCCTAGGAATAGATGGAAACACAAATTGGACTTGGTGAATTATTTAAAAATCAAAAAAGAAGAAAATAACATGAAGTTGAATGAGGTAAGGGTGTGTCTGGGAGGAATTAGGGGGAAGAGAGAAAGTAACTATAATAAAAATAAATTGTATTAAGTTTTGAAACAATTAATACAAATATTATATTAAAACAGCCCAAAAATCTCTATCCAGTAGTTTAATAACCTCATTATTACTCATGAATTTTAAACTTTGCAACACACCCTAATTTTTCTGTTCTTAAATTCAAAATCAAATTTGTTTTCAAATCGTTTGTTCTTAAAAAAATCATTAAAATGTTACATTATTTTTCGGTCACCAAAGGCGTCATAATAGGAAAACAAGTTTTGCTTTCTCCTCCTTTGACACTCACCTGGCTTCTGCGCCTCCCACCTTGCTGTAAAGCCTCTCCCGCCTTTTATGTATTCAGAGTAGAGATGAAAATAGAGAGAGTTGCCGCTGCTGTGGACCCCCTGGGGGAGCTCTGAGCCACAGTATCTCCCAAGTGGGAAACCTGCTGAGGAATCTCCATCGTGAATCTGAAGATACTCTCTGGGGCAATTATTTGCTGATTCTAAGTTGAGAAATGTGAAGGTGACGTGCACAACCTAAAAGAACATACAAGCATCCCCGTGTTAATGCAGAGCCTTTCTTCCACCAGCTAGCAAGCATTCACTCAAAGAGATACAGCCGTCAACCCTATTTACCCATCGATGTGTGCAGCAGGGCTACGCAGAGAGGACTGGCTTTAACATCATTCAAACCAAACTTTAACTCATACAGAAATGTGAGAAGATGTCGGTGGAGATGGACATGCTTTCTATCCTAATTTAATCACTATATATTCTATGCATGCATCAAATTATCATATTATTCCCCATAAAATATGTACTAATGCTATGTATCCATTTTAAAAACAAATTTACCAAGATTTTTATCAAACGACTATTCTATTAAGGGTATGGTCAAGAGTGATTCTAAATAAAATTTTAAAAAATGAAATGGTCATTTGAAAAAAAAATCTTAAATTAAGTCCAAATGGCTAAGCTTGACCTTCATAAGAATGTACCCAGAGCCCCTGAAGAACCTGCCGTATGTGTTCACCCATCCCATATTGATTCCCCTATCCTGTATTGATTCCCCTATCCCCTATTGATTCCCCTATCCCCTACTGATTGCCCTATCCTCTGTTGATTCCCCTATCCCCTATTGATTCCCCTATTCCCTATTGATTCCC
>NW_026596149.1:7635216-7671735 GCF_907164565.1 Psammomys obesus | reverse complement strand
ATTCCCCTATCCCCTATTGATTGCCCTATCCCATATTGATTCCCCTCTCCCATATTGGTCTCAGGTGTCCAGCCTGGACTGAGACACTTCAGTGTGGGTTAAGTGGGCATGGGAAGGCAGCAGGTCTTCGGGACATCATTAAATGTACCAAGCAACCAGTACCCAGGGCAGAAAACAGGAAGAGGGTAATGTTAAAGTACTGAGCACAAAAGTAGAATGGAGTAAATAGGAGCACATTTTGAATGTAGTAAAATACAAAAGATTTTAAACTGATAACCCATTTTAAAATAAACATCTGGAAAAAAAAGCCCGATTTAATTTCCACCAAAATCTAAGATTATAACAGTATTTAGCTAGGATGAGTAATTTCTATATATTTTTAAAATTCTATGTTAGAATATTTACTATGTTTCCTAAAATTACATTATTTTCTGACAAAGCAATTTAAATGTAAATTACATAAATCTTAATTACTTGTTCATGTTTTCTATTATATCTTATGCTGAAGAGACTATATAAAATTGTATCACAAAAAAGAATAAATTTTCTTTAAAACTGTAATAAACAAAAATTTTTCCATAGAATCTTTTCCTTAGAAAAATATAATTTCAATGTCAGGAAACAGAATTCATTAGAACTAAATGGAAGGAAGGAAATTCACACAACATACCCAGTGGGAAACTTTTTTGGAGTTTATTCTATTGTGTAATGACCGTGCTGCAATTGGTTGTTCTTCCTTAAGGGAAATAATATTTTCTGCACAATGTCTTCTATAACATTAGTTTGCTGGGAAAAGTTAGTAAGATTTCAAGGGGAAAATCTTACCTATTAAAGCATACAGCTTTAAGTCTATGAATTGCTTAGAAAATGAATACCTTGGAAATCTGGAAGTTCAGGAATAATAAAAATAAAACTCATGACCTCAGGTCTTAGTTTTAAGTGTTCACATAGTGGCCCAGTCACGAACTTTGGAGTCAGATGGCCTGAGCCTACGTTTCTTAAAAACCAAATGCCATTTAAAAAATACACATATCTGCAAATTTTTCTCAAATTCTAGGCTCCATTTACGCACATCTAAAATGAGATTGATAATCCTAGTTTTAGAGTTTAAAGTACTCTGATATATATGGTACCTGGCATGGAGGAGACACTACTTAAGGAGGTCATCTTAATACCAGATGCCAGCATTTAATGACAATTACTGAGTTCAAAGGTCAAATGCTACTTTTACAGTAACAGCATGGTCTTACAGATTAGATTAACTACTGACCCACAGCTAGACAAACAATGTTGGGAATCCTTCACTCTCAGGTGTAAGAGAGGGTAGAGGTGCAGAGAGAGAAAGAGTAGGGATAGGGAAGAGGGAGGGAGGGTGGGAAGAAGGAAGAGAGGAAAGAAAGAAGGAAGGGAGGATGGAAGGAAAGAAAGAAAGAAGGAATAAAAGGGACTGCAGAACTAAACTTGACTGGGAAATTCATCTGTTCCTCTTCTAAGGTACGTAGTATTAAAGAAATAAAGACTACCAATCTTCTCTTATTTTCTATTATTTCAACTATAAAATAAAGATATTGTTTACTTCAAATAATTGGTATGAAGCTAGAGCAAGATAAACAAAGAGGCTAGCGCAAAGCCCAACAAGCACATAGTAAATGCCTACTATGTGAGAATGGAATTATCATTTGTACTTTACATGTGTGCATACACATGCACATGCATGTCGCATGTGTCATATTTTTTAATATACAAGTGGGATATGCTCACAGACAATCGTTACTATACTTACCTTATCCTCATCAGTTCTGACAACCCAGAAGCAGTTAACATCATGAACATAGGTATCGTCAGGGCTCCGGTAAGCAAAGGTTCCTTGTGTCCCTGAGAGGACCCCTCCACAAGCTGGGGGAAAAAAGAAAAAGAACTGTGTTTTTCATAGATTACCAAAAGGAGGAGAGCAGGAACCTCTGGCCCACAGTTTCCTCTTCTCTGCCCCTTTCTGTTGACATCAAGCCACACAGTCCTTGTATCTACAGTCCATTTCATTCCCATCACATTTTCCACGAACTTTACTTGATTCCTTTATTTCCTTTGGCTATTGTTCTCCAAACCTTGATGAACTAGATTTACCCCACATGATTGAACCACAGCATTAATTCTTCCATTTTATGCTGCCACCTTCCTGCTGCCCTGTGGTCATCTTAGCTCCTTGACTACTGGTGAGCAGATAAGTAGAGAGGATGTTTTACGCTTCTGCATTCAATCATTGTCCCAAACATGTAGTAACATCTCAACGAATGCACTGACTCAAAAGCAGGACTAAGAAGAGATAGCATGGTGTAGTTAGAGGTGACATGATGAAGAGTCTGAATGAGGTGTCTAAGGACTAATCACGTCTGGATAGGAAGTGAGGAAGCAGTTTCTGGAGGTTGTAAAGAGAAATATCCCTCAAAGAAAAACACACACACACACACAAAGATAATACTCGTGTGGTCCATGGGACTGAGTAGAAAAACAAGCTGGCTGCAATGAGAATATTTATAGAGCACTAGAGAAATATATGGTGATTTGGACAGAGTGAAGGTTGTTCATGTGAGATAAGTGAAAAACAATCTGAACCTTGCTTAACTGGGCAAGGAAGAACGGGGCCTCAGGAACTAGGAGAGTGATGAGTAAGGGAGAAAGCATTCTGTGAACATTAGAGGCCTGGCGTGCAGGAAGTGGCCCTAGGAAAACAGAAAGGGAAATTCCTGAGTATGTGGTACATTGTCCAAAGAATATATCAAATGTGGAAATCACTAACAATGTCTTTGAAGAAAAATGTTTCTTGTTTAAAATGAGGTTTATAATTATCTGCTTTGCGAAGTCTATGCTATTTCTGCAAGGAGAAATCTACTTCTCATCATCTAAACTGGTGAAGAAACCAGGTTACACTGGCAAATATGCAAAAGGCCTCCTGGAGGATGGTCCCTCCAAACTGTGTTGACTGTTTGCATACCTCGCTGGGGAATCTGACAGAAATACCCAGTCCAGGAGCTCGGGCAATCACAAGTGAAGCTGTTGACGCCATCAATACAGGTGCCGCCATTCAAACAGGGGCTGCTCAGGCACTCATTAATGTTTTCTGTGCAGTTGGCTCCAGACCAGCCTGAGTCACACTTACAGAAGTAACCAGACACTGTTTCCTAAGAAGAAAATAGAGCACCATACTATAAATCAAGTGGCTAGACGATATAACAAAACCAACCCAAATCATGAAAAGAAGTGATAACATATGGTATATATTTAACAGATATTGAACTACAGATTATATATTCAGTAGACAAATTCATTAGTTACTGAGTATATTAGTCATATTTATTTCTATAACACTATAGGTTTTTCTTACTATTTTGAAAATCATTAATAAAAAAATTAACTAAATGGGGGCTGAAGATATAGCTCAGAATTTAAAAGAGGTTACTGCATTTTATAAGACCAGAATTCAGTTCCTAGCACCCATTCAGGCAGCTCACAACTGCCTATAATTCTGCTTCTGGGGAATCTTGACACCCTCTTGACTCAGTACTCACCCACATGCACATGGAGCACACAAATTCATGGAAAAACACATATACCCATAAAAAATAAGTAAATAAGTAAGTAAGTAAATAAATAAATAAATAAGGTGGTTTTTTTTTTGTTTTTTTTTTTAAAAAGCAACTGATTGGTTTATTGGTTTTCCTGAGACCCAAAGTTACTACCTATCTGTAATCGGAGATTGAGAGACCTTAACATAAAGCTTGAATCATTATCTTAAAATTTATGGCTGAGCTGTTGTAGTGCATGCCTTTAATCCCAGCACTCAGGAGGAAGAGGCATGTGGATCTTTGAGTTTGAGTCAGCCTGGTCCTACAGTCTGAGTTCCAGAACAGCCAGGGATACCCAGAGAAATCCTGTCTCAAAACAAATAAACATACAAAAGAAAGAAAGGAAGGAAGAAAGAAAGAAAGAAGGAAGGAAGGAAGGAAAGAAGGAAAGAAGGAAAGAAAGAAACAGAAACAAAGAAAAAAAGAAACAAAGATACAAAAATCCTCCCACCCACCCCCCCAAAAAATGACTTATGAATCATACAAAATAAAATGGTAAAGACATGATTATTTTCAAGTTTTTTTCTCTCCAGAAAGAGCAAGACTCACTATGCATTGTCCGTTTACACACGGGTTACTTGAGCAAATATTACTGAGTTGTACACATCCATTAGGCCCGTAACCATTTCCTGTATATCCAGGAGGACAGGTGCAGAGAGGCAAGAAGGATCCTGCTGAGAAATAAAAATGGATGTGTAAGTGCAGATATCCTTGGTTCAGAGGCAGTCATGAAATTCAATTCTGGTGTCCAGATAAAAATCCACCAACATTGGGCGCATTTATTCCTATGGACAGGCAAGACAGAGCAACAGGAGAAATGACTAGAATCTTTGCTTTTTCCATTTTATCTTAAAACGAAGCAGTAAGTGTTTCTAATTTCCCATCTATAAGTTTGCAAGTATGCTCTCATCTCATATGACAGATGATCTAAGGCTACACACAAATAAGGAGGGAGTATAAAAAAGAAAGTGAGAGTTCTTCACAAAGGGATGTTTAGTAGAAAATAAAGAGTTTTATGGCGCAACAGCGTCTGTTGCAAGCAATCTTTATCTGTGGCTACACAGATAGATTACTCAGTCCTCCCAATAACTCCATAAACAGATCCTGCAATAAACATTTACAACTTCACAGATAAAAACAGAGCACACACAGAGTGCCCGGACCAGGGAGACACAGTCTGAATGTGAAGAGTCAAGAGACACTTTCTGGCTGTGGCCCTGGGGATAGCACAGGATTATCATTAAACGGGCAGTTCTCGTGTTCCAGCACAGGCACATGCAGACTGCACGTGCGCACTGGTTCATTACAAATAAATTTGACGCACTCGAAGGATCTTGTAGAGAAACCACAGATTAAATAACATACTAATACAATAAACAAAATGCAAACACCAATGTTTCTTCAACAGGTTTTCTATCTCTTCACTTCCATGTTAGATAATTTAAGCAATTGGGCTAGAGAGATGGCTGCGAGGTTAAGAACACTGACTGTTCTTCCTAAAGGTCCTGAGTTCAATTTCCAGCAACCACATGGTGGCTCATAACCATCTGTACTGAGATCTGGTGCACAGGTACACATGCAGGCAGAACACTGTATAAATAATAAATAAATAATTTTTTAAAAAAAAAGAAAATTTAAGCAATGACAATTAAAATGGTCAGAGAGAGAAGTTGGCCAATTTTTTAAATTATTGTATCTTTCAGTACCACTGATAATTATGAGGGAGATAAAAGGTAAAGATAACATTAAAACATCCATGATTTTTCAATTTTATTCTGTCATAATGCCTAGCACAAGTACCCCTTTTAGTATTTTAGAAAAGTCCACTAAATGCAATACCCAAAGACTTTCGGATTCCTTAATTACTGAAGGTCACATGTCATTGAAGAAATACATTGTTCTTATTACTATAAAATAGCCAGACTAATACATGAAAATTAATATGATGATTAATTTGAGCACATTCCAGCACCAGTAAATACTGATGAAAATGGATAGACAGTCTTGCTGAAGAATTCAAATGGAATAAATTATGTAACATGATCAATTTACAACATAAATAGATATTGATGTTTTTATGCCCTCTGGTCATAATACTTGCAAGATATGAATTTAAAAATAAGACATACAGCTATCTTTCCTGCATAAAGATACGTTCTTTTATTAATTTATTTCTTTGAAAGTATTAACTGAGGGAAAGCGTAAGGACTCGGACAATGCTACACTTTGCCTGGACATTGCTGCCATTCTTCAGGCAAGGTCACAGGCTGTAGTGAAGATCAGAAAGGAACAGGGAATTCTACTTCTCATCAGCTAAGACACAACCAGTCCTGGCCATAAAAATATTATTTTCATAAGTGTGTGTTTCATTTTGGTCTCTCACCGCCATGAGTTTGCACAAAGAAGAAATGGAGTGTAGAGGCATGAGATGTCTTGACCATTGTCAGACAGGAAGAGTATGATGGGACCAAGGGAGAAATCAAATGGTTTTCTCTGAGGAACTCTGCTCCTGACCTCATCACTACTTTGTTAGTCACTTAAGAAGCATTTGGTAACTTGTATGTATAAGATGTGTACAACAATGCACGCATAGCCCTGCGTATGTATTCTTATCTATTCATGCACATTGAAGGTACATTAGTAAAAATTTGAAAGATAAAGGAATATGTCATATTTAATAGATGAGGAGAGTTTTATCAATTTGGACAAATATCATCTAGGTTTCCATTTAATACATAAGTGAACAGTAGATTATAAAACTATCAAAGTTCCTGATGTTTTCAAGAGAAAACACAAGAAGAACATGACTAAATGATCTGTAAAGAATTCAATGGAAAGACCTTTCTCAATCTGAAGCTAAGGGAAAAAAAATAAGAAAACTACTTTGTTCTTTGTCGGTAAAATTCTTACGCCTCTAAATAAAAAATAATACTAATACAAAATCTAGAGAACAGCATGCTATGAAGAATGTGTTGTGAAACACAACATAGATGGGAAGATGATTTGCTCAGTACAGTCAAAAACTGCAAGCTAATAAGAAAGCAAATGAGCAATGTATATGAGAAATAGAAAAGCTGATCAATAAAAAAATGAACATTCTTATTCATTAGTCACCAAAAAAGCAGAGTTAAAGGCTAACCAACTATCTATTGGCTATAAAATAGATCAAGTCAAAAATATGGTCGCTGTGATTGTGATAGCTGGGCTACATACACATTTCAGGGACTGTTGGCCGGGACAACAATGAGACAATTGTCAAAGAGGTATGTGGCCGCATAGATGAGCTGGCCCTCTTTTGTGGAGTACCACAGTGAGATCACCTTGGATCCACTTCCCCATCCTTAGCAGCAAACTCTGTATTTCAGCTGGATCCATGATGTTTGATATAAATGCTATATATTCTCTGCTGCCAGCTGTAGCCAAATGGAACAATTCCAGCCAATGGCACATAAATAAAAGTCATAAATGAAGGTGACGAGTCCTTCTTTCCTTTCTCTCTCCTGCTTACTAAGCTATTAATTTATTATTTGGCTTAATTATCATAGGAAACATTCTCTAGTCAAAGTATATCATTTAAGCGTAATTAGAGTGCGGCGTTTAAACATGTGTAGGTGTTTGAGCTAGATTAGATTTTGGTTAGAAGATCAAACAAGAACTTTAATAATTGTAAGTGGTAACTCATGTCTGCAACACCAGCACTTGGGAGGCTGAGGCAGGAGGATTGTATGATTTCAAGGTCAGAGGGGCTACAGAGCAAGACTTTGCCCTGCAAAGGAATTTCAAGAAGAAGGAATTTAGTTTTAGAATGCGGAATTGTTCGGACAAAGAGGGGCGAGTCATCACCTAGGCCAGGAGATGAGGAGCAGGTCGCATCGGGGTGGCAGCCTCCGTTATGGATCGAGCAAATGTCCAAGGGATTGCACACTCTCCCATCGCCGCTGAAACCTGACCAAAGCAGAGCAGAGGGTGAGGAGCCATGTCAAGAATATGGGAGAAAGACAATGTCTGTCTGAGATTAGAATCCCGACAACTGACACTGCAGAGATTCTGTCGTCCAAGTAGACAGGACAAGAAACTCCACTGACAGAAGCCATCAACAGGAAAGAGGACATGATGAGTTAAAGAGCTCACGAACAGCACTGTGACTTGGTGTGTGTATGTGTGTGCAGGTGTGTGCACATATGTGTGTGCATGCACATGTTTGTGTGCACAGCTGTGTGTGTACGCCCTTGCATTTGTGTGTGTGGGGGGGTGTGCTTGTAACCATGGGGTGTCTTAAAAATGGCTAGCTCTAAACTGACACATCTTAATTTCAGTGGCTAATGTCCTTGGAGACAAATTATTATAGCTGTCTGAAGTATTATTTTTCATGTTATTAAAATACCTGGGAGGGCTTGGACAGATAAAACCATGATTGGGATATACTGTATGAAAATTTATTTTCAATAAATATATAACATATATATTTTTATATAAAACCAAAGGGGTCAATTTGTTGCCCAGAACTCTCTGAACTTCTTGGAGACTAGTTTTATTTAAACTAGAGGACAGCCAGAATGACTTCTTTCCCGAAGAAAAAGGGAAACAACATGTGTTGTATCTGGGAACAGTCCGCAGCGCACGCATTAAATAAATGGGTCTGTGTGGGAACCCTGGAGTGGTGGACCTAAAGATTCTCACAGAATTCCACTGGAGTGGCGGGCCTAAAGATTCTCACAGAATTCCACTGGAGTGGCGGGCCTAAAGATTCTCACAGAATTCCACTAGAGTGGCGGGCCTAAAGATTCTCACAGAATTCCACTGGAGTGGCGAGCCTAAAGATTCTCACAGAATTCCACTGGAGTGGTGGACCTAAAGATTCTCACAGAATTCCACTGGAGTGGCGGACCTAAAGATTCTCACAGAATTCCACTGGAGTGGCGAGCCTAAAGATTCTCACAGAATTCCACTGGAGTGGCGGGCCTAAAGATTCTCACAGAAGCACTTCCCACCCCTGTGTTTTCTCACTGCTTGCTGTTGCTGCTGGCACTGTTTTCACTCCTTCCTTAGTTTACTGGAACTTAAAGACCCCCACCATTCCTTTTCTTAGAAATCATTTTAAAGTGAGCACAGATTCTCCTGCAGGTGCACTGCCTTGATGGCATCGGGAGCCTGGTGTAGTACCTGGCGGACAGTTCCCACAGGCAAAAGATCCAGGCGTGTTGTGACAGGGGACAAGTGGAGCCGTGGAACAGCCGCCATTGTTTATCTCACATTCATTGATGTCATGGCATTCATAACCATTTCCATGCCAGCCTAGAGAAAAATTATGAGAGGATTTGAAAGATCAGTGCTTGCTAACAACTTAACAAAGAAGAAATACAGATAGTTAAAGCATACACAAAATAGTTTGGGCTTGGCAACATGGCTCAGCAGATAAGGATGCTTACTGCTAAGCCTGATCATCTGAGTTCAGTCCCTGGGACTCACGTGGCAGAAGGAGAGAACTAACTCCAATTTGTTCTCCGACCTCTATAGGCAGATGCATGTACCCTCCCCTACTAAAATAAATAAATAAAATAAACATTTTAACAATAAGAAAAATTAATGAATAAAATTTTATTCTACACAAAACTATAGATTAAAATGAGTATTCCTAACATGTTGTCAAAAAATTTGTAAGCTCCCTGGAGTCTGGTTAACAGCTAACCAACATCACAGCAGTGCTTTGCTCATGGCACATGCTGAGTTCTACGATGATCTCGTATAGTTATTGTAGTACACTGTAGTGAGGTCAGAGTTCAGCTTCTTCAGCTACTCAACACAGTGGCCTCACCTAACAAGCCAATCCTTGGGGCCGAGGAAGCAGCTCACCTCCATTTATACCAAGGCTATAGGATACTCAGGACAGTCGAAAGCAAGAACTACTCTTGTAGCAGAGACACAAAGCAGTCAAGAATTTGCCCAGATTCCTAAATAGCTGAGTAGTAGGAGAAGCAGGGTTATAGTGCACAGCTTTTAACTGCCAGCCGACAGCCACAGCAAGGCAAGGTTAGACCCTTCAAATGCTATGTCCAGTTGTGCCCCAAAGTTGGATGTTAGCACACTCTGTCAAATCTCCAGCTCCACCAGGGACCTGCTCTAGCCATAGGAGGACACGCAGTTAGGTTTGGACATTTCTGAAAAATAATCCTCTTATCCATCAGTAGTAGAGAAAAATAGATTTTCCTTGTCTGGTGCCTTGTCTGTGTGGTATCCAGAGCCTAACATGTGTCCCCAAGAAAGTACCTTTCGGGCAGGCCCCACAGTAGAAGGAGCCTTGTGTGTTGAAACACTGCGCCTGTTCTGAACAAGGCGAAGGCTGGAGGCTGCATTCATCTTTGTCCTCTGTGCAGGCAATACCATTTGGCGGCGTTGTCCACCCAGCATCACAGATGCAGTGAAAATTTGGCTGGCAGGAAAAAAATAAAGTAAATAAAGGCAACCAGCTATTTATTGTCTAACATTCATTCAGATCAGGGCAGTTGAGTGGATTCTCTTTTTCTTCCCATATGATTTAAGCATTTAGACTAGACCATGGAAAAGGAACACCTTTATTTCAGGATAAGAGGATCCTATAATTTATCCCACAGATGCCCAGGAAAGAGCAACAATAATCAAGAGCTGTAATTAAAGTCAATGAGCTCAGTCAGCTATGTACTTAAAGGTATAAACACCCAAGTAGGCACAGACTTTGGACAATCATTTCCTTTTTGACAACCTCTTCTCTTCCTCCCACCCTTCCCTTCATTCCTTCCCCTACTCTCCTACTGCTAGAAGGAACTGTTTTCCATCACTTAAGAATTTTAAAAAATGAGTTAAAAATAAATAACTAAAATTCTTACAAAATATCAAAATTGGTCAGGCTACCCGAGAGGTAGGTGTGTAGGACCCAGAGCAGAGAGGGACATCAGAGATCTAGATAGACCCATAACGTCTGCAGGAACTCAAGGCCGGAAAAATCTAGACATAACATGTTGTTGACACAAGTCAGAGCCTGTAATGTTTGCATGTCTTGTCACTGTTAAGCCCACAGGCCAGGATGTCATGCCTCACAGAGAGATCCATGAAGGAATAAGAAGGTTCATATTTTGCATGACAAATTAGTTTCTCTTTTCTGAGTTCAGTTTTCTGTATAGGTCACCTCCCTTTTCACCTGCTAAGGGATGGAAAGGCCTTGACCTCTGCAGTCTCTCGCAGGGCAAAGCTGGTACAGAGTCAGTAGTAGCATGGGGAGTGAGCCACTGTGGGGAGCCGAGAGGAAGGGACCCACCTGTCCATGCTGCACTCGCACTAAGTCCTCACAGATGCCATGTTTACAGAGCTGCCGAGAGCCTTGTTCACAGTCGTTATATTTAGATACACACAGAGGTCCATACGTATCAGGTGTGCAGTCACATCTGTTGGTTATACAAGGGCACAAGGTCAGAGTTTGTGTTTTTAATAGCAGATCCTGGCTATTGGCATCAGTAAAAGATATCTACATTGCAAACCAGAAAAGTTAATAATAAACCAGCATTGCAGTTTTGTCAGCTGCAGCCTTAGAATAAAATTCCCCAGTTCTCCAAGCAGAGCATTGAATGGATGTGATATCTCTGCAAATCAACTGTTAGAGATCATGACTCAGTGTTTCATAAGGCTAGCGCAATAAATTATTTTGCTCTCAGTCATCAAACAATCCTCTCAAAGGTCAGAGGTCTGTAAATCACGGGTGATGGAGTTCATTCAAGAAGGGAAAAGGAAAGATCAGCAAGTTCACTAAGAATTCATCCTGTGGCACAGGTGATGATCTATGCCAGCGGCCTTTCTATTACAGAAGACAATATGTATTCTGTCAGGAAGAAATGCAGTCGATAGGACATTTTGTTCACAGACATATCTTAACAATAACAAAATATAATTATCATATGATACCTAAATACTAGGAAATGCTCTATCACTAGAAAATGTGACATGTGGGATAAACAAAATCAAATGAGAAAAGTTTAAGTTATTGTGGATCTTTAAGTTGCTGGCTTAGCTGTAGATCTGCAAAGCAGTAGGAAAGTGGGCTTGTAAGGTAGAAGCATAAAGGTTGGGTGGTGTGGTAAGGGATGAAGGACTCACACAGGCTAAGTGTGAGCACATCCTAGAGAGTGAAAAGCCAAGCCTAGAGGTCACTGCTAGATTCCAGCAGAGAGTCATCCCGAGGGAAACTGAGTGTCAGTGAGGATGCCAGAGACGAGGAGGGAGTGTCTGCAGAGCATGTCCGTCTTTCATGCCTGCAACCTGGAGCTCGTTTCTGACAGCTCTGGGAAAAAAATGGTTTACAACAAAGTAGGACGTTATCTTAGCAATATGCATAAAGGTAGCAGCATGTTACCAAGATGTCAATGTGTGGGTGACAATAGTGCAGGGAGTGAGTTTGAAAGCAACCAGAATCCAGGTCTAGATCAGAACAAGGCATGCCATGGTTAAACCTAGCAACAATTGCTGGGATGACACCTTTGAGTCATTTAAAAAAAAAGATCAATGTGTGTTGCCAGAGATGGACAGTAAGTGTGTAGAGAGCAGCATCCATTCAGGGTCAGGTAGAGCTGCCAGACTTAGCAACTGAAAACACTGGGGACATAGTTAAATTTCTGTTTCAGGTAAATGAAAATTTTGTAAAATATATTAAGTATGATCTGTGCAATTTATAGCACCACTACATAATTATACAAAAGTTATTTAATTAGTAAGTTATATCAATGAACATTACAGGATTTCTTTTCTCATTAAGACCAGATCATGAATTAAGAATAATCAGGGATTAAAGTTATACTTGGATGCTAGCTCCCCAGTTAATAGCTACTTGCCCTTTTCCATACTTTCCTTTATGCCCTGTTCTCTTTCCTCTTGTCTATCTCATTTTTACAAAGAATACTCTTCCAGAGAATTTAATCGCATTTTTTGGGATTACAGCAATTTTGAGCATTTCTTATACATATTTAAGCATTTTGATTCATTGCTAAATGTTTTTCTGTTTTCTCCATACATTTGTCATGTAAAAGACAACTCAGAACCAATTATTACAAGTTTTCAAAATGAATTTTCTATACAAGAGATATTAGAGTGTTTAGAAAGCCCGGGGACAAAGTGATGCAAGTTTAAATCTTGAAAATTGTATTAACCATTCACCTCTGTCAATGTACTAACCAACTCATTCATTACTCCTCTTCTAAAGGCATTCCTCTCTAGGAAGTACTAAGAAATGTGTTTCTCTGACAGCTAAGTACTTAACCAGTGGAAAATTACTTAAGATGCCAGAGGAGATTTTGGCCATGCACCCAAAGGCAACCCTTTCTGCTTAGCTCTCACTTCCTTCTTCCTAGCCATTATCGCTTGAAGATGAGTGGACATTAATCTTATATGATTTTTTAACCAGATACAAAGTAGACTTCCTCCACTTAAATTTAGATAATAAGAGACGAGGGAGGAGGAAAATGAAGAAAAAGAAGAAGAGGAACAGGAAGAGGAGGAGAATGAGAAAATAAACCAAGTGTAGGCTTCCTTGCCATGATTTTCAAAAGCAAACATGTTCATCATGTTTTATAGGCATGCAGAAAATAAGATTGCCTACAGACACAGAACCAATATGTGAGAGAAGATGAACAGAAACCCTGGTCTGTTTTGCTCCACTGTTTGTCCATGTCCCATTTCCGTTCTCAGGAGGAAAGTAAGTGAGTGGGAAGACTTTTCAGTTGTGTGTCTTTTTTAATATAACAGCATTTCACTGTGAAATATGTTTTCAAAGTGACTCAGTATGGCTTTTAAAAAGAAGAGTAATTCATCATATGAAGCAATAATAAACCATGTGTGTATTTTTAAACTACCTTACTCGTATTCCTGCCTTTGATATTAATTCTTTTTAAATTTCATTTATTATGTATGCATGTGTGTGTACGAAGTGTGGGTTGGAATGTGGGTATGTACATGCCACTCTATGTGTTGAAGGCAGGAGGCAGTTGTCTCCCACTGTAGGATCCAGGGATCTTATTAGGTCATCAGGTTTTTGCAGCAAGTGTATTTACCTGATGAGCCAACTCTCAAGGCCTTGGTTGCTAGTTCTTGTAACAGCCTTTTATTCTTGGTTTGTTTCTAGTAGAATAAAACTAGGCTTTTCAGTTTTCAGAAACTAGAAATGCACTTGTCAATTGAGAAGACACCAAATATCCTTCATAGTCCTAGTTAACTTGTCTTAGAGTCCATGGCTCAATATCAGTATACTGAATAACTGAAAGAGATAATAAATTTAATACCTAACTAGCATCTGATACCAAACGAGACTATCTTCACTACTTAAACTTTGCTGTGTTTTAAAATCTGCCAATAATATAGATACAGGAAGATACATCAAATCAGCACCGTGTGCCTGGGGAACAAGCACAGCTTATTTTCTTCCTAGAAAGCCTTGTAGGTCTGTACATATACCATCCATCAATGGCAAGATCAGACCCCAAGAGCTTTCCTACATACAAAGCAAGTCAGGAGACAGTCAGGAGCAACTTTTCCAATGATGACAAGACAGCAACACTGAAAACTATCTTTTTGTTAGCTCTCATGGTAGCTGATGAATGGGGAGGGGAATGTGAGAAGGAGGGTGGGACTGGGAGGAGAGGACGAAGGAGCCTACAACTGAGATGTAAATTGAATTAATTAGTTTAAAAAAACTTTGAAAAAAGAGAATTCATGGAAGAAGATAAAATTTTATCTTACCCTATACTCATCACTCTAAGGAAGAACCTTTGCCAAAAAAGAAAAAAAAATTTCTATGAAACAGGGATCCAACTAGTTAGTATTTGCATTGCACCTCATCTTCTCAAAGGCATTTATGGTTATTGATTACTAATCTTGTTAAGAAAGAATTCCACTTCCCCCAACTACAGTGACTCACAGCCTTCTTTTAGTTGAGGCGGCCTCACACAGGAGCCATCTTTGCCTACCACGTCCAGACATTGCAGATCCAGGACATTTAACAGCAGCTCATGCTTTCCTTATCAAGTCCATGTAGCAGTTTCCTAACGGGGTTTCTAACTCCAGTGAGAGCACTGATTATTAAGCATTTTAATCTCTCATAATTAACAGAATACAAGAAATTATTTAAATGTTTCATTATTTTATTACATACAGACTCACAAAGCAATAACTAAATTTCATGGTCATAAATATTATGTATTTGTTTTATCCCTTCAAGAAGTTACTTGAGGGTGGAATGAAGGCTTAGTCAGTGAATTGCTTTTCTTGTAAGCATGAAGACCAGAATTCAATGCCCAGAATTCATTTTTTAAAAAGAGGGGGGAAAGTCTAAGCACAGTGCTTATAATCTCAGTATTGGGGCAGCAGAGAGAGGTGGACCCCTGGGTCTTGATTTCCTAGATGACTTGGCATTTTCCTCGCCAGTGCGAGACTATGTCTCATAAAACAAGGTAAGGGGTTTAGACATGGGTAGGTAGTTAAGAGCGCTGGCTGCTCTTCCAGAGTACCTGGGTTTGATTCCCAGCACTCACATGGCAGCTCACAGGCATCTGTAACTCCAGATCCAGGGGATCAAATTCCTCTCCTGGCCTCGATGCGCACCAGGCATACATGTGGTATACGGACATACATGCAGGCAAAGCACCAGGACACATAGAATAAAATAATAATAGAAATTACAAAACAAAACGAGGTGGGGGGGCATCGGAGGAGGGACATCTGAGGTCGTTCTCTGGTTTCCACATACGTGTGCACCTGTGGACACCCATGTGTGCACACTCACACAGCAAAGACATTCACACAGACGTCACTGGGGTACACCTGAAGTTATATGTTGATGGTACATGGCCTCATAAACTATTTTCACACCAAGAAGAAAGACAGAGTTAAATGCTCTGCTCTCAAATATGCCCCAGCAAATCGATGAGGTGGCGACTAGAGACAATGACCGGTCCTGGGTCAGGAGAAGCGTTTGTGCTTTACTTAACACAGGGGAACAAGAGCCAATCCAATACTGTCTTGAAGAAGGATGCTAGTTTGGAGAAACAACAAATGCTGCCTCTCCCTCTCTCCTTCCCTGTCACTCTCCCCCTCTTTTTCTTCCTTCCCTTGTGCATATCTCAACCTTGACATGCAAAAATTGTGAGTGCTACAGGCTCCCACCCACTTCCTGCCCACTTGTACTTTCTATGGGGGTATATATGAAAAATAACTCTCTGAAATAACAGCAATGGCTTGTGTGAATGGCTCCCATTCTACCCACACAATCATCACTCCACTTTCACAGAATGCACCAAAAGACGACGATGATAAAGGAAGATTGGAATGATATCTAATCTCCAGGACATTACTAGCTGTTGGGGAGGCAAGCAGTTATATGTGCCAGGAGTCAGGTTGGGACACTTGTCACTATATCTCCAATTGGAAATTCTGCTTGATAAATGGCCATAAACAGAAACCACGAGATAATGCTTTCAAGGGAATAACAGCAGTGGCACTGGGCATCATTTCAATTAGATCCAAAGTCCAAAAAGTCAAGCCCTCAAATGAATACACTGCTTGCCCTTCAAAGCTGTGGCTTTCGTTAATGCCTGAGCTCATCATTCCCCATATAAGCCTCCCCCACCCCAGATAACAGAACTAGACTTAAGGTAAAGGTGGTCATTCTGGGTTTTGCACAATAATTGAATTTATACATCTGTTTACCAGAACTTTGCAAGAGTCAGCTTTATCAACCCAGAGTGAACCAAAGCTTTAAAGCTCACATTAAAGAAACAAAAGGACTGTTTTCTCATAAAAAAACTTTTGAGGAAATGTGCTCAGAGATGACGGGGGTTAAAAGCAAAAGCCTACACTCATTTCTGAGGGCACTGTTACAAGACGCCATAGGCACAGGGAAGACGGCAGGTCGTTGCCCTTTAATCAGGTTAGATCATTCTGCAGAGTGATGAGCAGTCAGTGCAGCAGCAGAACTGGCTTCTTAATCCTTATGAAGCCGCAGGACACAGGCAAGCAGCCAAAATAAAACAGCAAAAGATGAGCAAAACACTACAAAAAGTGAGTCCTAAAGGGGGACGAGCTATGCAGCCAGTCCTGGTGAGGCCTGACAGGCCTGGGTCAAATGGAAGGGGAGGAGGACCTCCCCTATCAGTGGACTTGGAGAGGGGCATGGGAAGAAATGAGGGAGAGTGGGATTAGGAGGGGCTGATGGGGAGGAGCTACAGCTGGGATACAAAGTTAATAAACTATAATTAATATAAAAAATAAAATTAAAATTAAAAAAATAAAGGGAGACAAGCTGCCTGGGGACTGAGGCTGGGACCTTGTAGCTAATTAGATTGTGGTGAGTTAGCTGATTCTCTGGATGTTATGTCGATCTCTGATTTGTTCTGGTAAACATTTTTACATAGTGTGAATGAACCGCCCTTATTGCGGCTGTAAGCTTGCTAGTATACGGAACTAAACTAAGGCAGCTGTGGGACACGGAAGGCTGGACTGCACCCCTTCCACACAGACTCATCTCATAGCTGCCTTTTAAGGCTTTGGTTCTTGTTCAGGCATCAGCTCAATTTGTACTATGCTTTTCTGACTGCTCTGCGGCGGTCATGATACCTTCTTCTTCCTCAGCGATGCTGGCAAAATGACTTCTTCATGGGGTGAAAGGTTTTCATTTATTTAAGCAAAAATATCTATGAGCATATTCAATAAAAGCCAAGTAACCCCTGTGGGTTTTTCTGGTACTATAGACATTAATGTGGATACTTTTAATTATTTTTTGTTCTTGTCCTTCGGAATCACACATGACATTTAAAAAGAAATTACCTGAAACTCCCTATTGTATTCACACAGGTGGACCCACTCTGGCAGCCAAAGGGTGATCCTGAGTAAACTGCACACTCGTTAACATCGTCTGAGCAGAGAAGACCCTGCAGAGATGTAAAGAACTCAGTGAGTACACTTACACACAATGTGCTTAATGTACACAATATACCTAATGACATACGTGCACAGTAAGTCCTTGATAAGGCCAAATCCAACATTAATAACATTTTCTTGCGCTAAGATTCCTCTAGAACTCAGATTGGACCCAATGATACCAAGGATCTCTTCACGGGAGCACAGTGGTCAAAGGAGGAGAATCCTTACATAGACGAGCCCTCGTTTCAGAAAGGTGCTAGTGACTTAGCAATCTTTGTGTTGATGCCCATGCTAGCAGGGTTCCCACTACAGCTGAAACAGGGCAAGAATACTTAACATATGCACTCCAAGATTCAGCCCATGATTTCCAGTGCCGAACTATTTAAGCAATGCTAACAGCAGTATCATGCCCTACCATTTGATGTATTCATTTGTGAGAGTTGCCCAAGATAGCGCAGGGCTCAGTGGGTTAAATAGTCAACTTTGCCGCCATTTGGCACAATTCATTCAGACTCGTAAAGCCACAGAGTCCTGGAAACTTTAGTGGATAATGAGTTGTGTCTGAATGAGTCCAAAGAAGCAAAGCTGACTCACCTACCAACAGTTCTTTGATTTTTAAGTGGAAGACCAAATGACTCACCTCCCACTGCGCAGGACAGACACAAAAGAAGGAGTTGTGCAGATTGACACAGGTGCCACCATTTCGGCAGGGATTGCTACTGCAAACCTTTCTCTCCACGCTCTGAAAAACAATAGTGCAGTTAAGTCAGTGAGGGAATGGTGGTCGCCCTTGGCCCACAGTGAAGGGCAGGCTCAGGTGTGGGTTTCTCCTCATCTGTGAGGGCTTCCTCCAGAGTTCCTCCAGTGCCTCACATTCTTCTTCAGGTCAATTCCCTTGTGAAAATAGCAAGCATTCTCATTTTCCCTAGCCCTCTGCATCCTTCAGACATTGATGGGAAAGAAAATTCCCTGTTCCTTAGGAGCATCGTTCATCTGAGAAATGTGTGCTGCTAGATGGGAATAAAGGGTTAGAGTGTGGACGTAAGAATGGATGTTCCTGTTGCACTAAGAAAATGAAATGGAAATTTCCATTCTTTGACCTAGTGGTCTTATCTCAGGTACCTCTAGATAAGCCTTTGAAAACTGATCATCTTTTATTACTACCCCTCCAGCCACTGGCTCAGATGACTGGACTCTTTTCTCTCCAAGCCCCTTTGTTTGAAATGTGGCCAGCTAAGATACACCATTCACCTTCTGCTCACCTGACCGCGTTTAGGCCAGGGCAGCAAACAGGCCTACCTTTGTCCACAAAAGTGGGGATCTCGCCCTTCATCAGCTACCGGTTTCAATTCTGCATCATTTGTAAAGACTTGGGGGTGCAGAGGCAACTGCTTCAGAAAAGGCAAGTAACGATGCAGCTACGGTATTTTACTGTACTGTAAAATACTATTTTGAGTTTAGAAAAATTCTGTTTGAAACGGGGACAATGTTTGTCACATCCATACACACGTATCAACAAAGACTCAGAGGAGATCAACGTAGTTCTGTGGCCAGAATTCAGAGCTAGAAGATCTTCAGCTGGCCCAGTGCTGCTCACTGCAAAGCCCATCCTTTCTCTGCCTTCTCATCACTCGCAGGACTACACACACGTGTCTCATTACGAGCCCTGCTTTCTTTCCGAGTTTCGTTTGTCTTTGTTCCAGAACCAATGAGCTGCGTCCATGAAAGGGCCAAAGGGTGTTATTAAGAACATTTGCCACAAACTTAGGAGTTTTCTGGTGAACAAAAGCAATGCTATCTTTGGATTAGAAGCCAGAGGTTGGGGCAGGGGGGTGTCTAGCAGAAAGGTACAGAGTGGCAGAGACTGAGCTGACCTTGTCCTATCCAAAAGCAGAAAGAAATTGACTTTGGAAGCCATTAAAAACATCCTGAGTGGTGGGGGAGAGAACACTGAAAGCTAATTTTGATCATAATTCCAGCAGTGAGACTGGGAAGCACTGTAGGAGTTTGAAAACTCCATACTGCTGTGCTCCAGAACATTCACTATCCCTTGCTCATTCTCGTGTGCTCAGCTATTCCCTGCAGAGATGAAGGCTGAGGTACAATCCTTTGTCAAAGTGACGAAAAGGGACCATGAACTTGTCTATCAGGCTTAACTCCCACAGTGGGAGATAATGCTTGAATCAGTATGGAAATAAATCATGACTATTAGAGGAGACACTGCTAACCGGAAATTGCAGAAATGCCATTCAGGATTGTTAAGTATCGGTAGATTCTACACACGTCTTTGGACAGAAGGTTAAGATCTCAAAAGAAGTCTTAGTCATTTACCCACAAGGAAGGTGAAAAGCATAAACGTGCACAGTGGGGTATACAGGTGGCAAGGTTATAGTGAATTTGCTCTAGGAAGTGCTTCAAGCTGAATTACCAGCCAATGAGGTTTTAAGGAAATGAGAACAGTGCACACCCCCAGAATTCTGAGCTCAATTTGGAAAGGCTATGTGGCTTTTGAACCCCAGTTATTGATGCCAGTCGGGGGATCACTAGCTGACCAAGAGCACACAAATAAGCCCACTGCAGCATGGCTAAAGGAGGGCTGTGAACTCAGAAGCACATCTCACATTCTTCGTGATCTTAGGGTAGCATAATGCCCTCACATGCCCCTAGGGGACACAAGCAGTGACAGGACTCAAACAGTGGAAAATCAAGTTCTTGATACTGATCATGTATCCCGCAAAATTAAACTACTGCCTCTTAAACCATTGTTTTAGGCAAGGTTCCACGATGTATCCCAAGCTGGCCTGTAGCTCACTGTGTGCCCTGAGCTGGTTCACACTCTCTTCCTGGGAGTCTTCCCGGGTCAGCCTCCTGAGTCCTAAGTAGAGTTGCAGAGCAGCGACAGCCACATCTAGCTTAGAGAGGCTGTGTACACATTTGCAGTGGCTATGTGAGGTTCACTAAAAGTTCACTGATACTAGTTCCAGCACTTACCTGCTGTAAACTTTGAAAATTTCTCTCAAGATCCACGAGCTGTAGCAATGGGGAGGAAAATGCATCAATTAGCTAGCGCAAGGACATTTTCCCTACAGTGGTAACCTTTCCTATACTTCTTTTTTTTTTTTTTTTCACAGCCCATGCAGACTTTTTTTTCTGTATTAATTACACTTTATTCACTTTGTATCCCCCCTGTGGTTCTCTCCCTCTTCCCGTCCCAATCCCTCCTTTCCTCCACCCTCTGCATGCATGCCCCTCCCCAAGTCCACTGATAGGGGAGGTCTTCTTTTCCTTCCTTCTGATCCTAGTCAATTAGGTCTCATCAGGAGTGGCTGCATTGTCTTCTGTGGCCTGGTAATGCTGCTTCCCCCTCAGGGGGAGGTAATTAAAGAGCAGGCCAATCAGTTCATGTCAGAGACAGTCCCTGTTCCTATTACAATGGAACCCACTTGGATACTGAACTGCCATGGGCTACATCTGTGCAGGGGTCTTAGGTTATCTCCATGCATAGTCCTTGATTGGAATATCAATCTCAGAAAAGACCCCTGTGCTCAGATTTTTTGGTTCTGTTGCTCTCCTTGTGGAGTTCCTGTCCTCTCCAGATCTTACTGTTTCCCACTTCTTTCCTATACTTCTTTACACGTTGTTGGGTTTTCACTCATTACTTTTTTTCTTCCTCCTTCCTCTCCCTTCTGGTGTTTCTTTCCATCCCATTCCTTTCTGCCTGTAAATTTTTAAAGGTCTTAAAACAAAACAAAAGCACAACCCACTGATAAGCAGACTCATTGCTCCTTTCACATGGTGATTAAGGCACAAAGGACAGTGATAACCCCCTCCGTGGGTAAAGAAGATTCTGTGAGGACTTGCAGAGCTAGGTCTAGCAAGGAATCCCTGCCATAGCCCTTCCTCCCTCCACCCTCCTGCCACTCCCTAGCCTCCAGTATAGTAATGCCACAACCCCACAGTTCACAACGCAACAATAATCATCTAAAGATGAAACGGAGTTGACATGTCACTATGAGTGTAATGCCTGTGACAGCCTTACCTTGGAGTTAAGCTGCTGGACTTGAGTAAGTATATTTTGAGGAAGGCCAGTTGTATTCTTTTTTAAGTCTATAATAGCATCTTTGTTTCTCTGGATCTAATTTAAAAAAAAAAAGAAGAAGAAGAAGAGAAAGGAGAAGAATAACATTAGGAAAAAAACATTTCCATCGTATGGGAGAAAGCACGAAAGCCTCATTCTGACATTCTCCAGAGAAATACCACTTATAATAATTAGAATAAAATAGATACGGCACAATTCAATTGATTCTCTTCTATGCCAACATATCAATGAATTTTCTACATGCATTTCCCCATAATATAACATTTCACAGTACTTTTTAAGAAGTGTGGTGGGTTGAGGATACAGCTCAATGATACAGAACTTGCCTGATAAGTAAAAATCCCTGGGTTTAATTCCCAACACTACAAAATGCATGATTTTTGAATGAGACCTTTTGGATTTTAAATCTAGCCCCAATTTTTCATTGTGTATTTTTTTGTGTGTATTAAGCAGTGTACCATACTTGTAGCTCATTAAATGGAGTACTAGCAAACACCTTCATGGGGCTGCCTGAGAGTCAAATGATATAATATACAAGCATGTGACCTCTCTACAGCATTCAATGAAGCTAGAGAGTAAGTGAGCACGCTGCTATGGAACAGCGCTGCCTGCCTCTGGTCCCCTCTTACTTCCCTCCGTGGCAGGAGAGTTCTGTTTAACTTTCTGGGTCTTCTCTGGACTGTGAAACCTGCCCCGTGAAATGGCCTCCCCTTCTGGTATTGGTCCCTCTCTGCCCACCATGAAGCCTTTACATGGCTCCTTTTAAGAACTTAGCTTCCGGTTGTGAGAATGCTCAGGATTCAAAGTGCCCACTATTAGTGAGCTGGTCAACTGAGCTACTACATATAGACATACAAAGCAACACATGTGTTTTTCCAGCACCTTACCTGGTGTAAACATTCGCCGAGGTCTTCATCATTTAATTTGACTTTCCCCAGAGATCCAGTTCTAAATTCAATGTTTTGGGAGCTTGTGAGAAACACTAAATTCCCCCCCTCCGAGGTCATCCGAGGCCTGTACAATTCAAGCAGAGATTCACCAGAATTAGCATATCTACTTTTACGTTTTTGCTTTGTTTTGTTTTTTTCTCAGGGTTTGTTTTACAGGGTTTCTCTGTATAACAGCTCTGGCTGTCCTGGAACTCGAGCTGTAGACCAGGCTAGCCCGAAACTCACAAAGATCCACCTGTGTCTGCCTCCCGAGTGCTGGGATTAAAGGCATATGTCACCACTGCTCGGCCTAATTTTACATTTTAAAACCAAGTTTCTTGCTGAATAATGATAGACTTGCTCTATGTATTTTCACCCTGCATCCAACCCCACCAAATCTTCTCTGTTCATGCACCATTATTTCTCTGAGAATTTTTAAACGATATTTCCCTGGAATTGCAGATGTGACTCATTCACAAGCAGACAATATTGGTAGATAAGAAAACAATTCCTTATACCAGCCCAAATCTTCTCCCTGTTGGCTTTTAACATCACTGTTTTCCTCCAGAAAACAGTGGTTACATCTCTGGTTATTTGGTACAGACAGCGAGGAAGATACCCCGGTCTATAAGGAGAAATAAGCCACATGTCTACTTACTGGTGGAGATCAAGGACCCTCTTCTGTCGCTTCTGTTCAAGCGCCCCAGCTTCGCCATCCAATTCGGCTATCATCAAGAAAGTAACAAAAGCGCAGAGAAAACGTGAGGACATGTTCCTCAGTTCCTCCGCAGCCTCCCAGCTCGCCGGGCAAGAGGGAGACCACTCCAGCCTACTGAGTCCGGGAATTTGAGAGCAGCAGCCCAGCGGCTGGACTTTGATCAGCAGAATATTCTTTAACTTTGCGGTCTTTCCAAATAGGCTTAAGTTATTTTTTTCCTTCCTGAAGAATGTCAATGATCTTAGATCTTCAGTACTGTTCAACTTGCAAGGGTCAAAATCTATCTTAAGTCATGTACAAATTAATCATTATTTGTTTAACCTTTGAAACAGTAACCAGCTGCTTTGGAGACATCCACCGAAGGAATCCTCACTTAGTAGGCACTTGGCTTTTGATAAATGGTACTAGAGAAATAGAATTTCTGCAAAAGAAGTGATATTTTTTTCTTTAGATCTAATGCCATGCATAGATGTTACTGCTAAATGCTTTTCAAAGACCCAACTTTAAGAACTAAAACTATAAAAATTTTGGCATAAAACAGAAGTAAATTATGCTTCTGAATTTGCAAACATTTCTCAACCCTGAACAACAAAAACAGGAACAATAAAAAGAAAAGGAAACCAAAAAAGAAAGATTCTATGTCAAAATTCAAAGCCATGGCACATCAGAAGGGACACTTTTCAAGAGAATTAAGAGGTACTTCAGGGGAATAACTAGTCGGGGAGCCACTGTGAAGTCTTCTGTGCTCCAGTGAATAATCCCCACTCATGCTCACATAAGCAACCCTAGTTAAACTTAACACAGCACATACACTGCAAGGCATAAAAGCAGGAAGGGGGCTTTTTAGAAAAGGGGTTCAGTGGGAAGAGGTAGAAGATAGAGAGGGTAATGGGGGTATATATGACAAAATACATAATATATATATGCATGAAATTGCCAAAGAAGAAATGAAAGTACTTTGAAAGTCACTCAAAGAACTGCAGGAAATATTTGGAAACCATATATACCAAAAAAGATTAATATCCAAAATTTTTTAAAAAAAAATTCCACAATTCAACAAAACAAACAACATAATTAAAAAATAAGCAAGGGAACTGTAAGGGCATTCCCTCAGAAAAGACTCATATTCACGATAAAGATACCATTAGAAGCTCTGCTCATCAGGGGAGCCCCAAACAAAACCACAATGAGACAGAACTCCATACCCAGGTCGCTCAATACTACTGAAAAACAGAAAATGTGCTGGCAGAAACTGAAGGATATAAAAGGTGCTGCTTCTAGAGAAAACAACACAGAAGATCTTCACATTTCTAATGAGAATTTAACATATGTTCCAGGAATTTCACTAAGGAATTTTTATTTATTGTATTGTGATAATGTAGGCTAGGCTGGCATTAATTATGATCCCTCTGCCTCCTTCTCCAGTGCTGGAATTACAGGTTTAGGCTGCCACACCCAGTTTACAATAGAATGTTTTTCAGCCATAAAAATAATAATAATAACACACACTACCACATGGATAAAATAAACTCAGTACTTCCAAAATGAAAAACACCCACTCAGATTCTACATACACAAGGTGGCTGGATTATCCAAACTTATCAATACAGAAAACAGAACGGTGGTTCCCACAGGCAGGAGTGCAGGAGGATGAGAGCTCACTGTTTAACGCATGTGAAGCTCCACACTGTGAACCAGAGCAGTGATGGCTGACACATGAGCGTGTGCATTTACTGCCACTCAACTGCATTATTAAGATGTGGTTATGTATATCTCCCAGTGAATCTTACATCGTAACTATAGTTAGTCCTGAGCTTCTTCCATCTGTAGATGCTGCACATGAGAGAGAAGCTACCAGAGTCCAAGAGAAATTCCTAGGGGTATAACTCCGGGATCTACAAGCCCAGCAAGGAACTACCAGTATCAGCACCCCAACTTCTCCATCTCAGCAAGCAGTTCAAAGCCCATCCCAGAACTCTGGCTCAACAGGAGCTTTGACCAAGTCACCAGAAGCTCAAGGGTGTGCAGCAGCCTGGACAGACTGTAAGGATGGCTCGTCTTCTGAGATTTCTGGAGAAACGTCATCTCTGCCCCAGCATGCTCATCTGCTGATCTTTACGCCCATCCTGTTCCTCCTGCTCCTCTACTTGGGAAACACCCTAAATCACAAAAATCCAGTGTTCCTGATCTCCCCCCAACACACACACACACTGAATAAATAAAGAAACCATCCCAAGAAAAGATGTTCTTTCATCTAAATTCATTGTTCTCAAAAATACGAAAAGATAGTATTTGAAAAAATGCACTGCCATTTAAGTTTTAAGAATATTAATTTCTCAGTTTCTCAAGCTGTATCTCTTGACATAATGGAGAAACATGCAATTGTTTTAGGCCTGTCTTACTTGACCACTATAATCCACCTAACACAAACCAAAGAAAATAAATTTCAAGTTGATTTTCTTTTAAGCTGCTATTGAAACCAAATGATAATCTTGATATGGTTTTGCTTTTCTTAAGAGATAGAGATGGCTCAGCGGTTAAAAACATGTACTGTTCTGGCAAAGGGCCAGACTTCGACTCCAGAGCCCACATCAGTTAGTTCATAACTTTCTGAAACGCCAGCTCCCAAGGAGTTCTTACACCTCCGGCCTGTGTGAACACCTGTACATGTGCACATACTTGCGCACATGTACATAATTTTAAATATAAAATATTTTTAAACAGAGAGATAAGTATAATACAATAAATAATACCTGAGACTGAACACAAATGTTTCAAAATTTCATTATTCCGAATTTGCAATTCACCATTCTGCTAGGTCTAAGATCATACAGGACTAAAACTTTTTTAAAACTACTAGAACCCAAGACATTTTTTAAAACATGGAATGTTTCAGGATCAGGTCTTTGGTTCAAACCCCAAAATTCTTAGGAAATGACTAGAATAATGAGAGAAAAAAGTAGCAAAAAGGTTGAATAAGCAAAGTTTTTTTTTTTAATAAAAAAGAAAAATATGATTAGAGATGAAACCAGAAGTGTGGATCTGTTCTATGATGCTGCTGCAGTGAGGGGTACTCCCTCTCACAGCGTTTGTCATTGCTACATTTCCGGGCTCACTGTGTGCCAACCTCTGTGCTGAAATTTAAATGGATCTCATCATTTCATCCTTATAACACATAAGGAAATTTCTCTGACAGATTAATATCTCATCATTTCTTCTGACCTTTACCATTACCTTCTAAATTATTTTTTATTGAATTTAATTTCCCTGTGTCCATATTTCTAGAACACCTAATTTGTGTGAGACTTATGCATTTGGAAAATGTCAATTAATAAAAGTTAAAGAACTTTAACCCTGGGGCAAGATGACAGGGAAAAAAAAGCGAAGAAATAAATGTACAGGGTATTCTCAAATAAAATAAGTAGGATGAAAGGGTGATGTGGGAATAAAGGACAGACTTACAGTGAGTGGGTAAGATAGCATCTCTGTGGAGGGGGCACTTAGGGAATCGCCTGAGAAATGTTGACACCTACTCACCAACGTCTGTGAGTCCCCATCTCTGGGCCCAGGACTGTTTATTTTTCCACTTCCACTAAGCCATATAGACTGCCTACAGAATCTGCTACTCAGCTTCCAACTGGGCAGAACTTTCTTTCAGCTGAATGACACAGTTTGGGAGCATGAACTGCATGTTCTCCTCTGATTCTGTGCTCACACTACAGGATTTAGGATTAACGAAGATGTCTGTGTTTGAAAGGATCCTGATTAGTTCCTAATGCACTCTAGCCTTTTCATAAATACCCAGAAAAACATATACTAAGGGAAATAAAAACCAAATTTGAGATTTGAGGACCAGCCACATAAAAAAAAACTCTACTTTAAAAATATCTCTTGGCAATTACTGTTGTGTTGGTTAATATGCACATAGTTAAATGGGTGCTCTGTGGTCGAGGGCAATTACAGAGTATGGTCACAACGCCTTGTCTGCAGTACTCGAGTATTTACTGTGCTTAGTTTGTCTTTAAAGTCTTCCAAACTTCGCCTGCATATTTGGGTGTTGCTTTTTTGCTTTGGTGTCTGAACCACAGTCACACCGTGGGGCCTCATGTCTGGGCTGCTCCTCCTCAGGTATAGCAAGTGCTGTGATTACAGTTGGATGGGCACGGGCAGAAGGCTTTTGGAGGTTACCCTGGGGCTGCTTTTGCCATGGACTGCTTCCTCTTTATCGCAGAAGAGCACCTCATTGTATTTCATTCCTCTTCTTGCCTGTCTATTCATCAGCTAAATTGACTGAATTAGTTCCAATTCAGCATTATCATAAATAAAACAGTTATAAATACTCTGAAGGTTTGTGTATCAATGTGTATGTTTCAGTTCTTCCTGGTAAATATTGAGGGTAACAGCTGAGACATGGGAAAATAGTTACAGCTTTATTAGAATTATATGAAGCTATTTTTGTAGAACCTCCTTGTTATGTCTGAGTGCTCCAGTTGTTGCTATTGTCAGTGTTTAACTTTTAGCCATTTTAGTTGTTATGTATGATCAAAATGACAGTTTCCTAATGCATCTTTCTTTAATTTTTGTCATTTGTACATCTTATTTGGTGATTTGTATGTTCAAATATTTTATCTATTTTTAAATTTTTAGTTGTTATTTTCTTTTCGAACTTATAATACAACGTTGTTTTTCTATTTCCCACCTTCAAACCCTGCCATGCAGAGCTGAGCATTTGCTACTGGATAACCAATTTTATTTAAGAGTTAATATATCTAAATTCAAGTTTTCCCAAACATATCTTGCAAGTATTTTCTCACAACCTGTATACCACTATTCATTTGCTTAAGAATATTTTTCAAGTAACAGGATGGAGATGAAACAACAAAAAATAGATTGTACAGTAAATGATTACAGATGACATCATTTCATATGAAAAATGCAGAAAAGCCAAAGTTATATTAATAGAAATTAATCAGGAGTTGTTCAAGGTTGGGTGGGCGGGGCACTGTCATTAAGACAGTAGGAGGCAACATTTATGATAAAGATACCTTATTTGTATGATTTATAGAACTGCATGCTTAAAATACACAACCTCCTATGAGTGTGAGCTATAACTTTAAAAAAAGAATAAGATGATTTGTCATTTATTTTTGTTATTAGTTTGCTTCCACAGTTGAGATAAACAACAACAGATGCAACTTATAGAAGAGAGGGTTTGTTTGGGCTTGTGGTTCCAGAGTTATGAATGTCCATCCGCCATGATGCTGAGGAAACATGGCAGCAGCGGGCAAGCGCGGAGCTGGCGCAGCAAGCCGAGGGAGGGCCACATCTTCAGCTGCCAGCAGAGACAAGGACTGGCAATGGTAGAAGTCGTGAAAACTCTCAAAGCCTGCCTCCAGCACTTTTTCCAACAGGGCTGCTTGTCCTAAATCTCTCCAAAACTGTGACAGCGACTGAGGAGCAAGTGCTTAAATATGTGGGGCTATGGAGACATTCTCATTGAAACCACCACAGCCATCATATAAAAGAATGATTAAAAGAAAAATTTTAAAACAGATGTCAGTATTGAACGAGAACATTTTAAAAGAGATGTCAGTACTGAATGCTATGAAAAACTCCCAATAGCTTTCTCATAAATAATAACAGATAAATGTTACACAATGACCAAGAGTTTGAAAATTTAACCACTGACGGCACAGAGATAAAAGAGAAGTTTGACAATGGAAACTATGTGGCAAGTTTAGACAATGATAAGATAGACTGGGTTTTCCTGTATGGAGGACAATGTAGTCTGTCTAAGGTCTGAACAAACCTACTTCTTGATTACACTTTTCCCAAACATCTCTGACTCAGCAGAGCTTTCTAGTGTAAAAGTGAACTCGGTGGCAGGCTCTCTGATCACCTTCCCCTGGGGGGTGCAGTCTTGCCAGGCCACAGAGGAAGACAAAGCAGCCAGTCCTGAGGAGACCTGATAGGCTAGGGTCAGATGGAAGGGGAGGAGGACCTCCCCTATCAGTGGACTTGGAGAGGGTATAGAAGAAGAGGGAGGGAGGGTGGGATTGGATGGAGACAGGGAGGGAGCCACAGCAGGGATGCAAATTGTAATAAATAATAATTTAAAAAAATAATTATATTAAAAAGTATACTATGTTGTACAAATGTTAAAAAAAAAGTCTCCAGTATGAGCTTTAAAAAGTTCCTCTTTTACAGCATTTTTCCTCTTTTAATAATGTGTTTATTGTTCAACAAAGTAAAATCCTTACTCTAATTCCAACCGAGGCCTGTGATTCTTAATCATCTTTTATGTTAGAAAAGAAAATCTAGGCAAATTCCTTCAAGGCCCGCCTGACCTCTGATGAAGAGTTGGGAAATTTCACATCTAGCTCATTGACTCGGCTTTTTGTCAAATCAATAAATTCAGACCATATGCTTAGGATGATTCTGGAAGCAAAGCCAGCCACTCATTCTAGGACATTATCACCCTTCTGTTGCTTTGCTGTACACAGAGTTTCTTCAGCAAAGATGAAATCACTTTACAAAGCATGACCTTCAGAATAATCTGTCTCCCTTCCTTCCAAGGCAAATAGTCCATAACCCTGGAATTCGGGCTTTGACTAACAAAGCTCTGTCTCCATGCTAGTCCAGGATGCACTCACTAAAAGTCTACGCATGCCTTGTTGTATCAGCCACCCTCTGGGAGCTACAAATTTAGCATTAAGTAAGGGGACGTTTCTTTCCTCCGAAGGCTCACTTCTAGGGAATATCATAGAGCTAATGGGTAAAGCCTGGGTTCTGAGGCCCGCCACCCAGGCTCATGATCCCCGCTCATTTCTTCATGTTTCTACTGAGCAGAAAAAGGGTCCTGGCACTGAAGGGACATGAACACACACAGCACATTTAATCTGTGGCACATAGGAAGCGTTCACCACATATACAATGTTGCTATGGTGCTAATAATCTGTATTAATAAACAGATATTGATCATCTGTCAGTCTCTGCCTTCCCTCAGGTTTAGGTTTCCTCACAGAAAAACAGATGAGTAAAGCAATAATGAAATGCAGAATTCATAGCTGTTCACATTTTTCTTTAAAAGAATTAGGTGCCAAAGGCAGTGCATGGAATCTTAGAAGATTCCAGAAGAGAATCATCCACTGTGGACTCTGAGTGAAGAAGATAGCTGGCCTGGAGATAAGGCAAAGCAAAGGTCAATTGCTGTCTGAAGACAGGGCAAGGTGGATCCGGGAAGTAGATAATAACCCTGCCTTAGCAGATAGAAAGCAAGATTAACTTAATCCAAATATCTCCAAGATCAGCCCTTCCAAACAGAAGCCCAGTAAACAGGATGGAGTGGATTTTTACTGAGGTGAGAGCAGCTGAGCCCTTGAATAAGGAGGACTTGCTCTAGGAGCTGCTAAAACTGGGGAAAGGAACCAAATGTGAGATTTGTTACCTAAAGCAGCCAAGAATGCCCTCTTAGTCACTGAAAGTACTAGGCCTGACTGAGTTCCTAATGGTGTTTGTTATGCTCACTGGCCTTCATTCACCTTCATGTCTTTAGACAAATACACACAAATGTATTTTACTTTGTTGCAGATACTAGGTGCCATCTGGAACTAAGGTGGAATCTGCTGTTTCATCTGGATAGCAGGTGCATCGCTAATAAATCAGTAATTTGTTATTTCTTAACCTCTGCTCCCAGTTCCACCTCTGGTCTCCCTTCTCAGAGTTTAGGCACCTCGGCCTTTTGTACATGTCTTAGTCCACTTCTCTCTCTTCTGCATCCTTAGCCATCAGAAAGATGCAAATAAAATGTCCCCGAGATTTCACCTTACACCCATCAGAATGGCTAAGATCAAAAACTCAAGTGACAACACATTCTGGAGAGGATGTGGAGAAAGGGGAACCCTCCTCCATTGCTGGTGGGAACATAAACTTGTACATCCACTTTGGAAATCAATCTGGCACTTTCTCAGACAATTAGGAATATTGCTTCCTCAAGATCCAGCTATAGTACTCATAGGCATATATCCAAAAGAGGCTCAAATACACAACAAGGACATTTGTTTAATCATGTTCATAGCAGCTTTATTCTTAATAGTCAGAACCTGGAAACAACCCAGATGTCCCTCAGTTGAGGAATAGACACAGAAATTGTGATACATTTATGCAATGGAACACTGCTCAGCAATTAAAAGCAAGGAAATCATGTAATTTGCAGACAAATGGATGGAACTAGAAAAGATTATACTGAGTGAGGTATCCCAGAAGCAAAAGACACACAGGGTATATACTCACTTATAAGTGGATATTAGGCATATACTATAAGATAATCATACTAAAATCATGGGATTTGAAGATGCATAGAGAGAAATGGGGGCACCAAGTTTTCAGGGGCACTACAAAGCTTCCAGTGTGTGTGTGTGTGTGTGTGTGTGTGTGTGTGTGTGTGTGTAATTTTTTTTTAAATGGCCAGAAAGTCAGCTCAGGAAGGATCTTTAATTGCCATTTCATGAGCCTTGCTCTTTTTTTTATTTTTACTTTTTTAACAATTTATTCATTATATATCCCAATTGTAGCCCCCTCCCACAACTCCTCCCCATCTCCCATCCCCCTCTCATCCCCCATCCCTTTCCCTTAGTCCACTGAAAGGGGGAGTTCTCCTCTGCCATCTGCCCCTAGCTTATCAAGTCTCATCAGCCTACCCGGATCCTCTTCATCTGTGGCCTGGCAAGGCTGTAACACCAGAAGCAAGTGATCAAAGAGTTCATGATGGAGGCAACCCCTGCTCCCCTTACTCAGGAATTCACATGAAGACTGAGCTGTCAATAGGCCACATCCGAGCAGGGGGTCTAGGTCCTCTCCATGGATGGTCCTTGGTTGGTACATTAGTCTCTTCAGGACCCCCTGGGCTCAGATTTTTAGCTTTGTTGGTCTTCTTGTGGGGCTCCTGTCCCCTCCATGTCCTTCTACCTCCCTCCCCCCTTATTCCATAAGACTCCCTGTGCTCTGGCCAAAGTTTGGCTCTGAGTCTCAGCATATGCTTTGATCCCCTGTTGGGTGGATCCTTTCAGAGGACCCTCAATAGTAGGCTCCCATCCTGTATCTTCTCTTCCACTGCTTCTGGTGTCTATCCTGTTTGCCATTCTGAATGAGATTTAAGCATCCTCCCGAGAGATGGGTCAGCTGTTAAAGGTTAGACTCACAATCAAAAATATAATGAGCCTAGCTCTTTAAATGATGAATAATTATGCTGGTTTTTTCAGAGAAGAGATGAACACGATCATGCTTACATTCTTACAAGCATCTCTGCTTAGAGAAGCCTTAGATCCAGAGTTAGGAGGCCAGAACACAGGCAGGAGACACAGTTGCGATGGCAGTGCGTGGGCTGAGTGGGCACTTGAGACAGGGCAAAAGATGTTCAAGCAATAATTACTGCTGAAAAAAAGCACACAGATCCTATTCCCTCAGAAGCATTAGGAGAGGTAACATTATTCCTAATTGAGGAATTAGGACGATGGGGTGTCATTAAGAGAGTCAAAGAAAGTCTGTGTCAGGGAAGATCTGACCAAGAAACAAAGATTCACCGAACACCCACCACTCCCCTGCCTTATAGCCGCTCATTCTGCCAGTCACCTAGCACAGACACAGGAAAGACCAGAAGCAGTGTAGGCCAGAACCTTGTTACTCAAGGTGAGCCAGTCGAGGCCAGCTCAGGCTCAAACATCTCCATTTCTACTGTGGGTCTACTGAATCAAAATTTCCTAACGGACCCCCCATTCATGACCAGTTATATGATGACTGTCACTATGACAGGCAGATAACTGTACTTGCATTGCCGTTCTTCTTGGACTCCTCTGAAGTTTCTGCAACTCTTCGTCTTCTGTGGCTCTGCTTCCTCATGATCCTAAAACAGTGAGAGCTGATTTTTTGACAATTTCTTTTGTTTCCTGTGAGGGCTTAGTTCTATGTTCCTTGTTTCCTCCTTGCTGGCCTTTCTTGATCTCTTTCATGTGGGACTTGTTTGCCATAACCTGCTAAACCTTCTCTGAGCACTCCAAATGTCCACTTAAGAAGCTAGAGACCAGACAAGCTCCATGAGCATGAGTGGTGTTTATTACCACCCAGACTTAGCAGAGGGCAGGATGAGAATTTCATGGGAATCTCAAATATTAATTCTGAAGGAATTTTCACTTGAGACATTTACTTCCTGCAGAAAAAGAAAAAGGGTTTTTAAAAATGTTATTAGCATCAAGGCATACTAGATATTTCACTGCAAAATATACAGACTATTCTGATTCCTCTTTTTCTACAGTCTTGGAAATTACCTAGTGGGCACATTAGTATATTTTTGACAAATGCTATTTTATATCCCAAGGCTCACTAGAGAGTCCTATGAGCTTTATACAAATCCCATTGTCTCACAGTTGTGACAGGTACTTGTGGCTGATACAAATAATAGTAAGGGAAGTTCCTCAAAGACAGTAAACTATGGCCATCTTCAGCTTAGAGCAAAGCTGCTGTGCAAAGCTGTGGAGCGACAGTGAAGGTACATTACAAAGATGACACCATGGGCAGATTGTGCTCCTGCAGGCTGTTAGGAAAACAATATGCTTCACACTCGGAAAGATGCTCAAAGACGAGCATGTGAAGATTAAGAAAATAGTGTTCAGTTGGTCCAGCAGTGTCTTCTTTAGAGAAAAGTGGGTAAACACATACTGAAAGGGGGCTCATGTGTCAGGTTGAAGAACATGGTTAATACTTTTTGTGTAATAAGGAGCTGCTCAAGCAATTTGCTGCGGTCCTTATGCTATATTTCTGACAGTCAGACACATTTACCTGGAGAGCTGCATCTGTGTGAAAGTCGTGAAAACAAAGAAGGTTGAGATGGAAAGGTGGCTTGAAGTAGTTGCCCAGACCCTGATAGCGCTGGGATAGCTTCTATTACCTTTTATTAGTGCATTCCTTAGGTGCTTTCTAGACCACTTTCATACCAGTTTAAAAGGAAATATTAGAAATAACCACAATTAATTGTGACTAGAATGATCTCTTCTCGACTTTAAAACAGTTGACTCATTCTGTTTTAGGACTAACACATTGTTTCAAAACTACAATCATGGGGCTGGAATGATGGTTAAGCAGTTAAGAGCTATTGTTACTCTTCCAGAGGACCTGGGTTCAAATACTAGCCCTCATGTTGCAATGCTCACAACCACCTAAAACTCCATAGCCAGGGAATCTAAATGTCCTCTTCTGGCCTGCATGGACACCCACACATATGCAGACACACACGCTTTCAGACATAAATAAAAATAAAACTTTAAGAAACCCTACATTTTCACGTGCCATTGTAGTGTTTTTAAGCAAAATTTCATCACAAAACAACATTGATTTAATTGTCTTCATTTTCCATGGAAGATACTATGAAATAATTATGGAAAAGCATTTAGTTTAAAACTGCTCACTTGCTTACTTCCTGAGAAGTACATTATCACCAAGAAAATGAACAAATCCACTCATATTGAGTTGAGCTTTTTTAATGCAGTGTGGTCTTGAGTCATGGACTATAATGCCTGCATTGTTCTCCATGGTTATTACTAAAGAGACTGCAACTATCACCAGGGAGAACAAGAAAGCAGCATGGGTTAGTCATTACATGTGAATAGTTCAGTATCGGCAGGGGTGGTCCCTAGCAAATAGATTGTTATACATTATTGAGAATTCAAGAAACTTTTGTTTTTTTTCAAGTTTAAAAAAGAAAAAAATACATAATAATCCTGCCAAGATTATTAAAACACAGGAACAATCCAAAAGTTTCTAAGCAGAGAGAGAAGGAAAAAGAATAGTTTTGGTAGGAAAACTGGGGTGTTGATGACGGGTGTGCTAGCATAGGCACACACATGTACCGTACCACAGTTAACATGCTCCAGAAAACAAAACGTCCTGGGTGGTTCCCATCCTTGCAAGACGGTGATCTCTTAGAAACAGGGCACAGAGCAAAATCAATGTAAACTTCTAGGATTTGGGGTTACAAAAGCTAGCTGAAAATATCACGGCTCTGTACCTGCTGCTACCACTGGGAATGGGGCACTTCCTTTGGACCAGTCAGAGCCGGATTTCCATGAAGGTGTGCAGCACTGAGGTGAGGGGTATCTTTGGTGGAGACATCCTTGGGTCCCCATAATCCCTAATCCACTGAAAAGGACAAAATTAGTTTTGGGTTTTTTGTTTGTTTGTTTTTGCTTTTTAACTTGGTGACATCTTAATTTCTCCAAACACGACTATGGGGTGAGATTACATACTATTTGTACTATAATTGAAGATGCCTGCACCCAGACTTCACTGCAGATGACTAAATGAAGGCAAGAAACAATGGCAAAAATCACTTAGAGTCCATTTGATTTTTTTCTCCCCACAGAGGGTAAAGTTTGATGATGGGAAGCAAGTAGGCGGGAGTGTATCTGCAGAGGCATCAGTTTCGCTGATGCTGATCTTCCCTGCTCCTCAGACCTCTTGTTATTTTAATTAGGAAGACACAAATAAAAGTGACACACAGAGGCACCTTTATCTTAGAGGAAGCTTTGCTTGGCCTGTGTGATTTATGAAGGGGGTGGTGGGTGACTTAACAAGGCCCATGCTTTCCAAGGGCCTGTTATTGCTAGGGGATTTGTTAATTGAAGTGCAGCACCGGCCCGTGGGAAGATTTAAGGTGTTGTCATCAAGGGCAGGAAGAAGGATGAAATGACCTCACCTCTAAGCCTTTTCCAGTATCATTATTCCAAGATCTAAATAAGACAAAACTGTCGCCCCCTTGTTTTCTTTATAGTGGCTTGGTCTATATTTATTACAGACATACCGCTAAATCAGGCTTTGTCAACAGTTCCTAGACTATATTTTGAAGAGCCATAAACAATTCTCTAAGAGTTGTACACAACTCTGGCATTTAAATATTTTTCCCAATAGCATCAGCTTGTTCTTCCTGTGTTAGTTGACTAATAGAATTATTAAAAACTTCCCCAAGTCATGAAAGAATTTACAATGATGATTCTCAGAAGATCCATATTTAAGTCAGGTACCAGAACAATTATTTATTAGGCATCTACTGTCAGCAACCGAGACAGGTGCCATGAGTACAGAACTGAGTAAGATGCAGCCTTTGTCCTCTAGGGAAAATGTCGTGTGTGTGTGTGTGTGTGTGTGTGTGTGTGTGTGTGTGTGTGTGTG
>NW_026596149.1:7632431-7635206 GCF_907164565.1 Psammomys obesus | reverse complement strand
TGTGTGTGTGTGTGTGTGTGTGTGTGTGTGTGTGTGTGTGTGTGTGTTGTATTCCAGGACATCGTGTTTTCCCCCTGACTTGCCTGCCACATATTGCATTTACTGGCATACACCACCATACGTTTGGTCCTACTTTAATCTTTCATTTAACAGGCAATTGGGCTATTTATGTTCACCAAAGATGTCTTAGAATACAGTCGAAAACTGTCATTTTGGTGACAGTGCAGTTCGCAGGGCCTTTACTATTTTGGTCTGCTTGGTTTATCTGGTCTTGCTGGGGTCTCAGTGGTCCATTGATACCAATGCTTTAGGTGAAAGTAGCATCTTCCTCTGGCTAAGCTTTCCTGCTAACTCTAGACAAGAGCATGTGGCTCATAGTGAGGAAGACCTCTGGGTTCCACACTTCTGTGACTCGATCCCCTTGACACCACACTGGATGATGCCCTCGAGCAAGTGCAGGCAGGGACGTGGAGCATCGTGCTCGGATGCATCTCCATGGGGCTTTGGACACACTGCTACCAGGTGACGCCACTGTGCTGGTGCTATGAACAAGATGCAGTTCTGTCTGGAGTGTGGCCTTCCCCAACTGCCTTCTGTTTCTCACAGACCAGGGAGAAACAGTGTCGGGGACCACTAACACTGCGTCACCTCTTTCCTGTGGAGGAAAACATCTTCTAACTGTTGTTACTCTAGTCACGGGAACCTATGCCAACTTGTGTTTCTCTTTCCATCTGTGGAATTCTTCAACTAGGTCTTATCATATTATATAATATTATTTACAGAGTTTAAAATTGTACTGAGGAAAAAAAAGATAAATTTGTGTTCTTTGCTCAAGCCTAGAAATCAAAATACAGTCTATTAAGATTTGTACATAGTTTATCTGTACATAGTCCCTAAACCAAAAGCACATTCCAGAAGTTATTTTTATGGTCATGTGTTCCATGTGTGTAAATTCGGCTACCCAAAGATGAAAAAAGTCCTAGTAACAGACAAATAGCTCTCTGGAGAGAGACTTCATTTAAACTTCATTTTGTGATGCCCTCTCTGTAGCTTTGATTCCAATTCCACTATGGTCTCTATGTCCATCCTTTAATGAGTATTTGAGTGTCTCTATGTGACAGCACTGCCAGGTAAAGAGCAGCAGGGAAAGGTGTTAAAGCATCTTCACTGTAAGCTGAGGACACAGCTGAGTGAATTCAGTGCTTGCTGAACAAGCACAGGAGCTGGAGTTCAGATACTCCCATCCAAAAGCCCAACGTATATGCCTGCAGCCCCAGTGCTGGGGAGTGCGTAGGAACAGGCACATATACCTGGGCTCCAGAGCAGCCAGTCCAGTCAAAATGGGAACTCCGGGTTCACTGAGAGACCTTGATACAGAGTAAGTGAGGAAGACAGCCGATGTTGACTTATGTACATACACACACTGCCCACACAAATCTTGACTCCCACTGTCATGACAGGTTAAACTCTAAAGCATAGAGCTTCACTGTTCGTCAGAGGCAGCTGTCCCTGAAAGGCTGCTTTTAACAGAGGCTGATGAATGGAATACTTAATGGCAAAGAATGTGACCAGGACCTTGGTTTTATATGGGATGTGAGCTTCTGAGGCTAGGAGAACTAACACTCTGTAAAGAGAACTGTTGGAGTCACGAAAACTGATTTTAGAATAAAAATGCTTAGTTTTGTTTGTTTGTTTTGATTTTTGGTTTTGTTTTTGTTGTTGGGTGGATTTTATTTTGTTTTTCCTAAGTGTGATGTGACAGGAATCCATCCCAGTTGAAAAACTGCCTACAACCAGGAATGCAGCTCCAGACCTACCGTTTGTGTCCCTCCCCTCTAGGTGATCTCATCTGATTATAGAGCCGACCCAGCTAAACAACCACATCCACTCATAGTCTCAGTCTTTCCCAGTACAAACAGATGCCAAAACGCCATCTGAATGTACAGCAGGTACACAAGGAGACCATGTATGTGCAAGCAAAGACATGAGAACAGTGTAAGAGTGAAAAGGAGAGTCTGGGTGGGGGGAGGGGACCTCTCTCCTACTTTTAATAAAACTTTCTATGCTCCTATTTATAGGACAAAAAATAATAATTTTGAAGCCTTAGGAACGAGCCATGCTGTATTTGAGACCAAGTGCTATTAGTATTTGGTGTAGCTGAAAATAAGACTCAGGCCCAGAAAGATGACTCAGCTGCCAAGCCTCATGACCGAAGTTCAGTCCCTAGGACCTACATGGCAAAGAGAATTGACTCCTGCAAGTTGTCCTCTGGCCTTTCTATGTCATGGAATTGTATGCACTTGAGAACACACAGACACAATAAATAAGTATAATAAGGAATTTTAGAAACTAAACACGCAGAAGCAATGGTAAATACAAAACAAATTTATTTGAAAACATAGGGAAGGAGAAGGCAAAAGTTTTTTGTTTTTTGTTTTTTTGCACATGCTTTGTTTCTTGATCAAATAAAATTAAAGCTAAGAGGAACAAAAGACAGTAATGGGGATAGCAGGGGTGTTAAGTAAAGTACTTCATGTGCATGGGACAAAATATCACAAGGAAACCACTATAGTGGAACATTCACACGCACTTTAACCCAGGCAGTCAGAGTGAAGTGTTGGTCTGCAGCACCACAGGCCTCACGAGCCAGTTTGCTTTCTGTGGCTTCAGAATATAACTATGGGCCAAACTGAGTAGAAAACCCCAGAAATGACCCATAAGTTTAAATACACACACACACACACACACACACACACACACACACACACACACACA
>NW_026596149.1:7543341-7632421 GCF_907164565.1 Psammomys obesus | reverse complement strand
ACACACACACACACACACACACACACACACACACACACACACACACAGAGAGAGAGAGAGAGAGAGAGAAAGAGAGAGAGAAAAAGAGAGAGAGAGAACCCATCATGTACTCCTTAAGAATTTCTTTTCTCAGCAGAGTTGAAGAGAGAACTTCAATGTTCAAGAGACACTAGGGAATACCTCAACATCAGGATAAAAACTGTCAAACTAAATATAACAGGCAATGCTTATAAGCAATGCTCAAAAAGACTAGATCATTTCTAAATAAGCTCACTGTAGTCCAGGTCAACAAAACACTAGAATTCATTTTACTTTTCCAAGTATTAATATTTAGTATAACAGTTATATTTTTGTATTTTCCAATTAAGAATGAAATATTGTATAGATGAGATTAAAAACAAAATAACAAAAAATAGTGTATCTAATTAAGATGCATATATTGAACAACTTTAAAGTTCTTAATATCATGCTTTTGCCTAAAATCTAAAGGTTATCTGGTAGTCTATGAAGTTTCTCTGATAAAGTAGGCTGGAATGCTGATACGTGCCCTGTGTATGGATCAAGTCCTGCTGAGACACCACCCAGCAATGCCTGGACTCTGCCCAGGGCCTCTGTGGAGGTTCTAATAACAGGGATCCTCTTGTCTGGTACTGTGTTCAAGGACAGCTTCCTATCAGAAATCCACAGGAATAAACCTTCTCTCATTGAAGGTCTGTTGGTGCCATAGCAGATTCCACCTTAAGAGCGAATGCTAATTCAAGCAGGATTTCTGAAAGAACTTATATTCATCTCCAAGTGACTGGTGCCTGCCTCCTGAGTTTTTTTAAATTCTTTATTAATTACACTTTATTCACTTTGTATCCCCCCTGTGGTTCCCTCCCTCCTCCCATCGCAATCACTCCCTTCCTCCCCCCTCTGCACATATGTCCCTCCCCAAGTCCACTGATAGGGGAGGTCTTCATTTCCTTCCTTCTGATCCTAGTCAATTAGATCTAATCAGGAGTGGTTGCCTTGTCTTCTTCTGTGGCCTGGTAATGCTGCTCCCCCCTCAGGGGGAGGTAATTAAAGAGCAGGCCAATCAGTTCATGTCACAGGCGGTCCCTGTTCCTATTACTATGGAATCTACTTGGATACTGAACTGCTATGAGGTACATCTGTGCAGGGGTCTTAGATTATCTCCATGCATGGTCCTTGATTGGAGTATCAGTCTCAGCAAAGACCCTTGTGCTCAGATTTTTTTTGGTTCTGTTGCTCTCCTTGTGGAGTTCCTGTCCTCTCCAGATCTTACTGTTTCCCACTTCTTTCATAAGATTCCATGCAGTCTGCCCAAAGGTTGGCCAGAAGTCTCAGCACCGGCATTGATAGTCTACAGGGCAGAGCCTTTCAGAAGCGCTCTGTGTCAGGTTCCTGACTTGTTCCCTCTTTTCTCCTTCTTCTGATGTCCACCCTCTTTACCTTTCTGGATGGGGATTGAGCATTTTAGCAAGAGTCCTTCCTCTTGATTAGTTTCCTTAGGTGTACAGATTTTAGTAGGTTTATCCTATGTTATATGTCTATATGAGTGAGTATATACCGTGTGCATCTTTCTGCTTCTGGGATAGCTCACTCAGGATGATCTTTTCCAGATCCCACCATTTACCTGCAAATTTCATGATTTCCTTATTTTTCATTGCTGAGTAATATTCCACTGTGTAGATATACCACAATTTCTGCATCCATTCTTCAGTTGAGGGGCATCTGGGCTGTTTCCAGCTTCTGGCTATTACAAATAAAGCTGCTACAAACATGGTTGAGCAAATGTTCTTATTGTGTACTTGAGCCTCTTTTGGATATATGCCTTGGAGTGGTATAGCTGGATCTTGAGGAAGCGCTATTCCTGTGCCTCCTGAGTTTTAACAGAGGTCATAGGGATGCAATTAATATGCACTAAGGGGCATAACTTTCTTCAGATATTTATTATTTTATAGGTCCGTATAGTGTATTTAAAGAATTTTTTTTTTCCTTTGAGACAGGGTCTCGCTAAATACTCCTAGCTGTCCTGGAACTCAACAAGTAGTTGAGGTTGTCCCAGAACTCACAGAAATCCATCTGCCTCTGCCTCTCTAGTGCTACAGTTAAAGGTGTATGCCATCATATCCAGCTGAATATTTTAATCCATGAGGTAAATTAACCAACTAAATTTTAAAATCTCACAAAAAGATTATACAGTGTGAATTGTGATTACATATTTTGAAGCACACACATATCTTATAGTAAAATATCCTACAAGTCCCAAAGAAACAGAAATACTCAGGGAAAATTTGTTTTATTAGAAACTTCAAAATTTTAGTAGCAAAGTGATGAAGAGGAAAAATGCTTGCAACAGGTTGGCTGTTAGAACCTGATAATAAAAATGTCTGGATGTTTATTGTCCTCTAGTAAAGCATGCGAAGAGTTCTTCCAAACAACATCTTATAGGCATATGGTAAACAGAACTGATGAATGGGAAAAAATAACCAGAACAGGAGTCTTGCCAGGTTCACATGATGATTGTATGCAGTGCACACGGGCAGTAAATGCTGACAGAAAAGCTGAACCGGTAAAGGGGCCCAAAGGCCATGTCTAAAAATAATCCACACAAGTGTACTCACACCCTTCCAGAAACCACTCAGACTGTGACCTCATCTCAAAGTCCACAGCCAGAGGACAGTGGCACTTAAGAGTTACATGGTTATCCTCAGTGAAGAGCAAATTACATGAAAATTCTTCTCTTATCTCCTACTGCCTTCTCTTTTTCGCATGTATGTGTGTGTACACGTACACACACATGTGTAATCTGAAGTTTAGACTGTTTTGAGGATGCTGAGCTCACACTCTGTCACTAAGATACAACTCCAGCACAGGTTAAGCTTCTGTTAAACAGCACAAGCAACACATGAAAACATTTAAATACTTGATGTGAGCTCAAAATTGGATCCTTGTTGTTTTGACTTGGCTTGTAGAAATCTCTTGATTTTACATAATGAAGCTGCCAAAACAAAAAAGCAAGCAGAATCTCTTTGGTTTGGCTGGGGATTCAATGATTCACCTGCAAAATGAATTACCAATCATGCTAGTGCAGGCTGAACAGTAAATGCTTCTTTATTCTGTGGTAAGCTAACAAACTAAACCAGTGTTAATTCTCCTTAGTTTCAGAATTCTCCCTCCTCAGAATTCCCCTAGCTAACATGTTGATCTGAATGAGGCTGAAATTTAAGCCAAAGACAGGATGTAATTTCTTTTAAAGAATCCTACCCTCCGTGGTAGTCTCCTGTCCTGTTCCCTGTCTTCTCCCACTTTGATGTCTATCCTGTTTGCCCTTCTGAATGAGGATTAAGCATCTTCCCTAGGGTCTTTCTTGCTGTTTAGCTTCTTTAGGATTATAGATTTTTGCATGTTTGTCCTATATTATATGGCTAATATCTACTAATAAGTGAGTATATACCATGTGTGTCTTTCTGCTACTGGGTTGGGTTATCTCACTCACAAAGATCTTTTCCAGTTCCATCCATTTGCCTGCAAATTTCATGATTTCCTTGTTTTTAATTGCTGAGTAGTATTCCACTGTATAAATGTAGCACAATTTCTGTATCCATTCCTCGGTTGTGGAATACCTAGGTTGTTTCCAGATTCTGGCTATTACCAATAAACCTGCTATGGATATATGGACATAGTCCTCATTGTATAGTTGAACATATTTCAGGTATATGCCTAGGAGTGGTATAGCTGGATCTTGAGGAAGCACTATTCCTAATTTTCTGAGAACGCACCAGATTGATTTCCAAAGTGGTTGTACCCAGTAGGGTACGGAAGCAGATGCTGAGACTCTTAGCCAAACTTTGGGCAGAGTGCAGGGAACCTTATGGAAGAAGGGGGAGATAGAAAGTTCTGGAGGGGACAAGAGTGCCACAAGGAGAGCAATAGAACCAAAAAACAAAACAAAACAAACAACAACAACAACAACAAAAAAACCCTGGGCCTGCCGAGATCGATGATCCAACCAAGGACCATTCATGGAGATAACCTAGACCCCCTACTCCAATGTAGCCCACAGGCAGCTCAGTCACCAAGTGGGTTTCCTATAAAGGGGAGCAGGGGCTATCTCTGACATAAACTCAGATTACCTCCCCCTGGGGGTGTAGTCTTGCCAGACCACAGAGGAAGTCAGTGCAGCCAGCCCTACTGAGACCTGATAGGCTAGGGTCAGATAGGGGAAGAGGACCTACAGTTGTCTGCATTGGGCTCAGCACCACCCATCATTATATGGATGCTTAGTAGGGGTACAGGCTGTTAGGGCAACTGAAAAGCTTCTCCATCAACTAAATTTGCCTCTTTAAAAAGCCAAATTGTCATGCTATCGACTAGGCACAACCTCCACACCACATAAACCAGCTGTGGTAGTATATACCTTGTAACACCAACATCCAGGCATGGTGACAGAAGAATCAAAAGTTCAAGATCACTCTCAGGTACACTGCAAGCTTGGGGTTAGTTTCAACTACATGAGATAGGCTCAAAAAGGAAAGGAGGTTCGGGAGAGGGGAGAGAAAAGGAAGGAGGGGAAGAAGGAAGTGGAAAATTTCAAACAATAGTTTATCCTAACATTTTTAGCCCTGGGTAAGCCCTCATCATTAATTAGTACAACTGTGAGTTTCTTTCAAAGGCCCCAGCTGCTGAGGAGAGCAAGTTGGCTGGCAGCTGCAGGTATTTCTCTGCTCACTTTGCAAGGCAAGGGGACTTGCAGCTCTGCTTTAATAGCCAGAACTCAATGTGTTAGGGCCTCTGGAGAAGGTCAGCTGATCCCACAGGAAGAGGTAACACATTCCCTCCCCTTCCATCCCTGGACTTTACTGGCTGCCACTAAAGATGGTCCAAGCGCTCACTTCTATGATGACTACCCATCTTCCAAATTATTTTCCAATATAAACCATCTTGTTTGTATTAATTATGTTGTATCTATTCGTTAGTTTGGGGCCTCTGAAGCATCTAAATTATGAGGCAAGGAATAAGTACCTTAGAATTACATAACACGGTACATATGTGGCGGGAATAAAACCCTAATCCTTGGCAAGAACAGTGAATGCTGCTAACTGCTGACCACCTCTCAGCCCCTTAAAATTTTTATAAAGCCATATTTTGTTTCCCAAGTAAATGGTAAATAAGTAAATGCTCTCTAGACCTATCGAATGTGTTCATAGTTGTGACAATCTAACTCAGCACTTATAATACTGTTCCATGAGACATTGGACCTTATAACTACAACATAATTGTAAGCATATATAGTACAGTTAAGCTGTAAACCATGTTCTTGATAAGAATTTTTTAGCAGTGAAGATCGCCTACATGAAAGTGTATCACAATAATCTCAGATTGTACTTTAATGAGGTTCATCTTTAAACACATAGATAAAATGTGACTGTTGATACATATATAGCTTATAGCTTTGATATACCCATATTTACCTGAGTTCAGAAAAAGTAATTTTAAAAATTTCAGCATGATATAAATAAAATAAAATTAGCGACTCAACAGGTTTTGAGGGTACAGTTTGGGGGCACGAAGCACATTCACAATGTCCAACCGTCAACGCCACCCACTTTCAGAACCTGCTCATCTTCCCAAAGAGAAACTCTGTGCCTGCTAAACACTAACTCCCTAGTGTCCCTCCTGCTGACCCCTGGCAAACATTGCCCTAATTCCTGTCTCTATGACTCACAGTGGAATAAAATCACATTAGTCTTTTCATAATCGGCTTCTTTCATTAGCAGTTTCCCAAGGCTCACACAGGTCATGACATGTATCATAAACTCCTTCCAGTTAACACTGACATTCCAGTATATGTCTGAACACATTTTATCCATCATTTACCAATGCCATGAAACACTGACTGGAGACAGTCAATACAATAAAGGATGGTGTAGTACCATATAGAAATAGCAACAATATAACCCTAAGGGCACATAAGCCATGCCATATTTCTTAAAATGTAACAACAGACAAATTTAATCCAAAGGCTGATAAAGAAAAAAAAAGCACTCTGGTAATAGCAAACTAAAAGGAAGTATGTGCAAATGAAGACAGAACAATGCGTTTTTATCTTCAGAATCAGATTAAAGAGGAAGCCAGGTTGAGTACTGTCCTTTCATTCTGGCACTCTGGACAGATTCCTCTGAGTTACAGCCAGACTGGTCCAGGCCATCAGAAAGCTTACCTAGCTTCTGTCCTGCTGTGCCTGAAAAACACTATCTTCTTAAAGGGCTCCTACACTCTTTTGCTCCCTCTTCTGTAATGACCACAGAGCCTTGGCAAGGAGGACACTGAGAGTATGTCCCATTTAGGACTGAGCACCCCACAGTCTCGCACTTTCTGCATGTTAACAAGTTTTGGGTTTCTGTATTGCCATCTACTGTAAGAAGCTTACCCGATGAATGCCGAGAGAAACACTAATCTATGGTATTACAACAAATCATTAGGAATCATTTAATACTATGTCCATTTAGCAGAATAATGGTAGTAGGTTACCTACTAGGATTCATGATCTGTCTAGCCACAGGTTTTTGAACCAGGTAATAGTGCCAAGTATGGGTTCCATCTCATTGATCAGGCCTTAAATCAAATCATAACATTCATGGACATATCTTAACAGGATAGGCTTTATTGTGACTTACCAGGTTTGAAGCTAGTAAAGAAGAATGACTATTTTTTTCTTCCAATACATGGATAGCACCTTCTAGCACTATGAAAGCTGGCCAGAAGGGCTGAAGCTTCCAGGCCCATACCCAGTTGTTTCTCCGTGTTATATAAAACAATTTTTAATTTAACACACAAAGATTATTTCCTAAGGATTATTATACTATTCATGTCATACTTATAAAGTACAATTATAGATATAAAATTCAAACATTCTTAAATCTGTTTATAGCATATATGAAAGATATTTAATATAGATGTTTTAAACCTTTATAAAAATATTTGCTCATAAAGCAAAACAGTAAAGTGAAGTTTATGGGATACAGCAACATAAATTTAATATGTTTTTGTATTGCCACCTACTGCAAGAAACTTACTTGATGAACATTTAGGGAAACACTAATCTATGCTATAACAATAAATCATCATGAAGCGTGTAATACTATGTCCATTTAGCAGTAATGGTGGTCAGTTACCCCCTAGGGCCCATGACCTGTTTAGCCACAGGTTGATATGTACCAAATAACTTCCCAATTTCCCACTAAAATGCTACTAAAATAATTTAGTTACATTTCATATGAATTAATTCAAAATTGAATTTTAGAATTATTGTCTAGAATTTGAGGAATGCTGACACCTCTCAGAGGTATTTTCAAATCATCCACACAGGACTGTGAGGAGGTTTGCTACTACATGCACGTTGAGGCTGTTGCCGAGCAGACGGTACCGCTGCTTCACTGTTATCTTCTCGGGAAATCCTAGAAAACAGAGGTGGCTTTTACAATATAATCACTTGCAATCCTGATTTCCAGAAATAGAAGATCCCTTTAGTAAAAGCACGATGGTTATTTTATAAACACATTCACGCTTCTCGACAGCGTCACGGTCAGTGAAGGTCTTACCCATATGGAGGGTGTCTACAATGTGTCACCGTGAGACACTGCAGTTGGATTTGTGACAGTATAACCTATGATGCTCACACAATGATGAAACTGCCTAGGGACACAATTTCCAGAAAATATACCCATTGTTAAAACACAAAAGATGGTAAATTGCCAATATGACCATGAAGTTGTACTAATAAATGAGAATTTGGAGGCCAAAGTACGGTATAATATATTCTATAATGCTAATACAATGAGGTGCTGTATAATATAATTATATCACATAATATCAGAGTACGGTTAATGCAAACACGTACTTGCAGAGTTCACAAAAACATATTTGTTAATACACTTTAGAAAAGTGGTTGCTACTATTTTTCTTGCTAGCTTCTTTTATTTAACAACACTTTTATAGAGCTCTACTTTACATACCACAAAATTTACCTTTTTAAAGTATATGGTTTATGCATTTTAGGATAGAGTTCTCAAACACCATTTCATTACTTCAAAATTAAAAAAAAATTGTGAGAATTTTGGTTTCTTTAAAAAACATAGAAATGGGGCTGGAGAGATGGCTCAGAGGTTAAGAGCACTGGCTGCTCTTCCAAAGGTCCTGAGTTCGATTCCCAGCAACCACATGGTGGCTCACAACCACCTACAATGAGATCTGGTGCCCTCTTCTGGTATGCAGGCACATATGCAGGCAGAACACTGTAGACATAATAAATAAATAAATCTTTAAAAAAAACACAGAAATATTATGTGAATATGTTTTTGTTTTAATCCCAGGTGTGGGAATATGGGAATGCTTTCAACCAGCTGACTATGATTTGCCTCATGCTGCGGCAGGAGTGTGGTTTTGCCAGTTGCAGACAGTTTCTGCAAGTGTGTGACATCTGGAATCTGAGGTCTCTCAGAGGACATAGAAATGCTAGAGCCCTAATAGGTGGTGGCTGGCTGGTGGCTGGATGTTGTCGGTTGCAGTTCGTTAAGTAGCAAAGAAACAAGGAGAAATTAGATATCCTGATGGTGAGGATCAAACTTGTCCCAAGGAACTCAAGCCCCTAATCAGCAGTAATTTGTCTAACAATAATGATGCCCACTTTCCCCTCTATCCTTTTTTCTTTCTTATCTAGTGTTAGGAGATTGAAAAGGAAGTAAAGCGGTGGAAGAGAGAAAGGAACCCACAAAGTAGCAAACTGCTACACCCATCAACAGTTCCTTCTCTTTGTCCATCCCCAACCACTATTGCTACAGATTTAGCTATTCTAACGTCATAGAAATGGAATCAAATGATATGTTTTATGTCTGCCTTTTTACAATTATCACGTTTCATTCACATTATAGCAAATTCCAGTACTTATTTTTTATTACTTAATAATATTTTAATTTTAATACATATTTATCCATTCATTACCTGGTAAACATGTGAGTTATTTCCACTTTGGGATATTATATATAATAATACATAGATATTATGGAAGTTTTTTCTTGGATATGTATCTAAAGGTTGTTTAATGTTTGTAGAGATGTTAGATTTTATTTATTACTTCATACCTCTGGTGGGTATGAAGTAATATTGCACTGTGGTTTTATGTTTCTCTAGTAACTAATTTCTCTAGTAACTTTTCATGTGTTTATTGACTATCTGCCTATTTTCTTTGAAGAAATGTATACTCAGATAATTTTTACATTTTTTATGTTGGATTATTTTCTTTTTATTCTTGAGTTATAAGAGTTCTTAATATATTCTGTATATAGCTGGTTTTTACAGTTTGCTTCCATAAACTGATTTTCTCCTATCTGATTTAGTCACATCCAATGTGCTTTGAAATAACAAGTGAAGCAAAAAATAAAATAAAATAAAATAAAACAAGATAAAGGAAATAATTAAAGACCCCTATGAACTGTACAATTTCATACATTTGTAATGAAGAACCATTAGGTAAAGTCGCTTTACCAATACTAGACTCTACATTGACTGCAAAAAGATAACATAATTACTGTAATAAAGCTGTCATCTGCAATTTAGCATGGTTGTGAAGCTTATATCTTAAAGATAGTAAGCCACAGGCAAGCACATTACTAATCTCAAACACTATTTAGTTGCAAATAAACAGGACTGTAAACGTGTTTACAGATAACACTTTACACTATCCTAGGAAATGACCCTTTGCAATATTAAGACTACACTAAAGGAAAAGGTGAGTTTAGAAACCGAATTTTATTTTATTCAGATATTAAAGTTTAAACTAAGTAATGGAAAAATTATATAGTTTTTAATAAATTTAGAAAAATTAAATTAATGATAGTCTTCAAAAACAAAGTCACATAGAAAACACAAGGTCAAGAGAGCAGATTTCTCCCAGCAAAGATTGGTATTTCTCTCCCAAAGCCAGCTGGTCACACACATGAAAGTTTTCAGTCACGAGACACCAGGATAAAATGAACAGACAGATCAATATGAATCTATTATTGTCAGGGGACAAACGGCACAGACATTGTCCATTTTTGTACCCACAGCCAATAATGCTAGAAACACAAATGAAGGACAGTTGTGCCATGTGTCTATGGTTACATCTGGGTAAGACTGTCAACACAAGCATAACATATATTTCAAACGAGCATTCAGCAATTTAAAATACACAACAATAACAAAAATGATAAAATGGAAGGAGGAAATGTGTTTTACTCAAAAGGTTTAAAAAATAAATGAATTAAAAATTAAAAGACTCTTTCAGAGGCCCTCTGTGGCAGGCTCCTGTCCTGTTCCGTTTTCTCCCTCTTCTGATGTCCATTTTCCTTGCCTTTCTGTATGGGGTTTGATCATTTAGCCAGAGTCTTCCTTCTTGATTAGTTTCTTAAAGGCTCTACCCTGTAGGGTATCAAAGCAGATGCTGAGACTTATGGCCAACCTTTGGGCAGAGAGCGGGGAATTTCATGAAAGAAGTAGGAAATTATAAGACCTGGAGCAGACAGGAGCTCCACAAGGACAGCAACAGAACCAAAAATTCTGGGCACAGGGCTCTTTTCTGAGACTGATACTCCAACCAAGGACTATTCATGGAGATAACCTAGAACCTCTGAACAGATGTTGGCCATGGCAGTTCAGTCCAAGTGGGTTCCATAGTAATGGGAACAGGGACTGTCTCTGACATGAACTGATTGGCCTGCTCTTTGATCACCTCCCCGTGAGGGAGAGCAACCTTACCAGGGCACAGAGGAAGACAATACAGCCACTCCTGAAGAGACCTAACAGACTAGGATGGGAGAGAAAGACCTCCCCTATCAGTGGACTTGGAGAGGGGCATGTTTGGAGAAAGGGGAGGAAGGATGAGATTGGGAAGGGAGGTGGGAGGGGCCACGGGGGGATACAAAGTGAATAAAGTATAATTAATAAAAATTAAAAGAAAAAATAGAAAGAAAAAAGGAAAAATTAAAAAAACTCTTCATATATATTTTTTACATATATATATTTGAAGAACCTCAAGAAATTCTATTTACTCACCTCAAAATTTAAAACAGAAGAAGTATTTATGAAAATTATAAAACAAAAATTACCCATTTCTAGGGTCTACCAATATGGTTCAGTGCCATGGTTTCATGGGACCCATAAGAGAGAACTAGCTCCTCCAAGGTAGCCTTTGACCAATACACATGCGTGCACACACACACCAAACAAACATACAAACAAACAAATGTAATACTTTTAAGTTATTTCTCTATAATTTAAAAATCCACATTTTCTTGTCTAGGATAATATATAAGCATTTAAATAGACCAACTCACTCAATTGTTCTAATACCTCATAGAATAAGTATTATAATTATCCACATTTTACAAACAAGTAAACTAAAACCAAAAAGTCAATATAAGGTAGAACAAGCAAAGACTCTAGCTTGGTCTGAGTCTCGTCTCCCCTCTGTACCCGTTACCAAGTTTCAATATGACCACAGTGACTACAAGTCTAGATGTAAAATAATCAGTAGACTGAGCCTTAGGAATCCATTTCGATTAGACAATCCACAGCTTTTCTCTTCAGCACCGTGTACAGTATATTTGATTGTCCAAAATAAAAAAAAAGAATAATAACTAGAAAAGCAGACTAGAAACTAAAAGCAGACTAGAAACTAACACTCAGCTCTTTTTCTACAATTTTCTCACTTTGTGACATAAACTAAGACAATATAAAGTCTGTGCCTTTCTTCAGTAATAATTTCTAAAACATTGAATACTGAATAAGATGACCAAAAAGGAAAAAAGAAAAAGTTAACTTTTCTTTTTTGAATTAAAAAAATAGAATACAGGCTGGAGAGATGGCTCAGAGGTTAAGAGCACTGTCTGTTCTTCTAGAGGTCCTGAGTTCAATTCCTAGCAACCACATGGTGGCTCACAACTATCTAAAATGAGATCTGGTGCCCTCTTCTGAGTGTACATGCAGACAGAACATAGTCTATATAATAAATAAATAAATAAATCTTTTAAAAAAATAGAATACAATTACAGAATTTCCCTTTTCTCCCTCCAATCTCTTCTATGCCACCACCCCTGCTCCCTCTCAAAGTTATGGTCTCTATTTTTGAAATATTATTCACACAAACACATACATTCGTACACACATGCACAGACATACATACATATAAAAATACCTAAATATATGAGTACAAACTTCAATAATGATAAATTTTTAAAAGGAGAGAGAGTAGAAAATAAAACTGGTTGCTGTTAGGTTCACAGAAGCAAATAGCAAGAATAGTTAAGTGAAATGGTCAACTTGTTGTCAGCATACAGAACTGTATTCCAAGACCTCATCTAAAGATTTATTATTTAGAATCTGAAACACAACCTCTTTCACCCATTCTTCACCTCACAAACATGCATCAATATTGCAAGCGGATATAATAATGTTCCCCTTCTATACTCAAATGCTCAAGCAGGGTTCTCAAAGGCAGATCTTCTCCTTACCCAGGAAGCATGCTGGGTAGGTCTGTTTTTCCCTTTGCCTATCTAGCCAGGTGCATCTCTCAGAGCTACGAGTGCTGGTGGCAATGGAACCAGGGGAAGCTTGGCCTTCTGCAAGCACACAGGGCAGTGTCCAAGCTTCATGGGTTTAATCCCTGGATTTCCTGCACTAAGGTAGAGTGAGGACTTTGCCTTCCCTCTATCTTTGCTTGTGTTTGTGAAATCCCCTGTTATTGAATGCCCCTTACATTCCTTAAAGTGGAGAGCAAGGCAAATATGTGATAACTTATCTTTGCCAAAGTGAAAAACAACCACAAATACAACCCTTGCCCAACAACTAGTTAACTCAGCTACCCTTTACCTTATGTTGAAGAAGCCAGTTGAGCCTATATTCTCAACTATGGAGGGGGCTGAGGCAGAAGGATCTTGAGTTCAAGGACCACCTGGGCTAGGCTCATGACTAGCCTGGTCAACTAAAAAAAATCTGTCTCAATATAAAAAGAAATACAAAGGGAAGGGCTGGGGGAATGTAGCTTGATGTAGCCCACTTGAGGCTCTGGGTTAATAAAAACAACAACAAAATGAGTCAACTGAGGGGATTCCCCTTTCAATTTTGTCCCCCCCCCCCCAACCTAAGTGGACTCCAACTCACTACTGTTCTTACAAGAAGGCCAAGACTTAACAAGCTATGTGCAGATGGCAATGGTGGTGAACTCCCTGTTACAGTGGACTAGGGGAAGGAGATGGGGAGAAGTGGGGGAGAGGGTGGGACAGGGGAAGTTGAGGGAGGGGCTTCAGTCGGGATATATAATGAATAAACTGTGAAGAAAAAATTAAAATTAAAAAAAGAAAGAAAAATAAGGTCAGAAGGGAATTGACTGAGATGTGATTGAAGTGAAGACAAGTCAGGAAAAATCCAGAAGTTACAGCAGAAAGGAAGAAGAATTCAAAAACTCACCTGTTTTTGAATTGCATGGATTCATTTATAAAACACATATGTGTTCCTAATGAAATGCTGAGACCTTTAATGAAGGAAAGCTGTGATCTACATTATTCTCACATACCAAATTCTGGAGGAAATCCCTGGAGATTTGCAATTTCTTTAGGTGTGAAATACCGCAGCTTAAGCATTGACAACTTAGCTATCTTTTCTTCTGGCGGCAAATCAGTAAGAGATTTATAGATACTTTCAATCTGTTAAAAAAAAAAAAAAAAAAAAAAAAACAAGAGAAATTAAAAAATCCTGTAGGACCAGACTCAAGCTTTCCAGTTTGAAGTCAGTTCAAGAGCAGTGGACAAGCAATGTGCTGTGCCGCACAGCAGCAGAATGTATAAGCACAGTATTTCTGTGCAACAGCTGTATGATTGGTTCAACAGTGGCAACAGACTAGGAACAAGAAAAGACTCACATTAAACAGAACAGGATCATTTTCAGTTTATCGTCATTTGTGACCCCTTAAAACTAAGACATATCAGTAATATATGTTAGAAAATTATAAAAAGATATAGGAAACTGAGCCAACTAACAAAGTCATTTTACTTCATAATGCTAACAGGAAAATAAAAAGTAAAAGAATCACTTCACAGAAAATAAATTGTGTATGTGTGTATAAGTAACATATATAGCCACTTTCAGTTGAACGTTTAAAGTTATTTTACTATTCTTAAATTAAATATTAAAAGTAGTGTTACTGAACAGAAAGCTTTAGTTTGAAAACATACACGATACCTGCACATCCTCCGCAGTCTGCAGCACAGAGCCTGTCCCTTCTATGTAGCTTCCATAGCTGAAAAGTAACATGAGAATTATGTAACACCTGATGTATTTAATGCCAAATTAAATATATATATATATATATATTCCTTTGTATGTGTATGTATTCATGTGTGAGTGTGTGTGTCTGTTTATGTGTATGCAGATGTGCATATGTGTGCATGTTGGGGGGGGCAGGACAACCCTGGGTGTCCAACCTTAGAGCACAGTCCAGTGTTTTTTGGAGGCAGGCTCTCTCACTGGTGTCAACACACCAAATAGGTGAAGCTGGCCAGCCAGCAAGGCCCAGGGATCTGCCTGACTCACTTCCCCAGAGCTGAGATCACAAGTGCAAACCACCATGCCTAGCTATATTTACATGTGCTCTGCATGTGTGTGCATACACATGAGTATGTGTGAGTGGTGTGTGTGCTCTCCCATGAGAGTGTGTGAATGGCTGTGCGTGCCATCTTTAGCAGAAGAGACTGCCATAGCCAGATTTCCTTTATGTCATCTTTACTATAAAGAATATCAAGGTTGCTTTTTATTACAGAATTGATAAGTTATTTCATGAGGGTCCTAAACAGAACCTATTAGACTTGGTAATGGACAGCAGCTGAGGAGAGTCTTTACAGTAATAACTCCTTTCTCCTAGACGCACACAGGCAGATCGTTAAAGCAGAGAGTCTTTATGGCTGTCGGACAGCAGTACCTTCTCTACAGACAGAAAACTAGCATGCAAAAAACAAAGGTTTGATTTGTCTCATCACACACTGCCTACCTAGTGAATGAAGTCAAAGAGCATGCACAAATTAGAGATAGGTTCTTAAACTTTATTTTTCCTAAAAAAAAGCACAATTTTCCCCATTATTTTAAGCTTAAAAAAATAGTCAAAAAATTGTCATAAGTCAAGAAACAACCCAGAGCAAAACCCTAAATGTTCAACAATAGGTAACCAATAAAATAAATTATGATCCTCTTTTACCATATACATAAAAATAATTTTCATATTAACATAGCAACAATATCCAAAGAAGATTATGAGTGACTATCTTCCAAGCCAACAGACACCATTTTAGATACTTCCCTGTGCTTTTCACAAAAGGTTACCCCAGCTGGGCCTATTGACTGTTTTGCCCTTCATGGAGGAATGACAGGGTCACAGGCTTCACCTGAGTATTCAGCTGCTTCCTACTTAACTGCACGTGGCGTAGGGGAGGGGCTAGGGCAGGGAAGACTAGATGAAGGGTCCGCCATTTGTGCATACACAGGCAAGCCATCATTCCTACTGGATAGGACTTTCCAGGTGCAGCCTGCTGGGGGAGGGGGGAGCACCCACACCCCTGTAAGTAACCCCTCACCTACAGTCTGGAGGGAGGCCCTATAAATGCATTGGTTCCAAGTTTAAGCTCTGGAGAATCATACCTCAGGTTTTGGCTGGACCTTAGGAGTAGGGGGATTTGAACCTATGATCAGAAAAGATTCTTTTATGGTCATTCTGGCAAGCAGTATTAACAACTCCTTTGAAAAGCCATGCAGTCTATTGGTATCACAGGCTGGTAACAACAGACACCAAGAGAAAAATATAGTAGGGATTTTATAATCTCAGTAACTTTCAAATTTGGGAACATGAGAATACATTAGTTGTTTAAAACCCTAAATGAGTTTTAATTTTTTTTAATTAATTACACTTTATTCACTTTGTATCCCCCCATAAGCCCCTCCCTCCTCCCCTCCCTGTCCTACCCTCTCTCCCTCTTCTTCACACATGCCCCTCCCCAAGTCCACTGATAGGGGAGGTCCTCCTCTCCTTCCTTCTGATCTAAGTCTATCAGATCACATCAGAAGTGGCTGCACTGTCATCTTCTGTGGCCTGGTAAGGCTGATCCCCCCTCAGGGGGAGGTGATCAAAGAGCAGGCCAATCAGATTATGTCAGAGGCAGTCTCTCTTCCCATTACTATGTAACCCATTCAGACACTAAACTGCCATGGACTACATCTGTGCAGGGGTTCTAGGATATCTCCATGCCTGGTACTTGGTTGGAGTATGAGTCTCTGGGAAGAAACCTGTGTTCAAATTTTCTGGTTCTGTTGCTCTCCTTGTGGGGTTCCTGTCGTCTCCAGATCTTACTATTTCCCACTTCTTACATAAGATTCCATTCACTCTGCCCAACGGTTGGCCATAAGTCTCAGAGTCTGCTTTGATAGTCTGCAGGGCAGAGCCTTTCAGAGGCCCCTCTGTGGCAGGTTCCTAGGTTGTTTCCTGTTTTCTTCTTCTTCTGATGTCTATCCCCTTTGCCTTTCAGGATGGGGATTGAGCGTTTTAGTCAGGGTCCTCTCTCTTGATTAGTTTGTTTAGATGTACAGATTTTGGTAGGTTTATTCTATGTTATATGTCTATATGAGTGAGTATATACCGTGTGTGTCTTTCTGCTTCTGGGACAGCTCACTCAGGATGATCCTTTCCAGTTCGCACCATTTACCTGCAAATTTCATGATTTCCTTGTTTTTCATTGCAGAATAATACTCCATAGTGTAGATGCACCACAATTTCTGCATCCATTCTTCAGTTGAGGGGCATCTGGGCTATTTCCAGCTTCTGGCTATTACAAATAAGGCTGCTACAAACATGGTTGAGCAAATGTCCTTATTGTGTACTTGAGCCTCTTTTGGAATATGCCTAGGAGTGATATGGCTGGATCTTGTGGAAGCGCTATTCCTATTTGTCTGAAAAAGCGCCAAATTAATTTCCAGAGTGGTTGTACAAGTTTACATTCCCACCAGCAGTGGAGGAGGGTTCCTGTTGTAGGAGGTTATTAAAATTTACTATGGGTTTATCTTCTGGTAATGCTTGCTGTTAATCTTAAACAGCTGTATAACCAAATCACCACACAGAGACTGGGTTTGTGGTTAACCTAGAACACAATGCTGGGCAATATTTACTCCCTCCTAAACCTCCAAGCCCTCAGTTTCCTAACATTTAGATTTCCCACATTATACTTGCTTTTTGTGAAATCTTAGGTCTGGTTCATGCTCCACATCCTCCAAGATCTCTCCTGCAGCTCTGTTCTCCTCATTCTCTGATAACCCCTTCTCCTCCCACTCATCTCCTGCTCTCTCCCTCCTCCCCTCTTTCCTGTCCTCAGGCTTCTCCCATTGCACAACATTGCATCTAGTTGCTTTATTTTGTCCTGTTTACACAAGAATTGAGACAGGATGCTTATAATAAGTATCACAATGCAATATCCAGATTGAAACCAGAGAGTTGGGGGTGGGGAAATCAGCATTTGAATTATCAAGGGTAAGGCATATACATTTTAAAAGAACATTATACCAACAGGTTCCCCTTTCTCCACAACCTCTCCAACATGTATTGTCACTTGAGTTTTTGATTTTAGCCATTCTGATGGGTGTAAGGTGAAATCTCAGGGTTGTTTTGATTTGCATTTCCCTGACGGCTAATGAGGTTGAGCATTTCTTTAAATGTTTCTCTGCCATTCGATATTCCTCTACAGAGAATTCTGTTTAGCTCTGTTCCCCATTTTTTAATTGGATTACTTGATTTGCTGCTTTTCAGCTTCTTTAGTTCTTTATATCTACTGGGTATTAGCCCTCTGTCAGATAAAGGGTTGCTGAAGATTCTTTCCCAATCTGTAGGCAGTCGTTTTGTTTTGATGACAGTGTCCTTTGCTTTACAGAAGCTTTTCAGTTTCATGAGGTCCCATTTATTGATTGTTGCTCTTAGAGCCTGTGCTGTTGGTGTTCTGTTTAGGAAGTTGTCTCCTGTGCCAATGAGTTCAAGGCTCTTCCCCACTTTTTCTTCTAAGCCGTTTAGTGTGTCTGGTTTTATATTGAGGTCTCTGATCCACTTGGACTTTAGTTTTGTGCAGGGTGATAAGTATGGATCTATTTGCATTTTTCTACATGTAGACATCCAGTTAGACCAACAGCATTTGTTGGAGATGCGATCTTTTTTCCATTGTATGGTTTTGGCATTGTTGTCAAAGATCAGGTGTCCATAAGTGTGTGGGTTTATTTCTGGGTCTTCTGTTTGGTTCCACTGATCTACCATTCTGTTTCTATGCCAGTACCATGCAGTTTTTATAACTGTTGCTCTATAGTACAGCTTAAGATCAGGGATGGAAATTGTACCTGGATGACTCAATTTTACTTCTTTAGATTAAAATGTAATCTTTTTTAATTTAATATTTTTATTTTAATTTTTAATAATTACACTTTATTCACTTTGTATCCCCCATAAACCCCACTGTCCTACCCTCCCAATCCCACCTTCCCTCCCCCTTCTCCACGAATGCCCCTCCCCAAGTCCACTGATAGGGGAAGTCCTCCTCTTCTTCCTTCTGATCCTAGTCTATCAGATCTCAGCAGGAGTGGTTGCATTGTCTTCCTCTGTGGCCTGGTAAGCTGCTCCCCCATCAGGGGGAGGTGATCAAAGAGCAGGCCAATAAGTTGAGTCAGAGACAGTCCCTGTTCCCATTACTTTGGAACCTACTTGGACACTGAACTGCCATGACCTACATCTGTGCAGGAGTTCTAGGTTATCTCCATGCATGGGTACTTGGTTAAAGTATGAGTCTCAGGAAAGACCCCTGTGCTCACATTTTTTGGTTCTATTCCTCTCCTTGTGGAGCTCCTGTTCTCTCCAGATCTTACTGTTTCCCACTTCCTTCATAAGCTTCCCTGTATTCTGCCCAACAGTTGGCCATAAGTCTCAGCATCTGCTTTGATATTCTGCAAGGCAAAGCCTTTCAGAGGCCCTCTATGGCAGGTTCCTAGGTTGTTTCCTGTTTTCTTCTTCTTCTGATGTCCATCCTCTTTGCCTTTAGGGATGGGGATTGAGCATTTTAGCCAGAGTCCTCCCTCTTGATTAGTTTCTTTAGGTGTACAGACTCAAGTGACAACACATGCTGGAGAGGATGTGGAGAAAGGGGAACCCACCTCCACTGCTGGTGGGAATGTAAACTTGTACAACCACTCTGGAAATCAATCTGGTGCTTTCTCAGACAACTAGGAATAGTGCTTCCTCAAGATCCAGCTACACCACTCCTAGGCATATATCCAAAAGAGGCACACGTACACAATAAGGACATTTGCTCAACCATGTTTGTAGCAGCTCTATTTGTAATAGCCAGAAGCTGGAAATAGCCCAGATGTCCCTCAAATAAAGAATGGATACAGAAATTATAGTACATCTACACAATGGAATATTACTCAGCAATGAAAAACAAGGAAATCATGAAATTTGCAGGTAAATCATCCTAAGTGAGCTATCCCAGAAGCAGAAAGACACTCAGGGTATATTCTCACTCATACAGACATATAATATAGGATGAACCTATTAAAGTCTGTACACCTAATATGTAATCTTTTAAGTACACCAGTAAGCATTACTCTTGAGGTTTGATGTGTCTGGCAGAAAAAGAAAAGTGACAATATTACATTCACAAACTACAGAGATCATGTTAATATGAGTCCCTGAGCTGTACATGGGTTGTCCACGAATGGCCTTGTGCTCCATGAGCACTGTGGGTGGTGCACAGCATGCTCTGCACAGGAGGGATCACTCCGGCTCTAATCAGGGAAAAGTCACCCGAGAAGAAACACTTTCTCAACCACTTCTTGTTCTGAGAAGACTAAAAGACTAGCTATGAAACATGATTATTTTACATCAACACGGAGGAGGTCTCTTTCAAACTTACCCTTTGGTAAAGCAGGTGGACCTTCGGGACGTGGGCTTAACAATATCCAGTACAAGAGCGTAGCGCAGCAATAACTTTGGTGGTAAAAAGTACTGATTTGTGTCATCATCCTCAAGAAAATCTTTCAGCATTTGCACAGAGAGGTCACTGTCCTGTTGCTGTTTTCTGTCAATTTCTTGTGCAGTTTCAAGCTTAAAAAGAATGGTATCTTTTCCAGAACACTGCGTGCTGCTGCTATCAAAGCAGACATTTGGTTCAGTTCTCTTCAGTCTTGGCTTATTTTCTGCAACTACTGCAATTTTTTGTGGCTGTACAGTTACAATTTTAGGAAACTCCATCAGTATCTGGAATTAAATTAAAAAAATTACACAAAGTTTTATTTAAAATAAGAGACAAATTAGTAATGTCAACTGAAGACGTGGAAATCTTTTTAGCTTTTTTATAAGGTTGATGCTAAAAAGACAGACACTATGGTTAGCTTGTATTTACATGAGATATTGTTGGAAGTTATTAATTATACAGCCATGCATGTAAAAATTGAGGTGCAGAGGATTTATTTCACAGAATTCCTGTTTGCTGTACTTAGTAATGGAAAAGCTCACAAAATTTAAAATCAGATACACAACTGGAAAAGAAATTTAAGGAGAAACACTGACATTGGAAAATGCATATAGAATAAAAGCTTATCAAACTCCTTCTTTAAAAAGACAATACTGTAAACATCCTCGAATCTAAAACAAAATTGCAGGGTTTTTCACCGAGAACACTTAGAACACTTACATCTCATGGGGGTGAGGGTAGCCAGTGGGCATGGTTTATAATCATGCATAAACTTCTATTTCACAGATGAGGAAAGAGTCAAGGAATTCTTAGTGATTAGGTCTTCCTTAACATATTCTTCACATTGTTTCTGGAACTGTCCAGTATGGGAAAGAGTGTCTATCACAGGAGAGTCAAGGGACAGAGCTGGTCCTCACTGGTAGGACTGACAGGCTGTTGAGCTTTGTTCACAATGATTATGTAAAACAAAGTTCTTTGAGCCACTGAAAACTGTTATCCTTCCTCATTTCTTATGAAAACACATACAATTTTTCAACAAGAATCCCAACTTGGCATTTGAGAACTTGTTATCTTATGCTAATCGTTACCACATTTTAATCAATTAAGATAAATAATTTTGGCACCAGAGAAAGTATAATAAATATGTTTAAACAGGCCAATTAAAAACAGCATTTATATTTTATCAGAAGTAATCAACAGCTGTAAATGGGAAAAGAAAATGACAAATTTAACAGTCAGTGGTCACGAGAGTTATGATGGATACAAAGAATAACAACACTAATGATAATTTTTAAACTTAACTTGAAAAGCCTTTGTGAGTTTTGGCTTTGTTTAGTTTAGTGAAAAGTGATATCAGGAAAAGCAGAGACCTGGAAATGGATGCAAAGATGAGCTGCATTATAAACTCAATAGGCACAGAAGCCCTAAGCAGTTACTGAGAAGAAACTGGAAAACTGAGGTAAACAGTAATATTAGTAGCAACAACAATACCTGACCAGGGACTTGAAAAGGTAAAGGCTCTGACTGAAGCTTTGCGATGAGAAAATACCGTAGCCTTGAGTTTGGAATGCCAAGCTGCAAGCAAAACAGAAGGGATAGTTACCATATGAAATCTGAACCAACTTCATTCAGCACCTGGCATACAGACTCAGACAGACATACACCTAGTTTCTGCCAAAGCAAATGTTGCTACTGATTTTTGGAAGACTTTCTTACAGAAGAATCTAAGCCAGTTAAATTGTTGTTCTGTGCCTTTAGTTGAATAAAGATTATTCCTGACAAAGCATATATCCATGTATCCAAATAAGAAGAAATATAGACATTTTTATTTGTTATTACTTTTACTTTTCAACAGTAGGAGTTACTATACTGTAGAAGAGGCAATGATGTAAAATAAAGTTAAAGAGATCACTTACACTGCCAACTTACACATTAAATTTTTAAACTAGATTTTAGCATTTGTGAACAAAGAACTATATAATACGACTAATGATAAGAAACTAAAAAGAACAATTGCAAATACAATACTTAATACAATCAAACTTCAATTTTAATACAATCAAAATTTCAAGAAACAAGTTCTTCAATTTCTTACATAAAATGAAAGCAATGATTGCATCCTAATGTCATACAACAAAAAGAAATTATAAATAGTGTGTCTACTTTGTTTTCAATCTTGCATTACTTACAGCATGTGTCTTACTAGATGTAAGACACATGATTTAGACATGTAAAACTCCATTTATTTTCAAAAGCTACAATCATTTATTTTTCAAAAATAAAAATACATAAGATCTGATGAACCTATTTTATGTACAGGCATGCACCATGTTCTTCAGAAAGTAAGATTCTTGTCTGAGCTAATTTAACACTAATGTGAAACATTAAAAATAGATCTATTTTGTTTATTACATCAAATTCCCTTAAGTGATCACTTATATAAAGGTTTGAATTGCAGTACTTACAGAGTAAGGAGATAATAGAAACTCTTGATACTGAAAGCCACAGGCTTCTAAAGTTTTTATTAGCAGCCCTCTAGAAAGAAAAGAGTCAAAGAGAAAATCATCCAGCTACTGCTTAGAAAGTACATTCTTATAAAAGAGCAAACAAGTCTTCAATGTCAGTAAAAGCCCACCTTTATTCAAGCCATTTAGAGACAAGGCTCCCAAGTCATTACTTGAGGAATTGCATTTTAATAAAATGGTAATAGAGGAATCTCTAGCACAGTATATAGAGCTGCCAGACAATGTGATCAAGTGATGAAAGCTGAACTGGGTAATTAAATGGTTCTGGGTTATCTCCACAAATGGTCCTTGGTTGGAGTATCAATCTCAAAAAAAGACCCCTGTGCCCAGATTTTCTGGTTCTGTTGCTCTCCTTGTGGAGCTCCTGTCCTCTCCAGGTCTTACTAATTCCCACTTCTTTCATAAGATCCCCTGCACTCTGCCCAAAGTTTGGCTCTAAGTCTCAGTATCTGCTTTGATACCCTGCAGGGTGGAGCCTTTCAGAGGCCCTCTATGGTAGGCTCCTGTCCTGTTCCCTGTTTTCTCCCTCTTCCAATGTCCATCCTCTTTGCCTTTCTGAATGGGGATTGAGCATCCTAGCCAGAGTCCTCATTCTTGATTAGTTTCTTTAGATGTACAGATGTTAGTATGTTTATTCTATATTATATGTCTAATATCCACTTATGAGTGAGTATATACCCTGTGTGTCTTTCTGCTTCTGGGATACCTCACTCAGGATGATCTTTTCCAGGTTCCATCCATTTGCCTGAAAATTTCATGATTTCTTTGTTTTTTTTATTGCTGAGTAATAGTCCATTGTGTAGATGTACCACAATTTCTGTGTCCATTCCTCAACTGAGGGACATCTGGGTTGTTTTCAGCTTCTGGCTATTACAAATAAAGCTGCTACAAACATGGCTGAGCAAATGTCCTTGTTGTATACTTGAGCATCTTTTGGATATATGCCTTGGAGTGGTATAGCTGGCTCTTGAGGTAGCACTATTCTTCATTGTCTGAGAAAGCGCCAAATTGATTTCCAAAGTGGTTGTACAAGTTTACATTCCCACTAGCAGTACAGGAGGGTTCCCCTTTCTCCACATCCTCTCCAGCATGTGTTGTACTTGAGTTTTTGATCTTAGCCATTCTGATGGGTGTAAGGTGAAATCTCAGGGTCGTTTTGATTTGCATTTCCCTGATGACTAAGGACATTGAACATTTCTTTAAGTGTTTCTCTGCCATTCGATACCTAGAACCCCTGCACAGATGTAGCCCATGGCAGTTCAGTCTCCAAGTGGGTTCCATAGTAATCGGAACAGGGACTGTCTCTGACATGATTGGCCTGTTCTTTGATCACCTCCCCCTGATGGGGGAGCAGCCTTACCAGGCCACAAAGGAAGACAATGCAGCCATTCCTGATGAGACCTGATAGACTAGGATCAGAAGGAAGGAGAGGAAGAACTCCCCTATCAGTAGACTGGGGGAGGGGTATGGGTGGAGAAAAGGGAGGGAAGATAGGTTTGGGAGGAGAGGAGGAGAGAACTACAGGGGGATACAAAGTGAATAAACTGTAATTAATAAAAAAATTTAAAACAGCATATTACAAAGTGGGTGGCATAGTATTTAGTAACAGAAATATTCCCTGCATGAACTGTGTTGTTGATTTTGAATAATATTCTAGCATAAAATTATTATTAAACTGTTTTAAAAATAAAAGAAAAATGGCTCTGGGAACTGAAACTACAATTTCACTGGGCAAATCGGAGGGAAACAGTTATGAGCAACAGGTGAATCAAGGACTCGGCTAGATGCCTTCTTTCCACATAGGCTGTACATGAGGGAACCCTGCCCCTGGGCCACCTCTCCCATTTAACTGTAAAGTACTAAGTGTTCATCATGAGGCTGCTCTTCATGAAATAGTTATACTTGTAAATAATACAAAAATCAATATTCACTCTGGAAAATCAAAATGAGAACAGAACAAAATGTAATGTTTTTATATTATTGGTAAAAATTTTACTAAATATGTTTTAATAAAACATATTTTACAAAACATCAGAATATACAGTTATTATTCATATCTTTATCTCACAACAGTACCTACGATAAAATACAGCAAGATAAATATATATTTTTACCTTGTCGAAGATACTTCAAAACCTTTCACATTTTCTAAAAGAATATACTTGGGTAATTTTTGTAATCTAAAACCAAAACAAACAGAAATACAAATATTGAATTACAATGACATAAAAAGAAAATCAGAACTTGTGAGAAATGGGGTTTAAGCAACTTTCTAGATTTTTTAAAAAGAAGAATTTTAACTCTAATTTATCCATTTTTCTCAAGACATGGTATGTTGAAAAAGCTCACAGCCGAAGTTAACTTCCACTGAAGCCCATTTCAAACTACAGACTTTCACAGGGCTTCTGCATTGCAAAGCTCAAAGAGCTGCCATTCAGCCATGGTGGCAGCATTCCCTAACACTGGCTGCCATTCAGCCATAGTGGTAGGTAGCATTCACCAGAACTGACTTCCATTCAGCCATGGTGACAGTGTTCACCAGCACTGACTTCCATTCAGCCATGGTGACAGTGTTCACCAGCACTGACTTCCATCCAGCCATGGTGACAGCATTCACTAGCACTGGATACAGCTGCATGACTACTGTGAATGAGCAGAGGCATTCCGAAAGCTCTGTCAGTCACTAAGGAGAAAAGCATGAAATCATGAAACATTTGCTGTTATTTTATTAGTTGTGGCAAAAGAGGGGTGCATGTGACAACTGCTAATCTCTACAAAATGGCAAACGTTACATCCTTTTATACCCATAGTTTTAAATGTAAGGTACATCCTAAGAATCTAAATTTTTACCTTGGGAGAATATCTAGAATATACAAAAAGCTATTTGTCCTTGGATCAGTCATATCGCCCTGAAGGCCAATCCTAAAATGCAAAGAAAACACAAAAAAGTTTATCAAAAACTTTATGTAATGAAATCAGAAAGACTTAGTCAGCTAAGAGAATTTAAATAAGTTGATCTTCACCATATGAAACAAAATTGAAAAGAAAGAAAAACAAGCTGGTTGGGGAGGTCATAATCTGGAACAGACGGAGCTGGCGATAACCACCATTGAAGCAGCCAAACAATGAAGAATACTGAGATAATCTTGTCAGGTGTAAATAGACCCTTGATCTCAGGGTTTTAATTTACAAGCCGAAGTTGAAGCTTACGTAGACAAACTAGGGTCATCTCATATAAACAGGTGGTACCAGGCTATCAAACAAATCGTACAAAGGTTCACAGTATGGTCAAGGTTCAAGTAGAAAGGAATACTTGGATTGGGTGTGAATAACAAGAAGAAGGATCAGGGCTTAAATTTCAGTACTTAGTAGCTCATGGTTCTAACCTATGTGACATCTCTGTCACTTTACCCATACCTAACACCAAGGCTAAATCTATCAGTGGGTCTGAGGTATATCTGGGGATCAAACTGGACTTAACCAGATTCCTCAGAAATCATCAGTTTTTATATTTGGTCCCTTTCCACCCTGAGTTCAGATAACAACTACAGAATCAGTTAGTGCCGACATCAGCAGCTAGAATTAGGCCAATATACAGGAAGGATGGCAGCAGAGAAGACACTGGGCCCATTGCAGTAAGTACATAAGCTCAGGCAGTATTCTGTTCTGTACATTCTAGGCCACACTCTGCCATATGCTTAAAGCCACCTTTGTATGGAATGTTCTCTGCCATCTCGGATAAAGTCCTATTCTGCTTTAAACAGCTCTGACCATGCCTCTGGAAGAACTCCCCTCTCTCGGCATGATACACACCATCTTTTCCTCTATGTTCTCATGGTACTTTCAGAGTTCTCACAGTACCAGATGCCACAATTTATATAACACTAATTTATGAGTCATTTCTTTCAATTATAAAGTCTGAAGATTAGAAACAGCAGTGGCAAGCCCATAGTATGACATACGGGCACAAGAAACCCTCAGGGAGATGGGCGTCCTCAAGTTCAAAGATGTTAAGACCTATGTAGCACAAGAATATTCACTTGAATCAGAATATTTATTACATAACACTCCAGTTAGTCATATTAGCACAAAATATAAAAATGATTAACAAATAATGGTTCTGACATTGTCTAACTATAGTCACAGGAAAGTTAACCCTTTCTATGCCTCAGCTTCTCGCCTCCAAAATAATAATAAGACCCTATTACTGTGGCCACTTAAAATAATTTATTTTATTAAATAAAGAAAATGAACTAGATTTAAGAAAAACATTCCTTGAGAGACATCGTTGAAAATTACCATATAAATTTGAAATGAGAAATTACAATGTAGCTATAAATCTAAATTATAATATTAATTTTGAGAAATACATAATTTGCACATATATAGTAAGCCAGCTTTTAATTTTTTATATATGTAATTTACAAAGAAAATATTTCTTAAGGAAATTCTGTTTCACTAATCAGAATTAGTTCTGAATACTTGAGACTAAATGGTTTAAAGGAATTAAGGTAATTTGAAATAAAAATAAATGTACCTTAGATGTAACTATAACATATTATTACATATTTACTATTAATTAAATTATTTTGATCTTCTGACTGTAACTATCAATTCCTATGCTTGATGCTGAATTATAAACATGAGAAAATTGAGGGATACATTTACAAAGTATTTTAAAGTTATGAGAGTTCAGCTTAAGGCCCTCAAAGTTCTTCATTCTTCTCTTCTCCCTTCTGTACTCTTCTTTCCCCTTTCTTTTCTTATTTGGGGTGAGGTGTGTGTCATCATTTACAACCAGGGCCTCATGAATGCAAGCATTTACCACTGATCTATATTCTTAGCCCACACATACTCTTCCTTAAGAGAAAAAAAAAAAAAAAATATGATACAAACCTTGTGAATGGCTGACACGGAGGGCTCATTAAAATCATATTGAAGGATAGCTTGTCCAACTCTTCCAGTGAAATGCCCTAAGGAATGAACATTTGAAAGAAAAAATGGATAGGATGAAGAGAATAATGCTAAACAATTAGAAGTAAAGATGTCAGAAATCACAGGTTTAAGCGACAGTGCTCCACAAGGCAGCCTCAGTTACACCGACTTCCCAAAGCCATCTTGTGAGGAAGGGACACTGGCTTCCTCCACATTTGTGCCTCTGTGAGGTCTCAGGCATAACAGTGCTGGGTTTGGCCTCAACCATGAGGAACTTTAATCTTGTATTTAACCACATCTTTAAGTACCTATCTATGAAAATGCTTCTGTTTCCTGAGTGTGGTGATGCAATGAAGAGCTGCCAGTCTAGTGTTCTCTGTCAGTACACTAGCAAATTAACAGGCCTTGTGTTCAGATATCAGCAACTATTTTATTGTTTTGTTCTTGGCACAGTAACTTCAAATGATTACAGACAAGACTAATTTAAATGACACCAAACTTGTTCATTTATGTAATCATACAAAAACACATTTATGTGTATACATAGATCAGAAGATAAACATTGAGAAACATGTCAGGGACTTGGCAATTCCCATTAAGCACTCTTGGCCCACAATGTAGAAAGAGTAGACCAGCATAACTACCTCTATAATTATCATAGCAGATCTCTAGCAAGTTTGAGCGTTTGATAGAGCAGGAAATGCTATGCTCTGTACTCTAGGAAGAGTGAGTGAACCTGGGAATGAGTCGGTTTTCTCTGCTGAATTTAGTCAGTGACAAACATAACTCCGGGAAATAACACATGAATCTTGAGGAAGTACTCATTTTGTAAAATTTTATTGCAAGAGACTAAAATGTTCAATAAAAAGAACTGAATTTTATGAATGCTTTCAGACACAGTTTTCTTCTTTTCAAGAATGAGCGCATTAAATAATAGCAAAAAAAAAAATCCTCATTTTTGGCATTAGTGCATTGTGGAAGAAGGCCACTTTGGTCACACTGCGAGCATCCTTCAGATGTGCTTCTGATCAATCTGTTCATGATTTACATATAACTATGGAGTCTATACTCGTAAAATAATGGTTTGCCTATCTTGTAGCATATAACTGAGAAACAATGAAACCTTACAGCTGGCTAGTTCTTATCCTACCCTGTCCTGTGTAAGTATTTTTATGTATCTATACTTACAGCAATTGGATTTTTCCTAAGGACTATACCAAGTTCCATTATAATTTTTTTATCTTGAAATCATTTATCCAATGTCAGCTTTGGGTGGCTCCGCCCCTTTCATCCTGTATCAGCATTTTCCTGCTATTTCTCTGTAAGTACAATATGTTTATTAAGCAACTGTACCATTTGCACGGCAGCCATTGCTGCATACAACAGTGAACAAGCTCACAGAAGTGTCTGCTTGCGACACTTACATACTAGTCGCTAGTGACTTCCCACTTGCTAGCTAGATAAATAACTGAGTACTTTGGCTTTCTCTATAGCTTTTTTACTCAGGAGTTCTGCCACTGGTTATGAACCTATGTGTGATGTCTCAGCCTGACCACAGATGATTACAAAGACTTCTCTGGCACGCTTTCTGGAGAAAGCTGCCTTCTTCAAAGCAGACCTGCTACCCAGCCAGGACTGACTCCCAGTCTCTGAAGGGAGCTGCAGTCAAGGTCTGGCTGCCCTGGACAATCAAGCTCTTAGCAGTTATCTTCCTAGTCCCATAGTCTCCATTCATCCCAAATAAACCCATTTGTTCAACTGCACTCTTTGGCTATCAGAAGTCACCTGCTACTGCCTGCTAGAAAGACTGGAGGAGGAGACCGAACAACAATCTTCCCCACTCTATTTGAGTACCAAGCATACTTTTCTTCTCCTTGGCCTCCCCCTCATCCTGTCCTCAGGCCATGGCTCCCTAAGCAAGGAGATGGCCTCCACCTTTGTTCTGACACATGGGACACAAGGTGAATCAGTGTTTTCTCGTAAGTTAGGTCCTGGCTGATACTTTATGACCTCATCTGCATATGTTAACTGAAAAGGTCAAACTTACAGAGGCAAAGAACTGTTTGAAAAGTAACAGTCAAACAGTACCACACTTCAGGTAAGGCTCAGGAGTGAGTTTGGGTGATCTAGTACACATGGTAATGGACTTTGTACCTGAAACGGCCCAAAAGTCCCATACACAGTATGAATGTAGGGGGAAAAACATGCTCAGTTTAACCATGTTGCAGCATACATATGTGACTACATAAAAATCAGATACCGTAAGTATATATAATTCGTATTTCTTGACTGTGCTATAAAACAGTCTTCCTTCCCCTTACAAACATATGCTTTAAGGAACTGACCCTCCTGTAAGTGAGTTGGAAGTGCCTCTCCAGCCCCTTCCTTGTTTCCAGTAATTTTATAGAGTATGCAGATATTATGGTTTACCATTGTCTATTAAAACTAGCAAGAAATATAAATAAAGTTTGAATCCCTCAAATTTCTATTGGCATACATCTGAGGAATTTCAATTGGTCCAAATACATATAGTTTCTCACCATTTCTCTTAGGGAGTAGGACAGATAGGATATTGAATTTAGGTTGGATCTAAAACATTCAGTGGGGATTATATTGAGAATTTATTGATTTGGGTTGTATTTGGTTAAATATTTACATTAAATTCAAATTTAAGATAAAACTTTAATAAAAAATCCAGCGATGCTATTTGCAATTTTACAGAAATTATGGAGCCCAAGTGCACCTAAATTTGTGGGTTGAGTCAATTGAGAATTATGTATTTGGGGTATTCTTACTTGAATATATTTATACTGCTACCTTCATGAGAAGGCTATACTGATTCTGGCTGGCCATGGTGCTTATGAAATGCACTGTTATTAGTTATTGTCACACCTGGCACTGTAATCAAGTCTAAATTTCTGTAGCCAGACAGGTCGTGGGCCTTAGGTGAGAACCTGCTACTAGTACTTTGCTAAGTTGGCACAGGACTAATCTGACTCCTGGTGACTTATTGTTACACCCATATTAGTGCATTTCTCAAGCATCATCAGAGGAGCTTCTTTTTGCAGAAGATGGAGATTAACAGAGACTAATAACCAGTCAAGGAGCAGAGCATAAGGGACTGTGCAGGGCTCAGCCTTAAATGGGAATCCGAAGTTGTCTGTCTCTGTCAGTCTGTGTGTCTCTGTCTTTCTCTCCTTCTCTCTATCTGTCTCTCTCTCTCCCAAGGGCCAGGGGTCATCTTGTAGGAGGGGGCATAAGGTTGAAAGAGCCAGGCAGTGGATGACTACAATGAAACAATATTTTCTAGACACAACAGGGCAGTTGTACATATGAACTCACAGCAGTGGAGACAGCATGCTCAAAACCTGCAAAAGCTACGCAGAGAAACCGTCTTAAAAAATCTAAAAAGTGAGAGAGAGACAGAGACAGAGAGAGACAAAAGCAAACGGGCCAATAATAAAAGCTTTTAAAAAACAAGAACAAACAGAGTAAAAAGAAAAGAAAGGTACAAGAAATACAGATATACACATACACACAAAACCCATCAAACAAAAATCGGGAACCATAGTAGGTAATCAGAAGACAAGCAAGGTTAAAAAAAAAATCAGTATAAGATAAAATCACCAAAACCACCAACAATAAGATTGGGTTGGACTGGAGAGATGGCTCAGCAGTTGGTTAAAAGCACTAGCTGCTCTTTCAGAGATCCTGAATTTAATTCTCAGCACCCACATGGTGGCTCACAACCATCTATCACTGTAATCTCATGGGATCAGATGATCTCCTTTCGTGTACAGAGAGATGTGCATGCAGATAAAACATCCACATATGTAATTTAAATAAATCTTTAAAAAATATAACTGAGTTCATTTTGTACTTGCCATCTATGCTTATATCCTTTTAAAACTGAGTCCATGATAGGTGAAATGCATTAACTCTGATGACTTTGTTATTGAGCATTCAAGAAGTAACAGGTAATGAGCCCTTCCTTACTGTTACCATGTGCTATAAGTACCGTATAACTGTTAACTGTGAACCACTAAACTTACTATCACCACAGAACCAAGCTTCCGGAAGTTAAGCGTATTCTCAACTTGTCAATCTTTTCTTTCAGAGACCAAATATTGACCTCACTCTTTAAGTGAAATTTTTTCATTAATTACTTTATCTAATCACTTTATAGCCTGATGGCAGCTGCCTCCCCCCTCTCCCCATCTCCCTCCCCTTCTCTGAAAAGGGGAAGTGCTCCATGTTTTTTTAACAACTTACTCTCTCTTCTGACAGAATTTAAAAACGAATCCCTCTTCCCTACACAATTGTTTTCATGATTTATTTTCCAGTTAAGCCATCAGAAACCAGTATTTAGGAATTATTAGAAATATGCACTTTCAGCACACATATGTACTGAAATAATAATACATACTTACTTCAATTGTCTTTGCCAGTAAGAGCGTGTGAGGGAAATTGTGCTTGTATACTTCATTAGCAACAGTATTCACATCGATAGCAGCCACCACATGTGCAGGGATACAACTTTCTGTAATGACAAATGGAGCAGAGGTCTTCAATATCAGCCCATCATCAAGAAAAGCTGACAAAGCAGGATGCAGCGGTGCCCTGGCTCTCTGCCTCAGCTGCCCAGCTTGGTCTCAGACCATAATGAAGAACCAGGCAAGAAGGAAGCAGCATGAAGAAGAGTTTTTCAGTACTACCTCCAGTTCATCTCTCTGGCAGCACTCTAGGACCTAAGAATAAAACTGCACCTTTAGGTTCTCATAGGAGATAGCTTTCCTTTCTCATTAAGCTACATGCTTGTGCAAAACAGTTTTCCAAGTTAAATAAAAAACAGGAAGGTATAATACACTCTAAAAGCCCTATTATTCAGAATTTTATAAAACAAATTACCGTGTGTTCTCAGTCCCGATCCTTGATGTGCTTTGAAGGCTTAGTGGTAATGGGGCGCCCCTTTTCACAGGGGTAGGGGAGGGGATAGGGGAAAAGAAGGATGGGGGACTGGGAGAAGAGGGAGGGAGCTAGGATGTAAAGTAAATTAATTAATTAATTATTTTTTTAAGAATGTGAAGACAGAAAGAGAGAGAGAAAGAACGAGCTCATTACAAAACCACTGAAAAGTTTTGTTTGTTTGCTTTTGTTATTTGGAGACAGGGTTTCTCTGTGTAGCCTTGACTGTCCTGGACATGCTTTGTAGACCAGGCTAACCTCAAACTCACAGAGATCTGCCTGCCTCTGCCTCTCCACCATGGCTGGCTTGCAAATGTTTTCGGTATAAGTTTATTTTGTAATAACAGTTTCAGAGAGATATAATTTACACACAAGGGGATCAGCCTGCTTAGAGTTTAATTTTTAAATGAGGTAAATTCATTGGTGTCCAAATGTAAAAGCTTCAGAGACTAAACACTGTCCGAGAGAGCAGAGGAGCCCAGAGAGGAAGAGATGCACATTACTGAAGGTACACCTTGCTCCAGACTCAAAGAACTGTACCATATTTGGGGGTTGCAATGAAAGTTTGAATTCTACAAGCGCGGCTGTTGCTATACCTCATAATTACTACCCTATTACATCAAAACATGTACAAAATCAATTATGCATAGACCTTGTTCAAAATCAGAAGAAAACATGGGGAATTTTAAACATAAAAGCATCTGAAACTTAAGGGAATAATTGGTTAACACAGTGAGATCACACTTTCTCTTTAGCAGCCATTTGTTAATTAATGACCAGCTTTCCTTGGTCCAGACGTATAAAAAGAAGGAAATTTGGGGCATAAGGAGCTAGAACTCACAAAGCAGGCACCTGCACAGATCACTGAGCAAAAGCAGAGAAAGACTCACATGCTCAGAAAGCCACTCTAACCTTACCCTAAGTCCTAAAAAAGATAGGTTCAAGCAAAAACAGGGACTTAAATGTCTCCAGGTAAATCCTCCCTGTATGGTAGGCCCAAACACTCAGCGATCCCCCAGGTACAGCCTTCCTGTGGAAAAGGACACCGTGCCTTACACGTGGCACTACACTAATACCACAGGGAGCTGCCTCAAGCCGAATTTAAACTTAATAACTAGTTTCTTAACTCAGACTATATTTGAGGTTATAAATTATATCTTTGTTAAAAAGCATGGAACACCTCAAACCATAAAGCAAAAAGACTTCTAAGCCAAAAGGTATACAAACATTAATTTAAAAAAAAATCACGAAACTTAAACTTACTAATTCAAGTCACTAATCACTCTGAAACCTCCGAATTCAGCTTTGCTAACTATGGTGAATTACAGTCTTTATGGTACAGGCTGATTGCTGTTCTCCACAGAAACAGGGAGATGGCCTGGAGGTGGTTAACATGACTTTCATCTTTTTTCAGGTTGACTGAAAATCTAATCATGTGCTGAATCTATATCATAGTCAATAATTAATTTTATGTTCTTGTATTATATGCCTGGAGGACATAAAGCCTGACAAAGAGCAACTGCCAAATGAGTGTTTCATGTGGAGATCCAAAACCTAATGAACTGAAAAGTAATTCTCAGAAAAGAATGGAGCTTTAGAGTCAATAAACAAATGCACTGTTCTCATGGACTGAAGCACAGATTTTAAACTGTTATAAAATTAGAACCTATTGCACTTCCAAAAAAGTTATTTCCATTAGGGAAAAACAAACACACACATACACAGGCAGAGTACCTGAAACCCAGTTTCAGATTTGGAATATATGCATATTGTAAGATAGTGAGGCTAGGACCCAAGTATAAACAAAAAAATTCTTTTGTTTCCTATATGTGCTGTACACATAGCCTAGGCATCATTTTAATTTCAATTTATTTATTTATTTGTTTGTTTGTTTGTTTGTTTATGCTTAAGCCTTTACTCACTGAACCACTGCTAAAATATCTTGGTGGCTCCAATTTTATAGAAAATGTTTGTTTTCTGTCTATCTTTTACTCCAACCAAGTATATGAGACCAGGGGTGGAATTTTCCACTTGCTGTGTCAAGCCAATACCTAAAAATCTTTGCTTTTAGAGCATTTTACTGTTTGCTGTTTGGATCAGGATGCTCATCCTGTACTAAGACATTACTGGCACTAACTTGATTTTTAAAATAACGTTTGGGTATGAGTATGCTTCTAAAGAGAAATTAAACTCATAACTAACAAGGGAAAACAAAAAACAAAAACCTTTGAGTGCTTGGGAAAGACAAGTTTTGAAAATGCAAAGTTGACGATGTTAAGGTGTAGAGGATGATCTAGAAATTTGCGCATGTGAACTCTCTCACTTGAGACCCAAGAGTAATTCTCAAAGAAGCAAGAACTGGGAAAGGAACCCAGCAGCATTTTGGAAATATTAGGAGGGATGTGCTTTCTAGCCTTTCACAATGCTGTGCCTGGGTTTTGTTTGTGATGTTTCAGTTACTATTCTGGATTTCATATTTATTAACAGGAAGCACAGATTTTTTTTTTTTTAAGGTGAGACATTCCTGTCAGAGAAACACAGTGCACACTGTTGTAAGGGTTGTCTGGTTGAATCTACATGGAAATGATGAGGACTCCATGTTACCATTTCTGAGGACTAAAGTTTATAATGCAATAGCAATAATGTTCTCTCTTTTTCTGATTGCTGCTTCGGAGACACTGTAGGGGAAAACTTAGCTGGTAGAAAAAGGTGCAGGTTCATTCTCTACAGCACCTAATAAATACACTTTCATGCAAAGTTACTAAGTGGGAAAAAAGACCAATAGTTTCCAAATTCAAATGCAGGATTGAGCAATTCATGCTGAAATAATTGTCTTCCTTTATCATGTACTTTCTGATCTGGCCCTCATAAAGGTTGAGTAAATACTTGAATGACCTCATACTTGCACCTGAGACATTTAATCAGGTAGGTATGTTAACACTGACCTCTAGTTGTGAAACAGTAGATCAGATGAGTACATCCAAGGTCTATTCTTTCGTTCAGAGTGACAGCCTAACCGGGAATAAAAACACTAAATATAAGTGACCTGTAAAAAAATATCTGTCAACATGGGCCACTGAGACAGGTAAAGACATGTCTGCTAGCTGAGTGTGACAATATTCACTTGACCCCAGGGACCATACAGTGGAGCGAATGAATCCAAACATGAACGAATATGTGGTACACGTCCCCCAAAATACAAACACACATACAAAGATACATACATACAAAGATACATACATACATACATACATACATACATACATACATACATACATACATACATACATACATAAAATGATTTTCAAATGTTTTTATCGCTATTCGCAAATATCTTTTCCTGGCTTTTCTTAAAAGTTGTTTGCATATCTAGCTATTTCAAAGAAATTATTTTAACACGTAAAGTGAAAACTTGAGCCCCTCCACACACACACACACACACACACACACACACACACACACACTTTCCTCTGAAAGTCTTAAAAGTTTAGCTGATAGTCAGCCATGTTTACTTTGGGTCAAGACACTTACTATAGTCAGCCATGCAGGAGTGTGCTGATATCTATGAACTGAGATCTTATTATACCCTTGACACTTCATCTTATAACTAAAACATTATTTTTCAACAAAACATAGAAAGACTGAGCAGAACCGGAGAAGTGACACAGGAGAGAGAGACGGCAAGTTACTGTATGAAAAGGAACACATGAGGGAGCTTATATGCATAAAAAGAAAAGATGTCATATCAGAAAATACACAGTTCAAAAGCAGAGATGATTTTAAGAGAAACTTGAGAAAGGAAACTGAGGCACGAAAATCTTTTCCAAGAAGCGTTCAGGAAAGCCCAATTAAAACTGTGTTCCTGTGAGCAAGCAGCCACTACTGCCCTCCCTTCCATAAACCTACTTCCTGTCTGCTCCTCGTGCAGCCCTGGAGCTTTCCTCAGACCAGCAGAGAGAGAGGCATGAGAATCCCTTTTGCCAGGGCCACAGAGTGAGGCAGACATTATTTACACTTAGTCCTGCGGCAAAATCCTAAGGGTTAAGGAATCTTGATTTCTCAGGGCAAGCACTGCACTAAAATCTTTGTTTCTAAATATAGGTAGCTGAAATTAAGAGTTAATCTAAAACTCTAAAAAAAGCCCTTCCAACCAGTGGGACTCTCTGATGGATGAGACCAGGGACAGTTCACATTTGCATCCTCTAATACGGTACACACTTGTAGGTGGGTATGAAGCACTAGCCTGAGTTCAGCACAACTAAGGAGATGAATTTCTCTCTAACTTCATGTTAATTTAAGTGTAAATAGCTGTGTTTGTGGCATCCATTCTGAGCTTATGGTCACCCAGCTAGTCAACAGAAGTCCTGCCAAGTAATCAGCACTGTACAGTGGGGAAAGAGTGGAAGAGAAACTCATAATGAAATTCTCACAAGCTACACAGCATTGGGAAATGCACTCATCTCCTCGAGACTTCAATTTCCTCATTAATGAAATGGATATTTAAAACAGGTCCCATAAAGGGCTCCTATAAAAAATAAATGATGTTAATAAAATATCTAGCAACAGGAGATACTCAGTAATTATTAAAAATTCCACTCACCACTTAGCACTTATCTGAAATACTGTAAGTTACAGACAAAATGGTGATGATGATGGTTTCATTTTTTATAATTATTAAAGCTAGGAAATTAGGCCAATGAGAAAATTTACGTTGTAACTATTCAGTGACAAATTTCAGAAGTATTTAAAAAAGATTTTAGAGTAGCATAAGCAGAAAGCCTTCACAACAGTAACTAAAAGGCTTTAACCTCCACTATAAATATTAAGTAAAAATTGATTAAAATATGATCTCAGAACAGCACTGAGAAAAGCAAAATTTTCCTGGCCTTGCTATCAACCCACGAGATACAAAGAGAAAACAGGGAGGAATCAGGTAATCTTTTCCCTCCAGTGTATGTATTATTTGTTTTGTCTAATTTACAAGAAGATAGTACAAACAAAAACCTTCTAATGATACTCAATGACTGTTTGGGAAATGAGGGTAAATCTTCATCTTTCGTGACCTGCCATTCTATGACCCAGACTTTAGTACCAAATTTACAGTTAAAAGCAGAAAACTAATGCAAGAGGAAAACCCCTTTGCTGTTGTTGTCTAACTATTTGCTTTTTCTAACAACTATACTGTTAACTATATGGTGGGGGGTTAGAGTTCTCAGGAGATGGTTCACTGGGTAAGAGTGCTTGCTCTGAAACCATGAGGACTTCTGTTCGAATTCCCAGCCCTCACATAATAAAATCCAGGATGGCTATACATGTACCCATCCATAAGGACTAAAACTGAGATGTACAAATAAAGAAATCAATACCTGGTGATATGATGAGTCACTACTTTAAGTTCTACTCAAAATTTAGAGGTAGCCTTTAAATGAGTCTATATTTACAATCTTTATCTCAACTAGTTTGGGCTGAGTTTTGACATTTGCAGAAAACACTAGCCATTCAAGTGAATGCACTACACATCTTTGTTTCATGAAAAAAAAAAAATACATTTCAAATATCAGCTTCAAAAGCAGAACAGTATCCAGGCAACAACCTGAGTAATCAACTAGCTACACATCTGCAAACAAAACTATATCTTTTAATCAACATTTCCCAAGTGTTCTAATCTGATGTAAGAAGGAAGGATTCTTCAACTAAGGAAACAGGAACTTCGTCACAGAGCAACTTAATCAACTATTTCCATATGTGGACACTAAATACAGTAAATAGAGAGAGGGCTATTTGTAAATGGTATCTCCAGTATTTTTTTAAGGAATATGTAATATTTCCAGTTCTATAGTCTACAAATTTTTCTGGTTATTAGACCTAGTTATTTGGAAATTTGCACTAAAGAAAAATATAGGCAAGTTTGTAAAATACACATGTAAACTACATGCAAGTATAGGAACAGATACATTTAAAGGACAATCCAGTAAAAACCACACTGTTCATTGACCAAGCTAGTTATAGAATATCTTGTTGAGTCATGACCCAAATGTTGACAGTCTCTATGTGTGGTTTATACACTGACAACAGGGAAAATAAAATAGCACATTATCAAAGGCTATCATTGTGATGAAAATTAGAGATGTAATCTTTGCTTCTTTGTACTATTCAATATTTTAGAGACAGAAAGAACAAACTACCTCTTGGTTGGTTTGTTTTATTAGGGCGAAATTTGTTTTAGAGACAGGGCATCACCATGTGGCCCGTACTGGCCTTAAACTTCTGATCCCTCTTGCTCAAATTCTAAATGTTGGGATAACAGGTATGCCTCACCATGATCACCAAAGAATGTACTACTTTTACAACCAGTACAAAACAATCAATTTGACTTTCCTTATATTTGAATAAAAAAATTCAACATTCTTTTTGTTATGAGCCTGAGAAATAACAGGAAAATATCAAAGACAAATGACAAAAAAAAAAAAAATACTCCTCAAAACACTTGTTAGGCTGTGAACACACACACAAACAATGGTAACTCAATGCATGACTTCATCCCACTGACTCAATGAAAAGAAAAACAAATAGGAGTTAAAGCTCTTTAAAGGAGTTTACAGAGAGAAAATCAATTAGCATATGCCCCAAAATGCAATGGTTACATGCAGAATTCAAAGGAAATAAACTATTAAATAAGCAGCAAGTAATACAAACACATGTGATACAGCTGATTACAGACTTCAACTGCAAAGATTCTAAATGTGTCTTTTGTAAATTTGCTTTGAGGAAACAGAACCATTTGGTAAATGTACCACCACTATAAAATATTTACAGTGTTCTTTGCTAATGTTTTCTCAATAATCAACACTTTCACAATGTTTGACATATTCAGGTAAAAGCCAATAAAAACTATAGTAGAGGACAAAAAACAGTATTTTCTGTGTCTAGTTAACTATCAAAAACTGCCATAAATATAATTTATTTTTACGAGGGCTCAAGATATGACTCAGTGGTTAAGAGCACTTACTGCTCTCCAAAGAAACCCCAGTTCAGTTCCTAGCACCTATGTTGGTTAGCTAACAACCACCTGCAAGTCCAGCTCCAGGGAACCTAACAATCTTTTATGGACTTGTCCAGTGCTCACACACATATATCGAGAGAGAGATACAGATATAAATATAGATATATTAAAAGATACTCCTCAAAACACACCTTTTAGGCTGTGAACATACACATAATGGTAACTAAATTATATATATATTATACATATGTATGTACATACATATAACTAGATCTACATATAGTGTACATGTATACACATATGTATAAGACATAATATGTGTATATACACATTTATGTAATATATATAATATAAGCAATTATTATATCACTCATAAAGATCTCCCAAACTAACCTCTGAAAATCTCATTTCAATTTGTCATTCTGGGTCCTGTTTGCTTAACAGTCAATTCTTTTTGGAAGCATATACCTTTCATCAATATTAACTAAGAATTTCAAAATCTACACTAAATTGTGTTATAAAGTTAGCATCATTACTATCTGATTTTATCAGTGAGGAAACACCACAGTGGACTCAGTTAATTGGAAAAAAGGAACATTACTTAGTATCATTATACACCCTACATCCTTTTCTTAGCTCTCACAAAGCATGTTATCTTACAAATAATGGACCTACACTCTGAAATGCTAAGTAACTTTCAATAGTTCACACAAGTATTGTGAGTCAATCATCACTCATCTGACTTCAAAATAAAGGCATGCTTTTATTTCTCAAAGAAACCGGTAACACTTGAAGGCCAGGCAACTTCAAACATCACTTTTTTTCCAAAGTCTTTTTTAACAATATGCAATACATTTCTATAACTTTATGAATATGAGCAACAAGTTGCCCCATGTGTACTGAGTACTCCATACATTTTAAGCACTATATAAGTGCTGTTGCTGAACTGTAATCTGAGACACAAAATGATATATTTTCTAGTGTATATCTATGTTTATACACACATATTTACAACAATAAAACTCCATCACAAACATTGCCTAGAAATAAATTGGCATTCAATATTCTTACTACTGCTCCTCTTCAAGTAAGTGAATTGAATTAATGATAGCAATAGAGCGTGGTTAAAAGATCTGAAAGACAGACCTAACTTAGGATACTGGCTCTACCACTAAGCTAGCTTATTACAGACTCAGAACAGGTCCTGACATGTAGATGCCTTTAATAAAAGTCAAAGCCTGCTGTCATTGTAATTAACCTTTATTAGCTATATAAATACAAGAAAACATCAGAGTGTACCTCATTACAGATCAATTTAAAGCCAAAGTTCATCAAATAGGTAAACACTAGAAAAAAATGTGTGTATTAATATGATTAAGGCCTCTTTTATAAGCAAACCTCCAACCAAAGATGTAAGGACAGTAGAAAAGCTACTTTGGATAACAGAGAAGTCATCTCTCATAAGATGGGTGAAAAAAAAAAAAAAGCTATTGTAGAAATGTCTGCGTTTACAACAACCTGAGAGGCAGCAGCAGAAAAAGTAAAGGCTGGGACTAAGAAGGGACTTAGAAGAGTGAAGGAATATAAGAAGCCCACTGAGCCCCCTGAGCCTAGACCAGAAGGCACTGGGTAAGCAGAAAATAGAGCTCATGGTATGGCTAAGATAGAACTGTGATTCCAACCTTCATTGTTGGATGATTTAATCCAAAATTCATAAGCACATTTCAAGAAAAAAAAAAATCAAGATTTGAACTCAAGGATTTATTTACAGCACAGTGTGTTTGACAGAAAAATAGGAGAAATCACAAGTTCACAGTGAAAGGAGTTGTTATTCATAACTTATAACAAAGTAGTAAGTGGCTTTAAGTTGTCTTAAAAGTTTTCAAGATATGGGGGGAAGCTAACATTATACAACCTTAGGAAATTAATAGAGCATAGAGTAAAAGTTTCCCTAATTTGCTTAATTTTAATAATACATGAATGTAAAGACCAGAAAAGTAGTAAAACATACAATATTTCTAACCTAGTATGGAATTGAAAATCATATTTACTGAAAAAAATGTACAAACTCAATCCACTAGACACTGTATGCTTCTTAGCCTCTTGTTACTCTTGGTTCTAAAAAGGGAAGCAGAAAAGTTTCTGTTTTGTACTCGTTTTAGTCTTGGCAACTTCAGGACATACATGCACACACACACCCACACACAATCATGCAAGCATAGGCACATACACACGTCTAAAGTTTGTCACTCCAAATCCCAAGTGCCTGTCAGTGGCGTTCACAAAATAAATATTTTAATATCACTAAAGTGGACAGATACCAAAGATATTAAGAAGCCTCAAAAAGAAAGTGCCCCCAACCTAATTTCTAAATAGCTACAATATGTCAGGCAGCTAGTCCATCTTTAATTCTTGAGGTCCCTTCCTGAAAGTTATGTTTCACATGCTTAAAACCAAGTAACAGGTTCGAAATGTCAAAATCATTTGAAATGAAAAGCCAAAATCGCACCACAGTAAAATTTGATCTCAGTTCTCTGGCATCCGTGTGAGCCTGCACAAGGCATTTTCTTTCCAGAGCCTTAACCATGCTCCCTCCCCCTTTCGGTTCCCCTACACTGTAATACTTATAATTTTCTCACTTGAATTGTAGTTATCACCTTGATCCAACCCACCCAAGCCTGCTTTCGTGACTTCCTCTTGGCTCCGTGACAGCCAGCCTAGAATTTGGGCCTTGGCATTGGGCAAAAGGCTCGTCCCCTCCCTTAACTTCGATCCATTTCAGTTGGATTTCACAGGCCCCAGATTCCTGCCTCACAAACTACTCCTGGGCGCCAGGCCTGCTTAGGCTACAAAGCTTGGGGCCCGAGTAGGGGTGTCACTGCCTGGAGGGGCGGACCGAGGCGGCGCGCTGAGGTGGTTTCCAGGGCAACCGAGATCGGCGGCTGCCAGGTTCCGCCCCGCCGCTCCGCCCCATGGCGCACGCGAGCGGGAACCTGCAGCCCCAAGTGAATCAAAGAGAAGCTTTCCGTCCACTCTCACCTCGCAGCGCGTGGTGCATGCCACCAATGCCACTGTACAGCTCCAGCACACGCAGAGGTTCCATCCCCTCGCAACCGCGACCGTGGCCTGGAAACTAGGCCTGCCGGTCCTCCGCTTCTCTCACTCCCCCTTGCCCACTCCGCCCCCTTCGTTCTGGTTCCGCCGCTTTTCCGTTCCCCAACCTCCTGTTGCTCTTAGGAAGGGTTCAAAGAGCAAACAACTATTAATAAGACCTCCCAAGTGAGAGGCTCACGCTCCTTAGCCTGATTCGTGCTTTATCTTCCTTGTTTGGCGTTTTCTGTGACCTTGTGTGAGAAAGAAATCCCTCCGTAAAGAGCTGAAAGGTCCATTGGCGTTGAAGTGAACTACTGATTAGAATACAGTGTTTGTTTGTTTGTTTGTTTTTTACCGCGGGCTCCTTTTGTTCTTTGCTAGCCTGACCTGATCAAGAATTTCTTTGAGGAATCTCGGCACAGATCTACATGCTCCCTGGTTTGCTTGTGCTAGAGTACAGAGTTAAATCCTCTTCCCTAAAAAGAAAAAAAAAAGCTCCAGAATTGCAAGTACTTAAAGCGGAACCTTGTAGGCCCAAAATAATAGAGGGGATGGTTGCTATACATGATAATAGGATTAATTTTATTTACCCCAAAAATGCTGTTCTTTCTTTTATTGAAAAGAGATTTTTTTTCCTCACGTAATGTATCCTGATTAGTTTCCCCTTTTTCTACTCCTCCTAGCTCCTCCCCACCCACCATCAAGACTGACCCCCCCTTCCTGTCGCTCATTAGAAAACAAACAGAATTCTGAGATAATAATAAGAGAAAATAAGATAAGATAAAGCAAAAACTGACACATCAATATTGAGTAAAACAAACAGAAGGGGGAAAAACCCAAGTGAAGGCAAGAAACTTATTTGCACATTCATAGAAACACTAAACTGGAAACCATAATATATATGCAAAGAACCTGTAGGGTAAAAAGAGAGAAATAAAATACATAAATAAAATAAAAATAAAAAATAAGATTTTTTTTTTTTTTTTAATGGAAGAGCTCTGACAGAACATTATGAGATGAAGAACCTGCAAAGATACTGTTTAGTTCATTTTCTGTTGGCCATTTATGGCTGGGCATGCAGACTACAATTAAGAGAGCTTGTTTCCCCAGTGAGATTTCTTAAAGGAAACGAAATTTTCGTTTGCAAAGGTTATCAACTGGATAATAGTTAGGAATGGGGACATGTACAAGTGTCCATTTCTCCTTTCAACTCTAGATCCCCATCTCATGAATGCCTTTGCATGCTGCCTCAGTCTGTGAGTTCATTGTGTGTTATCATTTTGATTTAAAATGCTTTGTTTTCTTGATGTCCTCCATCCCTTCTGGCTCTTACACTCTTTCCATCTCTTCTTCCATGGGGTTCCCTGAGCCCTCAAAGAAAGGATTTGAGGAGATATCCCATTTGTGGCTCAGAGTATCCCAAGGTCTCTCACTCTTTGCATAATGTCTGATTATGGGTCTTTGCATTTGTTCCCATCTGCTGCAGGAGGAAGATTCCCTGATCATGGCTAAGCAAGGCTCTGATGTATGAGGATAGCAGAATGTCATGAGAAGTCATTTAGGCCAAACCCCAAACAACCCAAGCCAAGTTGCTGAGACTATAAGTTGCTCTCCACAAACTGACAGCAAGGCCCTACTGCTGAAGAGAACATCTACACAATTCATTGAATGTGGAGAAGTCAAGCTGGTACCTACATAGAACCTCCACCTCTGCATCCTAGGCTCTTGGGTCTAGGAAGGTACATTGCACGATAGCTACCAAAGTAGAAATGTGAACACTAACCCAGCTACAAACCCTTTGATCTACAATGCTGTTCTACCTGCAAGTTATATTAGTGCAATTGTGGCAAAAAGCTTGAGAAAATAACCAAACAATATCTGATTGGACTCAAGGCCCACTCCACAAGATGGAACCCATACCTGACTGGTTGACCAAGAACCTGAGACTACATAACCCAGAGACCTACGGTAAAACCAAATCTGTGTTCAGAGCCTACTTTTTCAAATACCAATTTTTCAATACCATGGTTTGAAAAAGTAGGCTCTGACTTAGCCCCATGTTCAAACGGAAATGTCTAGACAGAAAGCTTTTTAAATGTCTTAAGAAATTAGAGTATTTAACCATTTCAACTTATAGAAACTATATACACACTAGCATATAACTAACGAAAAGTTTTTCTAACATTGATTATGTAATATTAATATCAATAAATATCCATATGTAAAATGTGATAAAGTGATACAGCCAATATATTAAGTAAATCTAGAACAATGGTCCTCTATCTTCCTAATGCTGTGACCCTTTAATACAGTTCCTCATGTTGTGGTGATCCCCAACCCTAAAATTACTTTGTTGCTACTCCATGAGTGTAATTTTTCTACTGTTACAAATTGTGGTGTAAATATCTGATATGGAGGATATCTGATATGTAGTATTTCCTCTCTAAAGTTAACCACATGTGACAGTTCCTTCAAGAATGGAAACTAGGGCTAGAGAGATGGTTCAGGAGGTAATGTTTTTTGCCAGCAAGCTTCACAGTCTGAGTTCCACAGCCAGTCCCCACATGTAGAAGGAGAGAACAGAACCTCCTGAGTTGTCCCCTTTCCTCATGTAGTGTGGTGCACATGCATACACACTTGTGTGTGCACACACATGCGCATTCAGACATTTCAGGAAAGAATGAGAAGTTTACAGTAATAATTTACAATGATTTCCATGGAAACATTTGTAGATGGTAGGCCCTGTAGAGTCGAGCCGATGGCACTGACTGCGTTCTTTGAGAGTCGAAGGGGAGGCATGGATGGTGGGGACACATGGGGAGTCACTGAAAAAGAATGTGAGATTAGTAGATAGACGGGAAAAATTGAAAATAGAAACAAATTCCAAAACTTGTAATTTTTAGTGAATTTCCTATTACAATGGAAAATTTCTTTCTAAATCAATGTACATGAACATCAAGAAAATAAAGGTATATATGTAAACTACATCACAACATAATACCAAGGAGTAAATTAATAATAATATATAGCTATATTATTAGTTATAGAATATATTATGTAAATATATATACTATGTTATATATTATAGAATATATTAAAATATTAATATAACACACAGCTATAATAATAATAGCACACTCTTAATCATTGAGGGGCCTCATTGCATGTCTTGGAATCTAATAACATGCCCTTCTTTCTCTCTTGCCCATTGCTAATATCTACCAAAAGTCACCAAAGTCTGCCAAATGCTTTAAATACTTTTGGCAATCATCTTTGAGTTTCTGTTATCCAAGTGAGTCCTTATTAACAAATGAAATGTGATTTAGATACCTGTGTAGGCTCACCTCTCAAGAGACAATAACCTGCTCATGCCAATTTCAGTAATGAACAAGTAAAATTCTGGTTTACACAGAAAAAGGATGGCTATTACAAATTGCAGAGGAAATGAAAAGGTCATCATTTAGAATAAATTAACAATAGATGTCCTCAGAAGAGGAAATTCAGAAGAAACGTTCAGAAGTTACTTTTAGAGTATGTCTCTGTATGACTTTGAAGAAATGGTTGTATAATAAATTGTGTCATGAGTAAAAATGCAATCTCAAGAGCCAGAATACAGATGAGAATTACAGGCCTGTATTTCTGGCCAGTGTGGTTTGAGGAGAGTATTTTATCCTCTCTGAGACTAAGTTAACATAAAAAAAAATGTAGCAGTCATAGAACACATGGCACTAAAATTTAAGTTGAGCCTATAGTTACAGCTTGGAGCTAAAATGGCGCCAGGGCGTCATGTGTAGCAGACTTGGGTGTTGGCACTACTGAGAAGTGATGGAAATGTAAGGATACTAACTTTGCCAAAAGACTGTTCATAGGTAAATTGACTGCTAGGTTGTGAGGACTAAGTGGGAGGAAATGGATCATTGAGTTTCTGCCTTTGATGTGCCCATCGTGTTCCTGGTCCCTTCCTATCTTTCCTCAATACCATAAAATGAACAGCTTTCTCAGATTTCTTGCTTTCGTGATGTTCTGTCTCACCTCAGGGTCAAAACAATGGATCTAGCCAACCTTAGTCTGAAACTGTGAAACTAAATGACATTTCATAGTCAAACCATTAATAGTTGGACATTGATTGTCAACAGAACACTTAACTATCAACTGGACATACTCTACAATTGCTTAAGAAGGAGACTCAATTGAGGGATTGTCTGGATAAGATTGGCCTGTGGCTCTTTTGTGGCAGATTGTTTTGATTATTAATAGATGTAGGAGGGCCCAGCCTACTGTGGGCGGCTGCATTCCCCAGGCAGGCAGCCCTAAGCTGTTAAGAAAGCCACCTAAGCATGAGCCTGAGAGCAAGTCAGCAAGCAGCTGACCTTGACCCACGGTTAACACTTCCAGCTCTGCTCAAGTTTCCGCCTTGATTTTCCCGGATAATTGACTGTGAGCTGAAACTGTAAACACACTATTTCCTCTGCTCCCCTAAGGTACTTTTAGTTAATGTTTTCACACAAGCAACAGAAAGGAAACTAAACATTGACTCAAAAGAGGAATCTCAAGAAATTCCTTTTATAGAGTAAAAGGAACTCAAAAGCAAAATTTTCAGCCAAACATTCCATCTCATTTCCAGTGTTCAGTCACCTTGTTGATAGATTGTCACCTAGGAAAAGAAACAGGAAAGGAAGTGTGTTCTATCTGGGCAGGATAAGCTCTCAAGAGAAAAAGACCAGATGGAAAATTCACTTCCTGGTGACTCTAAGGAGGAGTAATTTTCTGTTGAAAAGCATGTTCTACAACGTACAACTTTGCATCTTACCTTCTCCTGCTTGCCACAAAGAGAAATAACTGATACATTTTTAAAACGGCAGAATCCAAAAGAAACTTACAGTTTATCTAAAAATGCACACACCACAATCCTGATTGCTTACCTCAGTTTTAGGCTTTGGTACTGATTTTGCTCTTCAACATTTCTGAAGTTCCTAGTTCAAAAATGTTTCGGATGAATTTTCAATATTGTGTTTTAGTTAAAGATAATGGGATTCTGTCTTTAAAATCTCTCTCATGATCTCATAAACAGTTTGAGCTAGAAGCAACCTTAACAGTTATTTGATTCAGTGTTGTTCATGCTACACACACACACACACACACACTGCCTAAAAGAGACATTCACACATTAACGAGACTTCATCCCTTTTTCTGCAGATGGACTCTGGGTATCTCCCACCCATCTAAGTTAGTCACTACTAAGTAAAAATACCTAAATTCCCCAGAGGGGCTTTTACTGTGTTTGGTGAGCCAAAAATACTCAGTGGCCTAAGTAGGCTACATTTTTTATAGATGGCAAAGGAATGTCCTACTAATAACATGGTATTAAGTCGGGAAATATTGACTAATCCGTTTAAAGAACAGTACAGATGCTTAAAATGTTTATTAGTGAATGTTGACCTTTACAACTCCTTCAAATGTATGGTTTTTAGAAAGAAAGAAAGGAAAGGCTGTGCATTACTGTGATGGGGCAAGCCTGTAATCCCAGCACTCTGCCAGCTCGTAAGGCAAAGGCCACATAGCAAGATCCGAGGCAGCCTAGGCTGTGAGACTCATAAAGAGGAATAATAACCGTGATTGCGATAGTGGTAACCATAGTAAATACATACACACATATAAAAGAATGACGGCTGGCTGGTGAGCTCGGTGGTTCAGTGCTCTTGCAGCCTGTGCCAGCCTGTGGGTTTCATCCACAGCATTGCAAGAAAACAAAAAAGGAATAAAAGAGGAAAAATGTTGTGTGATTTGCTCAATGTCACATTAATTGATGTTCACCAGGCTAATAGATTTATTTGCAAATCACAGGCGGATTTTTAAATAGGAAAAGTGGTAAAATAGCACTAGTTTTGAAAACAATGTGAACACCATCCAAAAACAAGGAGGGGAGGAGGTGGGTGTATTTTGAAGAAGAATTTCACACTAGCAGTTAAAAATGATTCTGGTTGGGAAGGAATGTCAGGAATCTGCAGGGCACAGCTTTCTTCACTCCTTTCATTTGAGAACTGAATCCTAGAACAGGGTGGGGGAAAAAATAAAACAAAGAACATTGCCTATACATCCTTGTAAAGTTTATGCTTTTGAAAATGCAAACACTTAACATCGTATTAACTTGTTCCATGCTTTTAAAAATTCTCCTAAAGGAAGGCGGATGATAAATACAGACCAGAAATGCCCAGAATGTGGGACACTCTGTAAATGACAGTCTCTCTTCTACCCAATCTTTCTACATTTAGTTACTGATAAAATACTCATGCCATTGTGCATAGTTTAGAATACAGGAAACACATATATCTTTCTTCTTAACACATATATGTGTTTCTTCTTAATTTGCATTATCTTTTACCTAAATCAGAATCTTGAAAATAATTAGACATACACCTCAGCCTCTTCACATTTTATCATTATTGGCCCTGTACTTCATTAGACACACCGACTTTTAAATGTCATTTTTACTGCCTGTTGTGAAAAGTAAAACAACAGAAGTGTATAAATCAAAGGACAGCTGCTAAACCTAGTTTGTGCCCTCTCCTCTCACATAAAAATTTTATATATTCTAAGTGTGTTTTTCACCTTCTTCCTACGGCTCATAAACAACAAGAATATATTTTCCCGTTTTCTTTGGATTCAATAGCAAATTTCTCTGTACAAAAATCAGTATAAATGAACATTCCTGTTTGATAACATTCAAAGCTTTCTGATAGTTTCATCAGAGACTCTAAAACTGGGATGACTGTGTAAAAGGTATGTAATTATTTTCTAAACTTGTGATCAGAACAAATTTCCAGAAAGAGAAGAACCCCAAATCCTACCAGCAGTGCCAGAGACCTGCTGTCTCTGAAGATGCCTTCAACATCCACTTAAACAAATGCTTTCTTTTACAAGCCAAAGGGTGAAAAATCATGTTTTGTTCATCTAGTTTTGTACTGATATCAAGGATGCTTATTCCTTTACCAGCCATGTTTTTTAATTTTGTCAGTTACTTGTGATATTTATCCTTTCTTTGCTGAATAATATGCATTTTTATTCAAATTTATTCAAATTTTATTCAAATTTATATCAAATTTTATTTTTATTTTTTCACACTGTTGTTAAAAACAATCCCATTCTATCGTTTTTTTCACTCAGGTTTGTTATGTTTTGTTAAGCACAAAATATTTCATTTTCCCGGTCAAATATATGTGCTTTTCCTTCACTGTCTGCTCCGTTGCTGTTTCAGCCCAGGTTTTCAGGAAGATTAGTAAAGTTCATGTCTATATCCTCTTTCTCCTTGTTTAACAAACTGACTTTCATACATAGTGTAGGCGATGAAATAAACTTTCCTATAAGTATCTAGGTTTCTCTTCCATATTAGTTTATGATTTTTTTTCTGAAAATCCTACTCTTTTGTTGGTTGGTTGGTTTTTGTTTGTTGGTTGGTTGGTTTTTGTTTTCTAGACAAGGCTTCTCTGTATAGCTCTGACTGTAGACCAGGCTAGCTTCATACTCAGAGATCTCCCTGCCTCTTCTTCCCAGGTGCTAGAATTAAAGGTGCCACCACACTGGTCGACAGCTCTATACTCTTAACCACTCAGCCCACATGACACCTCATCTTTCCTTCTGACGTCTCAGGAATCTGTGTATCTGTATTTCCCTTTGAGTACCATTCCTATGTCTGCTGTGTTTGTTTGAAATTCATCGAAAGTGCCCCAACTCTCCCTAAATAAACAGATGGCAAAATTTCCCACTCGAAGCAATTAAAATTTCACATCCACTTTCTTCAATGAAACACATGTGGATCTCACCCATTGCATGAGGAAACTGAAACATTCCAGTGAAGCTGAATTAGTACACATATAAACACAGATAATCTGCTAATGTGTATACTTATTTCCAACTCCTGGATGATGTCATTATGTCAACATTCATGAACCTTTCAACCCACACATCAAATAACAAAGATCCCATGGGCAACATCTAAAAATGGTATTGTCTGTGTTTTAAAAACTGGGTGGAGGGGGAGAGGAGAGGAGTGGGGAGAAACTTGGAAGAGAAGAAAGAGGGGAAACTGTGATTGGGATATAAAATAAACAAATTGAAAATAAAAACTGCCTTCTCATACTTATGTAATCTTATTTTTACAATGATTCTGTGACTCTTTCACTAACAAAATTTTATAGAGAAATGCAAATTAGAAGTTCATAAAATTATGGTTAAAAAATTTAAATAACACATAACCAAATAAAACACCAAAGTTATATAGATCACAGGGAAATTAGAATAAGCAGGTAACTTTTGTGTCAAATTCTAATCACTCCCTCAGCAACAGTGTTTATATGAATAATTTTCAATCTTTATGGTTTTCATTTCCCGATATTCAAAATACTTCAGTGTCTCTCTCACACACTGAATCCCTTGTCTCATTCCAATGAGATATGTCATGCAGAATGGCAATGCATATGGTCTTCAGATGTAGAAACTGGGGTCTCAAGAGACAGATGGAGTTGGCTAAGTCAGCGAAATATAAGAATAGCATATGATTTTAGAAAGCTGAGTTAAATTTCTGTCCTAATATGGAAAGGAATGCATTTTTCTTAATACAACAACTATTCTAGAATTTCAGAACCATGTCATAGTTTATGTTGTAATAACCTACTCGTCTTGATTGCCTCTCTTGGAGATTCATGGAAGCAATTAGTATAAAAAGTGAAGCCCAGACTTTTATTATTTGTTTTATATTTTGAATTCAAAATATTAATGCTTTTTGCACTCATCTTGTGTTTTTGAGATAGGGCTTTGGGGCTGAGGAAATGGCGCTGTCAGTTAAGTGCTTGCCTTGCAAACCTGAAGACCCAAGTTTAGATACCTATAACCAACATAAAACGTCAAGTATAGCTGTGTTTGCCTGTAGTCCCAATGCTGGAGGTAAGAAGCCAAGACTGGATGATCCTTGGAGAATAACTGGGCAGCCTGTCTAGTTGAGTCAATGGGTTTCAGGGTCAGGGAAAGAATCTGTCTCAAAGAGCTAAGGTGGAAGACTAAGCTAAGGAGACTGAAGGAGGAAGACACCTGATGGAAATCTCTGACCTCCACACACATGCATGCATACTCACACACCAACCAATAATTCATGAAACACTCACACACACGGGGGTGGGGCGCGTCCAACATAGCCCAGACTGCTCTTTCATTCCCTATGTCACAAAGGATGTCTTTGAATTCCTTATTCTTCGGTCTTTAGGTCTTTATTTCCCCAAATTCTGGAATTACAGATAAGCACTATGACACCCCCCTATGCCTGCCTTTTATCATTTCCTCCTTTCTCAATAAGCAAAGACTGTCCAGTTTCCCTCAATCTCCAACCACTACATGATTCATATACTATATGCCCACAAGCAGGGATGATTCACTACAATCAAGGTTCTCAAAATCACAATTATTCTTCTTAAAACACAGATTACCACTCCACCCAGGTTTGTCTGGAGTAGAGATTGTTTCTAACAAATTCCCAGGTGGTGCTGACTGTCAGGGTAACACTCTTTGAGAACCACTGTACTAGCACCCCCGCCCCCAAGTGTGCTTTCATAGCTCCCTCCAGAAAATGCTTCAGATGGGCAAGATTCAGGCACGTATCCCATGTAACTTGGCTTCACACTGGAAGAAAAAGAGAATGTTTATCATGACTCATTTCCTCTTTCAAGTTTTTCCAGCCACCAAAGTAGAACCAGAAGAATTACAGGGAAAGCTCACTAGATGCTAAAATGTTAAGATTTCAGGATCCCTGGTTGGAAAAACAGTCTCATGAAAGACCCCTGTGCCATGATATATTTGGTCCTTGCGGAGCTCCTGTCCTCTCCAGGTCTTACTAACTCCCCCTTCTTTCACATGATTCCCTACACTCTGCCGAAGGTTTGGTTATGAGTCTCAGCATCTGCTTTGATACACTGCTCCCTAGAGTTGTTCAAAGGCCCTCTGCGGAAGGCTCCTGTTACTTGTTTTCTCCTACTTCCAATGTCCATCCCATTTGTCTTTCTAAGTGAGTATTGATCATCTTACCCTGGGTCCTCTTTCTTGTTTATCTTATTTAGATAACCTAGAACCCCTGCTCTGATGTAGCCCATGGTAGCTCAGTATCCAAGTGGGTTCCCTAGTTAGGGGAACAGGGACTATATCTGACATGAACTCAATGGCTGGCTCTTTGTCCACCCTCCTATACCTCCCCGAGGGAGGAGCAGCCTTTCTTGGCCAGAGAGGAGGACATTGCAGCCAGTCCTGAAGATACCTGATAAGCTAGGGTCAGATGGAAGGGGAGGAGGACCTCCCCAAGCAGGGGAGGGCCAGGGAGGAGATGAGGGAGGGAGGGTGGGATTGGGTGGAAATGAGGGAGGGGGCTACAGCTGGGATACAAAGTGAATAAACTGAAATTAATATAAAAATAAAAAATTATAAAAAAAATTTCAGGATCCTGTGGCATGATTCCTAAAATCAGTTCTGATAGATAACAGCAATTCAGGCGAGTCATCCCAGCCACACTGGAGGCTGGCACCACAGTGTTCCCAGGAAAGCCAGAGCCCAAGCAGGAGGGTTCTTGGAGGGAGCTCAGAAGCCAGCTCACTTCCTTGGCTTGGCGTGGTGGAGCTGTCAATGGTAACATGTTTTTCCCTGTAGTTATCCAGATATATTACTGGTGATCCATTCTTTTAAGTAATAATTTTCCTACAACTTCTCTACTATCTTTTACAGAAAAAAAAACAATTGCCAATAAGCAACATCTATGAAAATCAAGTGTGTTGATTAAATTCTGGAAAGGCTGATAAAATAATTTTCTTAGAGTTTCTTTGTGTAATTATCACCTCTAGACACCTCCTGGGGGAGTTTTTTAAGATCCATTTTTTATCTCTGTGGAGGAAAATGAGGCATTTTATGCTATGCTATAAAACAATTCTGCATTCTAATTATCATAAGTGTGACTATAATTTTAAATAGCATATTACATTCAGTGCAAAATAATTTGAGAAGTTATCTCATCTTATTTCTTGTTAGGAAATAAGCTGGCTGCCAGCAACACAATAACACATTTACATATTGTAGGAACCACTGACCTTTTAATTCTGATCACGATGAGCCCATTGCATTATATATAATGTTTGGGTCAGCCAGTGAATAAGATGCCATCCAACTGCAATTTTTTTCTGCCTTCTTCCAAAGAGAAGAAAACAGAAGCACAATGGTACTGTTACTGAACACTCAGATTTTTAAATAAGTCATTCTGTATGAGGATGAGTCACAAGTACTTCCTTAGTGATAAAAGTTGTCTAAGTAACGGAGATGCTTCGAGAACGGGACAGTATGTTGGGTTTCAAACCCACAGTCATTTCCTTTACTTAATTGCTAACTGGACTTCCCTGGCTGCAGTTTGAAGCCTGTGTTTGAGCCAGTAACCCAGCAACTGAGACTCACACTGTAGTTTGCAAAGGAGATCAAAACAGTAAAGTTTACGTTTCCACGGATTTGGGGAGTAAAAGTCAGTGTTGTTTCCCCAGGGCTTTCTGACTTCATGAAAAAATTCACTTGGACCTCCATGTGGCCACATCATTATGTAAGCCGTAGAGACAAATTATTTTGTAGAAATGAGAGAAGTAGAAGACACAGCACCTAAGAACATGCTGTGTCCTTGGCCCCAGCAGGGAGCCTGGAACACGTAAGTCCTCAAAATGAATCAGCAGGAAAGTGTTTCTGGTTCTTTCAGAAAGCCCAGTTTGTTAGGAATCTGAGTGAAGAGCAGGACAGTGTGCTGGGTTTCAAACCCACAGTCATGGCTGCTTTAGGATTTCATGGACATTTTAATATGATTGTGTGCTTTCCTTTATTTACATCTTGGTACCGTTACAGGTGCTGCTGTCGTCCCTCCCACATGCCCAATACTTTAAGCATGTCCTATATATATATATATATATATATATATATATATATTTTTTTTTTTTTTTTTAATGAAGCAACTAAGCATTCCTTAGAAAAAAAATCTGATAGAAAAAGCAACAAGATGAATGAGAAAAATTTTAAACTGGATAGCAAACTTACGTGTATTATCAGTAAGGCTTTGGCTTGGCCTTGGAAACTCCTGATTGCTCTTGAACTTTTTGACCTCTCATTCCATGCAACTCTTGCATTATTGTTAGATTTCACAATGTTAGTATCCTGAAGGACTAAAATGTTAACAATCTTTCTCTCCATTCAAACTAGTAGAAAGTGGGTGAGCATCAGGAGTTGTTCTTATTTGTAGAAGTAATACACTCTCAAACTCTGTTCCACTTATTCTATTTCCATTAGCAAATATGAGATAGAATTTTTATCCATTTAATTGTATGCAAGGATCAAATGGTATCACTGTTACCCCATTCTAAAGTTTAGTCAAAAATAGAAAGTGAGTTTACACAGAAAACCCTTAAATGTCCATAATCCTGGAATAATTTGATAAGGACACAACATTCTCCAAATTAAAGTTAGTCCTTCATTAATTAAAATTAGTTCCTTCATCAGAGAAGGGGGAAAATGCAAAGAGACACTGTGCTAAGAATGCCAAGGATCAAAGAGCAGGCCAATCAGTTCATGTTAGAGATAGTCCCTGTCCCCATTACTATGGAACCCACTTGGACACTGAACTGCCATGGGCTACATCTGTGCAGGGGTTCTAGGTTATCTCCATGAATGGTCCTTGGTTGTAGTATCAGGCTCAGAAAAGACCCCTGTGCCCAGATTTTTTGGTTCTGTTGCTCTCCTTGTAGAGCTCCTGTCCTCTCTAGGTCTTACTATTTCCCACTTCTTTCATAAGATTCCCTGCACTGTGCCCAAAGGTTGGCCATAAGTCTCAGCACCTGCTTTGATACCCTGCAGGGTAGAGCCTTTCAGAGGCCCTCTGTGGCAGGCTCCTGACTTGTTCCCTGTTTTCTCCTTCTGAGCAACCTTACCAGGCCACAGAGGAAGACAATGCAACCACTCCCAATGAGACCTAATAGACTAGGATCAGAAGGAAGGACAGGAAGACTTCCCCTATTAGTGGGGTGGGGCATGCGTGGAGAAGGGGGGGAGGGGTTGGGAGGGGAGGAGGGAGCTACAGGGGGGATACAAAGTGACTAAAGTGTAATTAATAAAAATTTTAAAAATAAAAATAAATTAAGCAAAAGAATGCCAAGGAGACTCCAGCAGCACCCCCACCCTGCTGATGAGCACTCACCCTGCCACACAAGTGAGGTGTAGGCTGTTGGGGGAGGAAACTCATCAACAGTCTGTCCAACCTATAGGACATGCATACTAAAGCAAGATGTGAATACAGACATGACAGTGGCCCTATTTGGTAGACACCCAAGAACTGTGTGACTGGATGGGAGACCTGCTCCAGGGGACGCAATACTCTGGTATTATAAACCAGTCCAAAAGTCTGTATCAGGAGATCTCATAGGCTAAAGGGGGTGAGAGTATCATTTTCATATCCTGAAAAAGATATGCTGTCAAATTGTCTTCTAAATATTCATGTTCATAACCATAGACTAGTGTCACTATGAATCTGGAGCAAAAAATGTTCCCTTTTGCAAAGAATGGCAGTGAATGCTGAAACTCATGTAGGAAGTGCTGAAATTAAGCAATTGTTAAGTGCACAGGCCTAAATGGAACATTTATATCATCTGTATTTCCTATTTGAGATTGTTACAAGACTCTTAAGAAGTTAGACTTTATGTACAATTCTATGAAAAACTATCTGCTTTTCCTTCCCAAAGAGAAAGACACCTCTAGAAAAGTATCTTGCAGGTTTTTTAGTCCTCAGTTCTCTTAAGAATGGTGTAGAGATACTGAGGACGCTAAAGATTTTAGCCTATCTAGAAACCAAACACGCTGAAAGCAGATAGCAGGAAGTAAAAGACAGCCAACATGCACTATTTCTGTGAGTGGGTAAGACATGGTATAGAGTGAAAGCAATTCTGCCTCACCTTTACCAGATTTTTTTTTTTTTCTACACTGACTAAAGCTGTATATACCCTGCTTGGTGGGAGACCTTAATGAATAATCATTTGCCTCAAATTAATCTCCCACCTAAATTGTTCTGCCTAGAATGTACTCATTCTCTTGATTACTCTGTCTGGAAAGCCCAGAGGTGCATTTGCTTCTGTCTTTCCTCTATCTTCAGCCTCAAAGAATCACCTCCACTTCAATTTCCTTTGATCTACTACAAATATCTCCTAAGTCAGTCTCCCCATTTCAACTGGACAACATGCAGCAACAAGTATGCCTTTCTCCTCAGAAACCTCAGTGAATTCCCACTGCCCACTGCATCAATTACCAACTCCTCTCCCTGGCATTTGGTCTTCCAACGCATGGTCCCATGCTGGCTTCCAGTTCCCATCCTCCTACCTCAGCTTCAGCTTCACAATCCAGCAACTCTGAGATTCTCCATGTTCTTTAAAAGCTTACACTGATTGGCCAGCCTAGGGAATCCTTTCTCCACAACATCATTCAGACATTTGTTATTGTATACATTTTCTGATCTCCCTCATTTTGGTATAATCTCTTCATCTAAACCCTCCAGCATTTTGTGCATATCTCCACCATGATTCTACTTCACTATTTGTCCAATTTGTCACACACTTTTTTTTTTTTTTTTTGAGACAGGTTCTCCTGTGCTCAGGCTGGCCTTGAACTAGCTATGTAGCATAATGCCTCCACTTCCCAAGTGTTGGGATTATACACATGAGCCACCAGCTCTAATTTCTTTGCTGCTTCTTAATTCCTCCCTACAAATAGGAAAAATTTCTGACTTAATTCACTCTACTAAGAAGCATGGAATAGTGGAGACAAATTATTATTTTTAGTATATGAGCATCATGGTCTTCATTACAACTAAAAAAATTCTTTGAGTATTGTCTCTATTAGTATTTTGGAACAAAACTTGCTTCTGGGTTACCTAGCAATTTATGATGTCATCAAGTGTCACCGGCCAGGTAGCCACACCTAGAAGGTGTGGTTACCTTGCCTCTTAAAGGGACAACCCAACACGTGGTCGCTCTCTTCTCTCTTGCTCTCTCTCTCTCTCTCTCTCTCTAGGTGCCCCCCTTCTTTCTCCCTATCATGTCCTGCTCTCCCTTTCCCCCTTCCTTTTATATCCACCTAATAAAGCTCTTGTACAGAAGATCGGTTGACAGCCTCATCTCTTTTATTAAAAGATCTAACAGTCTCTGTTGTACCATATATGCATTCTCACAGACTCAATATAACATTTCAAGAAGATATGGGCCATGCCTGTCTTCTCTAGTTTCTGGCAGCATGTCTGGCACTGGCTGAATATTCGATAAATATATTCTGAATAAACTAGTAAAAATATGATAATAACATCCCATAAAGTTTAAATTCATCTCATAGAGCCTATGTCTTTAGATCATCTTGGAATTTCAAGAGCAAAATCTTTAAGCAAAGGGGGCTATGACACACAACAGATGCTCTGGTGGAAGCACTGAACATCTGGATGAAGGGGAAGCCAGCTGTAGTGCCACAGGATGGAGGGTCAGAAGAACTTAAACACTGAAACTTGAGTGACAGCAACATAACAGATGCGTGCCTGCAGCTCTCACTGGGACACTATCCCTACTGGACGGAAGAGATACAAAAGTAAGGGAGTGGCCATGGCAAAGGGTCCAGTCCTGTTTCCTCAGGGTAGTGCTCCCCAAAAGAAAAGTTGAGGAAGCTGCTGTGGATGCTGGTCTTTAGGGTGTGAGATGAGCTAAGTCTTATTGTGTTTACAATGCTACCGAAGAAACAGGGCAGAGTTTAGGTGACAATGTTTAACTCCTACGCAAAGAGTATATGTGCATAGAGTGAAAGGGAAAACAAATCCTGATCAGTATTGTGTTTAGTGACAAATTCTATGCCTGTGTCAAATTCCTAGGAATCTGGCACCTACCAGATATTAAATAATTACCCTGCCTGTTTATTTTCTAGGACATGGTGAATATCTAAATGGTATCCATGAATTGAATTGGTTGATTGTCATGAAATCAAGCAAAAAAGACACAATCTTCCCAAAATGGATGGTAAAGTATAGCTTGATGAATGCTGTGGCAACAGTAAGCTAAATTCAATGTGCATAAAATAACTACTATCCAGTAAGTACAGAAGTTAAAACACTTGGATTATTACCTTCATTATCATGACAGACTTTGCCACGGTTTTAGCCTCTTTGGCTTTAATTTTGATACATAAAAACTATGTGTTTGTAGGATGCTATGTGATATTTGTACCTTTGTCAGTGTTTTGATTGTTTAGGTGGAGAGCAGGGTCTCATGGATCCAAGGCTGTCATTGAAATAGCTAAGCAACAACAAGAAAATTGGTCTCAAACTCCTGACTTTTCTGAATCTACTTTCTAGCTAGTCGGATTATAGGTTTGCATCATTATGCCTTATTTTATCCACTTTCTCATTTTTAATATTCACCCAAAAGGATCTGCTAGCTGCAGTTCTCTTGACATGACTTCCTGTGGGCAGCTTTGCCAAAACCTCGGTAGGCCACTAAGCTCTGGTCCTCACGGCTGGCTGGTCTGTCAACTCAAGTCACCCTGTTAAACTGACATGGCCACAGCTTGCAAATTCCAAAATCTCTGTTAGTACTTTACATGTGATAGTGTTTGTGCCTGTCCTAAAAATCGTATGACCATTCACTTATTTAAATACAAAGTTGAATCACACTAAGTCCAGCATTTAAAAATATGGAGCTAGGTTTTCATAGCAATCAAAAGTAAACATGAAAATTAAGAAAGCTATGTTAATAGATTGTTGACTTTCAAAAGTGAAAACATAGTGAATGACAGTAGCACGTTTAATCCAACATCCTGATTTTTTTCTTTCATGAATATCACCTAGTGGGTAAAGCACTATCTATGACTCTCTCTCTCTCTCTGTGTGTGTGTGTGTGTGTGTAATGAAGCAAATTCTTTACCAAGTTTTGTGACTTCTCCACTTCTCTGTGAATGAGTAAAAGTATTTTTGTAGCAGTTTTCGCTTCTTTACTCTCTAAAAAAAAAAAAAAAAACTTTAAAAGGAAGAATAAATTGAAGCGTTCATGCATGTAAATAAACACATAGTTTCATCCATTACGGAGATATCAGAAAACATATCAACGGTAGAGCAAACAGGCCGGGAAGAAGGGCTGCTGTCCAGGTGATGAAGAGGACCAGAGCTGACCGAAGAAGCCGCTCACAACCCGAGGAATTTGCTGTGGGTGTGCACATGGCACCCTGCCACGCCACACCAGAGTCCAGTCCTCCTTTTCCACAGTGACTCACTCGGCAAGAGTCCCCTGACAAAGCCACTGCACCGCCCTGCGATCACCACACCGTGGAGGAGGAAGGACTACCCTCCCTTCTCCCTACAGGGAAATCACTTTTCTCATCCCAGCCACTCCAAGCAGTCTCACAATGGTGACATTTGCTGAACAGTGGCTTTAATAAAAGGCTCTCAGTATGCAGGATGGTAACTTGAGGCACAGGCTAACCCCAGAAATGCTCTCTGGGAAGGACCCAAGGCCTTTCATTGAAAGGGGGAATAAAGAAAGCCACAGCGGGAGAGCTGGGCCCCAGAGGGTCCAGCAGTCTCGACCCTGGCAGCAACATTCCCCAGAACTAACTGAGATGACGTAAGCGCAAGATTGCTTCAAAGAGTCTTGTACAAAAAAAAGCTAGCATAAATCCTTCGTGTGTCTCTAAGCTATTTTACTTAATTGCCAGGTAAGCTGGGAATATACTCTGCCCCAAAGAAAAACAAAACAGGCTCTTTTTCCTTTTCTGTTTACTATTGGACCCACTTATTAATTCTTTCAGTAATCCATAAATCGCCCCCCCTCCAAAGTACTCCCATAAGCCAACTGTGATTTTCTATTGGTGCTCAATCCCAAGGGCCCAGCTTCCCTTTCCTGCAAGCTCCATCTCCCTTGGAGAAAGGAGACCCCTTAATTAATGCCGACTTGCTAACATTGAAACAATAGCCTTGAGTTCTGCATTTCCCTTTGAAAGGCGAAAGTCACTGGATCTAAACAGCACCCAGCACCTGAACCTTTTGTCTGTGAACAGTTGTGTCTCCATTTTAGTTAGATTTCACGAATTCTTGTGGAAAACAAAGTCTGTGACGTTATCCAGACCAGTCACTAGAATCTGCCCTAAAACAACACAAATCTGTTTCACCAGTCTATCACTTGAGTTACATAACTTCCTTTCATTTGAACTCATGCATCAAATTGGATTTTTTTTTTCTTTTTTTAAACAACACCTAATAAATTCTTGTCTGACTCTGGTTATCTTTTAATGAATTCCACGTTCAGAAAAGGCCGTAATCATTGAGCTTGCTTTTGAAACTAACAATGTAGTTTCCTCTTTCACCCAGAACTTAGGGTGTGGTTTCATGCAGGCAGAACAGAGGGAGGGAAACGCGGGAGGGAACTTAGCAAGAAAAGCCTTTCTGAGTGCATTTAGGGTCTGGGAGGGGTGGGAGGTGCTCTGTGGCTTTCCTGGGTCTGTAGGAGTTTCTTCCTAAGGAGAACTCAGGCACACTCTGGGGTTTCCACAACCATCAAAAAGGCAGTCACGTTCAAAGTTAGTTAAAAACTTGGGACAATAAGTTTGGAGCTCTAGGAGTCTGGAGTCAATCTCAACTAACGGTTTTCCCTGAACCGCTAGATGATCCCCTCAGGATTCCGTGAGTCATGGCCACTGACTCAGCGACCCCACCCTTAGCCCTGGCTTTACTCCAGGGGTAATGGATCCTGGTTCTCTGGAGTTGGACTGAGTCCGTTAGATCCCGGGACACGACCACCCCAAACAAGCCTTCTGCAGGGGATCCCAGCGCCTCGCCTTGAGCCTGATTCCTTGGTTGTGTGCTTCTCCACCCCCAAACTCGAGCCCTCTTTGTTTCTCTCTCCCCGCCTTCCGATCTGCAGGACCGCTTTTGCTGGCTCTTCCTGCTCCTCTGCTCACCGATCTCCCCTCCCACCCAGTCCCAGAAGACCGCAGCTCTGCGACCGCGCCCCTCCCACCGCCGCGCCTAGTCCCACGCCCCTTTGGCGCAGTGCCAGGGACCACTTTACTCAACTTTCCGGGGTCCCCCCTTTCCCGGTTTATCCATCCCGCTACCCCTTCTTTCCCAGCAGCCTAGGGGTGAGCAGAGAATTTAGGTGATCATCCGGAAAGCCCCCGAAAGTCCTAGCCCTGTCCAAGAAGTAACGGGACTGTGCTCAATCCCCGACAGCCCGGGAGGAAGGCTCCGGGGAGGGGGGAGCCCCCTGCACCCCTCCTTCCTCACTTCTCTCTGGGTCTCCATTGGCTGGCTGGCTCCGCGGCTAGGATGGCAGTGGGAGGGGACCCTCTTTCCTAACAATGTTATAAAAGCAGTGCCCTTGGCGGGGTCCAGTCCTCTGCCACTCGCGCTCCGGGACCACAGAGACAGCGGCGCTCCCACGGTTCGCATCCACCGTGCTCTCGCTCTTCTCTCGGAGCCAGCCCTCGCAGCCGCAGCAGCCCAGCCCATCCTCCGAAGCCATGTCCACCAGGTCCGTGTCCTCGTCCTCCTACCGCAGAATGTTCGGTGGCTCCGGCACCTCGAGCCGGCCGAGCTCCAACCGGAGCTACGTGACCACATCCACCCGCACCTACAGCCTGGGCAGCGCACTGCGCCCCAGCACCAGCCGCAGCCTCTATTCCTCGTCCCCCGGCGGCGCCTATGTGACCCGCTCCTCCGCCGTGCGCCTGCGGAGCAGCGTGCCGGGTGTGCGGCTGCTGCAGGACTCCGTGGACTTCTCGCTGGCCGACGCCATCAACACGGAGTTCAAGAACACCCGCACCAACGAGAAGGTGGAACTGCAGGAGCTGAATGACCGCTTCGCTAACTACATCGACAAGGTGCGCTTCCTGGAGCAGCAGAACAAGATCCTGCTGGCCGAGCTCGAGCAGCTGAAGGGCCAGGGCAAATCGCGCCTGGGCGACCTCTATGAGGAGGAGATGAGGGAGCTGCGCCGGCAGGTGGATCAGCTCACCAACGACAAGGCCCGCGTCGAGGTGGAGCGGGACAACCTGGCGGAGGACATCATGAGGCTGCGGGAGAAGTAAGAGCTGGCTCTTGGTGGGCCAGTGGGAGGGAGGGGGGTTCTGGGCCCTGAGCGAGGGCTGCCACGCCCTTGGGGCTGGGGCTGGGGCTGGGGCCGTCTGCAGGAGAGCAGAGGAAGCGGCCCCACCCTAGCCCTCAACTTTGCAGTGAATGTTTCTTGCTAGCCCCACTCGAGCACTTCCCCTGAACTTTTAGAAAGTTTGCTAGCCCCTTCTTGCGGGCTTGAAGGAGGAAAGGATGGGTGTGAAGGACTCCAGACAAAGAGATGGCAGAGGCGTCCGGGATGTAGGGCACGGGGTTCGTCGTGCAAGTGCCGGGAAGGGCGGTGATTGTCTTTTCAGTGTGCCCCAGCACTGAAAAGCGTGCTGCCAGCTCTACAGGTTGCTGGGGTGGGTGGAGGTGTCACGGCAGCGCTGGCCTCCAGGCTTAGCAGCTTGGCGGTTGGGTGTGGTCGCCCCGCCCCCAGCGGTTTCCCAGTTCCCCTTTGGCTAACGCACTACTGCTTCAGATTGCAGGAGGAGATGCTTCAGAGGGAAGAAGCGGAGAGCACCTTGCAGTCCTTCAGACAGGTCTGTGGATTGCTTTTTCACTTGCAGCCAGCAGCCGCGTGCAGCCATCCCACGCACGGTTCTAAAAGTTTTTTCTCTCGGGTTTTAAAAGGTGCAAAACTTCACGTCTGCGGGAAAAGCCCCCTGGTGGCAGAAAGTACACAGACTGAAAAATCTCCATTATTTATGCCAATCCTTAGACTTGAAGACATTTTTTCCCCTACTGCGTTTCTAGATTTCTCTCCTCCCATTTTCCCCAAAAAAACATTTTCCCTTTCATTTTTTGAAACATACTGGCATTCTGATTTTGAACGGTTACAGTTTGGTTAGATTGTGGTTTGAGAAAGTGGAGTTGGCTAAGTTCCGCAAGGTCACAGAAAGCACAGTTGCTCCCTAAAGTTTGAAATGTAGAATACTCTGGAGGATGAGAAAATTTAACTGGCACTAAGCCAAGTTCTCTTTCCTCCTCCGAGGTTCGGCACTGCATGAGAGCTAGCTCAAGTGCCGTTGCACAACTATTTTTGTAATCTAACAAGGGTGAAAAGAAGCCATCTGTTCCCGCGGCTGAAGGGTGTTAAAGGTTTCTATGGTCTTCACTATGGAATGTAGATACGGACGTTCTGGCAAATGCGGTGGCTCTGGACAGAAATAAAAGGAGCCTTTGTGTTCCAGGGCAGCTTTGCAACAGGCTACATTCTTATTGAATATGTAATGATCTAGCCACAGTTCCAACTGGACACGAGTATTTGCTAACATCCGTTATCTAATGTCTGGCCCGGGCTTGGGAGGTATGTGTTGTACAGAGTTCTTAAAGCGGCAGTCCTCCCTCGCATTTGGAAAGGTCCTCTTTGTGGGGTTGTAGACTCACTAGCACCCTCCGCAAACAAAATGAACCCTAGACTGAAGAATGGAGTTTTATATGGAGGAGGGATTTGTTTAGTTTTGCTCCAAAGTTAGGCATAAATTTAGCATCCCAAAGCAGACCAGTACGGTCTTGTCCCCGGGAACACTTGTCACGATCAACTGCACAGCTCTCCAGATGAAGGCTTTACAATAGCACTTTGAAGGTGAGGGGCATTTGCATACTCCATGGCAGTACAAGACTATGTGATTAAGTCTAGTCACTGGGCATTTGTGGTCACCGCCCAAGAAATGTTTTCTGCAAAGCACTGAGCTAATATGCAGCATTTCTTATTTATGGACTAAAGAAAATGGTTTCATTTGCTTAAATGAGATGGCACATTTTATTGAACTTTTTCAAGGAAGTTAGTCCAATATCATTTAGATCTTTTTGAGGGCTTAGTGGAAGTGAGAAATGAATGCTACTATGCTCAAGTTTCCTTTTTATTAGTAGTATTTTCTTTGAGGATGACAGAGTAACTCAACATTTTAGGGCTGTAAGGCTATAAACTATATTGCAAATAGGATTGCTTACAAGAGAAGGAACGGAAGTATCCCAACATTCTCTTGCAAGATTTCACATTCTGGGTTAAATTGCATCATTTTATAAATTCTGTAAAGGAGTCTAATTATAGTTTCATCATAACTGTTTTGACCTATCAACCTAAAACAGGCAAAAATCAATGAATTAATGCAGTGATTTTTTTTTAAGAAAGATAGAAATAACCTATAGAATGAGTCAGGGAAATATATATATATATATATATATATATATATATATATATATATATATATATATATATATATCTCAGAGAAGGCAAAACCAATATTGTTCAGAATTCAGTTTCTTTTTCTTCTTGCCTGATAAGCATATCTCTGTAAATGCATGACCTGAATGTGAATAATGAATTACTACTCCATGGGAGTCCCTCCTGGGAAACTAGATGCCAGATAACTGATTAAGTATCAGAAAGTTTGAACACAGAAAACAAAAAGAGCTTGCACATTTGTTAAACCTCTTGAGCTCAGTTTTTAAGACTTTTTGTGTGTCTGTGTCTGTGTGAGTATACAGGACATTTGTGCAGGCGTGCACAAGGCCAGATCTCCTGGCGATGGGTTTGTGAGCTGCCAGATGGGGGTGCTGTGAACCAAACTCAGAACCTCCGAAAGAGGCATACTCTACCTGCTAAGCCATCCCATCAGTATCCCGACACCACACACTTCAAAAACATACTTTGTTTTCATTTTTGGAGCCCTCATTTTTATACCACATGCACTCATGCAGGCGTGAGGTTGAAGAATCTTAGCAACAACTACCATCACCAAAATTCTTTTTAAAAAATTAAATGTTGTGACACTGATTTTCAGGCTTAAAACTGACTACTCTTCTGTAGGACCTGGAGTTCACACCCCTCTGTGACTCCAGTGTCTGGGGATCTGGTGCCGTCTTCTGTTTTCACAGCTACCACATGCCATGGTTTACTTACATACATGCAGGCAAAACATCCATATACATAATATAAAATGCAAAAAAAAAAAACCCTAATATAAATAGAAGAGAAAAAAGATAGACTTCAGCACACACCCCCCCACATCATCTTTTCTCTTTTCAAAATAGGATGTTGACAATGCATCTCTGGCCCGCCTTGACCTTGAACGTAAGGTGGAATCCTTGCAAGAGGAGATTGCCTTTTTGAAGAAACTGCATGATGAAGTAGGTGACACCACATTCAGCAGGTGAACAAGGCTGAGCCCCGCCCATTTGTCTACTCTGACCTCTCTGTGTCTCTTCTTTCCTCAGGAGATCCAGGAGCTGCAGGCCCAGATTCAGGAACAGCATGTTCAGATCGATGTGGATGTTTCCAAGCCCGACCTCACTGCTGCCCTGCGTGATGTCCGTCAGCAGTATGAAAGTGTGGCTGCCAAGAACCTCCAGGAGGCAGAGGAATGGTACAAGTCCAAGGTATGAAAGGAGCCAGGATGGCAAGAGTGACCGAAAGCCTTTCACTCTTAAACACCTGCCTCTTATTCCACCAGCATCCCTCAGCTCTACGCAGAAGCTGGCGTTAGCAGGTGCCATCATTGCTGTTTCAGTGCCCCCATCACTCACCATGCTTCCTTTAGCAAGGCTGACTCCCTTTCTGCTGTTATCTTCTTCTTAGACTTCAAAGAACACCTTGCTCCCATGCTCTTGACTGCCACCATTAGGAAAGAACCTCACTAGAGCAGATGCTGTTTGAAAATGCAATGCCAGTGTGTTTTCTTCTTTTACTTCTCTTTCCCTGTTCCCAAACAGACATTTAGACATGTTCTAGAAACACCCAATCAGAATACAGAGGACTCTTCTAAGAGAGGGAAAAGTCTTGGGAGGTGGGCGACCTCCATTTCTGATTTCTTCTTGACAGTTTGCTGACCTCTCTGAAGCTGCCAACCGGAACAATGATGCCCTGCGCCAGGCGAAGCAGGAGTCAAATGAATACCGAAGACAGGTGCAGTCCCTCACCTGCGAGGTGGATGCACTTAAAGGAACTGTGAGTACCATGAGCTAAGGGGAGAAAATGGTGGGCTCAGACCCTTTCTGTTGACTAGGTTAACAAACCAAACACACACACACACACACACACACACACACACACACACACACTTTTATCCAATGAGAGGGAGTTTAGAGTTGGCACAAGAGTACACTCCTATAATCTCAGCACTCTGGAGACTGAGGCAGGAGGATTATAAACTCAAGGTTAGGCTAGGCTCCATGTAAAAACTATATCTTCACAAAACGAAACGTGGGACTGGATGCTTGTGTTCTCCATCCGAAACTAGTGGGCACTTCCTGCTAAGAGAATTACTGCCCAGGATTCATAAATGTTTCTGTGGTAACTGGAGTTCCTGGGAAATCACATGAGAAGCCCTTCTCCCTTTCTGCAGAACGAGTCCCTGGAACGCCAGATGCGTGAGATGGAAGAGAATTTTGCCCTTGAAGCTGCTAACTACCAGGACACTATTGGCCGCCTGCAGGATGAGATTCAGAACATGAAGGAAGAGATGGCTCGCCACCTTCGTGAATACCAAGACCTGCTCAATGTTAAGATGGCTCTTGACATTGAGATTGCCACCTACAGGAAGCTGCTGGAAGGCGAGGAGAGCAGGTATAGAAGGCCAAGTAGAAAGTGTGAATTACCTCACAGCCTTTCTAGGTCCACCTCCTTTCACCTAGAGACCATTTCTCCAGGGTAGCTCCGCCTTTTATAGACAAGGAACTTAAGGCTGAAAGAGAATAACTTGCTGTAGTCAGAGCTAATTAATAACAGAGCAGATTTGAATCCACAACCATGCTAAAGTCAACAATTTTCGTCTCTCAGTCCTCTGGTACACTCCCCTGTGAAGAAAATGCTTGCAGTTATTTAAATGTGCTGAGACCAACCACGGGCTAACAGCAATAGATTTTTCTACTTGATGAAAACGTGTTCCTCCTTCTTGTTGAAGTGCTTGGTTTGTAAGGTTTTCGTTTGTGTGTTTCTCTTTTTTATAGGATTTCTCTGCCTCTTCCAAACTTTTCTTCCCTGAACCTGAGAGGTAAGCACATTGTTTCTTTTTACGGGAAGAAACGTCACAAATCTGTAACCAGTTACTGTCTCTAGTACAGCATCCACTTTTTAGTCATTTCCTGAGCAGTGCTATACAAAAGGGGATCTGGTGAAACACGATTTCCTTTTTATAAATAGATATTTATCCATCTATCCATTTTATTTTCTAAATATGTTTTGAGGTTATGATATAATTATATCATTTCCCCCTTCCCTTTGCTTTCTCTAAGCCCTCCCATGTACCACTCCCTGACACACATGACTGTCTGTTAAATTCATGGCTTCTTTTTGTTTAATTGCTGTTACACACATACATACACACATATCTGTGTATTTATCAATCTAGCTAGCTAGCTATGTATTCCTAGGTAAATGAACACAATGGATCATTCTGTAGAATGTTACTTCTCTGTCTATGTTCCAGGCTTGATCATCTGGTACTGGACACATTTCCTTTTTTATTATAGTTTATACGACTGCTGGGACCAGACCCAGGGCCTACGGCTAAGCAGGTGCTCTCCCACTGAGCTACCCTCCTAGACTGACACCCTGAGTTTCAAACTCAAGTACACTCCTGCCTTCCACACCCTGTTAAGTGTAGACTCTCATTTGCTTCCTGGGAGTCTCAGCCTGATTGAAGGAGGCTGTAGTTCTATATATTCAAACAGATAGTGCTTTGTAGGATTATGTATGAGTAGCCCTTTAAACACCTGCAAAAATAAAGGCATAACGCTTTGGGTAAAATGGTTACTTTTTAATTTTTTTTTAAATATTTTTGTGTTCTTTTTGTTTTTAATTCAGAAACTAATCTGGAATCACTCCCTCTGGTTGACACCCACTCAAAAAGAACACTTCTGATTAAGACGGTTGAAACCAGAGATGGACAGGTTGGTAATTTTTAGATAATGAATAAATATACAGCCATATCAAATAGGTATCAGTCCCCTTTAAGTCAGTGAGCATATATGCCAGGTGCAAGCAACTAAATTTCAAGGTCCCTACTGGAAAAATAGCTCCCAATTCCACCAATACAACAACTAACTATTTGGTCCTTGGATGTCACAGCAAGCTTCCTGCACTCCAAAGTTTGTACTTTGAAATGGGAGTAAGATAACCCTGAAGGTACCTCCGAGCTGAACTGCCTTAAACTGCTTCATTTAATGACCTCACTGAATATCAGGGGAGGGTTGACATTGGAAATGTCAGCTTTCTGTCAGTGACTGTCACGTATGTAATAGTACAAGGACTGAAATATGCTCAGTCAGTTTCTTGTTACCGCTCCATGCCAGGGAAGAAATGGTTACAGGTAATTATAATTACAGAAGCTCAGCATTGCATGAGGATATAAATGCATTTGCCGTACATCTTAATACATCTTGGGTGCTCTTGAGGTTTGTATTTAGGATTGCTATGGCAAACTTCCCTATACTCAGTGTTCAGGTATTCTTTTGTATGTCACAACCTTCCACTGGAAACTTACACTGCCTGCAGGAGGAGGCCACCTTGGCAATGTGTCTCCCTCTAAACCCTTGATTCAGCATAACCTCCCTTCCAGCTCAACACATTCTGTCTGATTAGGGCCGTGTCTCCTTACTGTGGTTGATTTTTGTTTCTTTTTTGAGCAGGTGATCAATGAGACTTCTCAGCATCACGATGACCTTGAGTAGAAACTGCACAGACTCAGTGCAACAGCGCAGTACCAGCAAGAGGAAGAAGAAAAAAAAGAAATTGTATTTTAGGGAAACAGCTTTCAAGTGCCTTTACTGCAGTTTTTCAGGAGCACAAGATAAATTGGGGATAGAAATAAGCTCTAGTTCATAACAACTGACACCCTTAAAAGACGTAGGGTAGGTTTGCCACATAATCTAGTTTATGAAGAAATCTTGTGCTAGAATACTTTTTAAAGTATTTTTGAATACCATTAAAACTGCTTCCCCTCCCCCCCCCAGTAAATATCTGACCAACTTGTTACTGCTTCAATAAATCTTCAGAAATACTCTCTTGGTGTGTCATTTTATAATATCTGAACAACTCTCTTCAGCTTGGTTAACTTGTTTAACATTGCACTTAGGTTTTTCAGTTCAGTTTTCGAGCTAGCTTCCCAAGAGAGCCATCGCTTCTTCTCCATTGTTCATTGTTTTCCCTGGGGATGGGTGTGTGACTTAGCTGTGGGGGTGTGCTTACATGCACACGCCCTTGGTTCGCTTTCTAGTGCATGAGTATGAGGCCCCGAGTCTGAACTCCAGGAACCCATGTATAAAGCAGAACATGGTAGGATGCACCTTAATTCCAGCACTGGGGAGGGCAAAGACTAAAGACCCTTGGGGCTTGCTAACCATCCAGTTAAGACAATTTGGGAGCTCTAGGCTCAGTGAGAGACCCTTTCAAAAAGTGCACGTGTGTGCACACACACACACACACACACATACATATATACAAAGGTACCTGAACACACACGTCACGTACTACGCACACAATAAAATAAAATACATGCGATTTTATGATGACTCCACAATATGTCAGAATGACGGCCATTCAGTAGAAGCTGTACTTTGTGGTATGGCCTGTTTCTGGCGTAGAGTAATGGCGACACAGGAAATGTAGCTGTGGCTTCTACACGGCCACACAACCACAAGGGAAGACAACCAGCACTTCATACTGTAGTATAGGGTGTTAAGCAGGTTTGATTTCTTAAATGCACTTTCTGCTTATGCTTTGATACAAGGGGCATATCAAGATGTAACCCCACTTGCAGGAGTAGGACACCTGTATAAGAGTTAGTGTGAGCCAAAATGTTGACAGTTCTCTTTAAAATTAGTTAAGCTGTATTTGGGTCCAAGCATGATCTTAATTTTGAGACATAAAGTTCCTACAGTTAAAAAATAAAGAAGTCTTTTTAGCTCGTGCTATGTCTGTGTAGCAGAAGCTCCATTACATGAGTTAGAACTTCATGCAATGGCTGAGACGCAGATTCACGTCTTCCTGTAGTGAGATGGAGAGGAGCTGCTAGATGTGGGTGCACACCTGCAACCCCAGCTCTTGGAAGGTGGAGGTAGGAGGATCAGGAGTTCAAGGCCAGCCCCTACCACATACTGAGTTCACATCCAGCATCAACTACATGAGCCACTGTTTTATAAAACAATAGAACAGACGTAAAGGAATAAAGTTCACAGGTATAATTTATAAAACTGGAGTATCTTATGCTCTTCTGTATGAATACGTAGCTCATAAGAGCTTCCTACCTATATGCCTACTGAGGGATGTATAGAGATTTATAAAGCAAAACTTTTTATATGCCCATCACTCAGGGTTTCCCCCTTGCAGCCAGCGTAGTTGTCATTCAAGATGGATCCTCTGGTAAGTAGCTAGAGATTCTGTGGATAATTTTCACGTTTGGATAAATGTATCTAACAATATAAAACCTCTATCTTTCCTTCTGAGGAGTTGAAGTTATTATGTTAAAGTGTGCTAACTCAAAGTGCATATGGTTTCAAAGCCTGGAGCAATAGAAAAGTACACCCAAAAAGCCTTGGCCATACCATGAGAACGGGCCTTTGGATGGTGGGTAGAACTGAGTGAAAAAAGATGGAATGGAGTAGGGTTGCTGTGGAGCAGAAGCCCCCCTGTCCTTCCCTAAGGTCTAAATTCCTATTATACTACGATTATCCACCCCTTCAGGAATGATAAGCAGGCACTCATTTTTCTTTGTTTGTTTCCATCTCTCTTTGGAGTCAAGGGAATTTGCTCAAAGCCTTGCCCACAGGGTATGACATGAGCTGTGGTTTATTACATCACATAGTTACAGACACAGCAAGAGTAGAGAAAGTATGGGCCACTGAAGTCAAAGTTTATGACTGCTGTATCACCACAATTTGTGTCTGTATGTGTTTGTGTGAATGTGTGTGTATCTGTGTGTTTTGTAAATGTATTTCTTGAGTGTGTCTGTGTGAATGTGTCTATGTATGTGTTTATCTGCTTGTGTCTCTGCGTGTTTGTGTGTGTGTATGTACATCTCTGTATATATTATGTGTTTGCTTGTGTGTACGTGTATATAGTATGTGTTTGCTGTGTGCATATGTGTGTGTATTATGTGCTTGCTTGTGTGTGTGCCTTCCCAGCACATCGAGTTTTTGTTTGTTTGTTTGTTTTGTTTTTCAGACAGGGCCTCACTATGTAGCCCTAGATGGCGTGACTGGGCTTGTCACGAACTCAGTGATATGCCTGTTTCTAATTTCTGAGTGTTGGGGTTAAAGCCACGAACCATCACACCTACTCACCTGGCTTTTTTTTAATGTGTCAATGAAACTCAGGTCTTCATGTTCAAGGCAAGCACTTTACCACCTGAACTGCACCCTCCCCTCAGAACAACTATTAGCAGAGCTTCTTTTCTAACCCATACACCTTTTCAATTGGACAGTAGATGATACCTGGTCATTACGTCTCTAGAAAAATCTAGTAGGGAAAGAACCATGAATGTGTCTGGCTCTCTAACACCACATGTTACAGCTGCTGTATCAAGTGCTGATTGCAGTGACTGGTGGAAACACTTGCGTATTTATGACTTGATGGTGGTTGATGCCTATAATCTCAATACTTAGGAGGCAGATTCAGGTAGATTGCTGCAAGCTTGAAGCCAGCTTCAGCACAAAGTAAAAATGAACTCTGTGAGTATCCCAGATCCTCAGACCCACTTCTGCATTGGAAGTAATAAGTACAATGGAAACTTATTGTACATGATAATAGTATTTTTCCCTCATTGAGCTTATGATTCATGTATATCAACAGGATTGGAAAAATAAATACACATGATTTTTTAAGCAACATTGTCTGTCCCTTATTCATTTCTGCAATGTTCTCAGTGTCCTAGTCCTATTTTCCATCTCCCCTCTCCTTTCTAACTAAATTTTGGCTTCTGAGACTTATGAGACTGGAACCCCATTGGTCACATATTCACTTTCTTCGTTTATGTGACCCTTTAGCAGTTAGTACCATTTAAAGCTACGTCTTTTCCAGAGGGTGAGAAGGACCAAGGCAATAAGGAGTGCTGCCAAAACCCATTGACAAAGTCCCTGACAGCTCTGTCCAAAATCACACCAGGAATTGAGGTGTTGGGCGTGGAATTCATCTCCCTTATCAGTGACGGTCAGACATTAGACCTTAATGGAAAGCCTCCTGGGAAACCATCTCATAGGATTTCAAATCTCATTAAGGCTTCTTTTATTTTTATCTTTAATTATACTGTTAGCATTATCCTTATCTTCTAGTTTGAAAAACTAATAAAAGGAGACTATGTTCTTATCACCTAGGGTGAAAGCTGAGATAAATGTTTGGTTCTTTCATGTATAACATTAACCTAAGATTAAAGGAGATTATTTTCTGTAAAGTAGGGGATGGGGAGAAAGAATGACGACATAAAGTGTGAGCCTAAACAAATTAACAAGAGGATTGTGGAAGGCCGGAAGACAAAGTGAATATGAAACCTCTTCTCTCATGGCAGTGACAGGTGAAGAAGCTTCTGGCCACATAAATGCAACCAGCCTGCAATGTACAGCAGTTGTCTGCCTTTCCCTCATCAGCTGTTAACATGGACACCAAGAATCCAAAGTCTCTTTGTTATGGCTACAGACTGACCTGGGTACCACTTAGAGAAGTGGAGAGCGACATCAGCTTCTATTCTAACTGTTGTCTGAATGTCCGCACCCTCTCCCCCCAAGAGGCATACAGTGAAACCTATTTCCCAGTGTGACTAGTGTTCAGGGGTTCTGCCTTTGGGAGGTGGCTTGGCTGGGAGGGCAGAGCCCTCATGGATGGGATTTGAGTGTTCAGTAAACCAGTCTGGGGAATTTATCTGACACTCTGTCTGGCGGGACACCAAAAGAAGTCACCACCTATAAACCAGGAAGCAGTTTCTCACTAGGTGCAGACTCTGCTGGTGCCTTAATCTTGGATGTTCCTATGAAATAGTAAACAATGAGTGTCTAAGTAACTATATGGGATTCAACGTAACTATGTGTTATATCAACCCAAACAGATTAGGAAAATTCTGTCCCTAAGCAGTTTTCACAGGCTTTCTGAAACAAGCAAGGAAGTTTCTTAAACAGATAGTCCCTCTAACCTCTTAGACTAGAGATAAATAAAGGGTCAATATTGCTATAACACAGGGTGGTTTATATAAAAAAAAAACCCCATATGTTATTGAAAATAAGTTCTAGAGACCAGGGAGTCAAGGTCCAGGTGCTGGCAGAAAGACTCAGTAAACCTGAACAATGTTATTACAATTGAATTAGTTATTAAATCTTCACTACAAGATAGTAGCAAGAAAAGATGTCCAACAGTTGAGTTGAACATATAAAACTATTTAATATATAAGTGTTAAATCATAATAAATGACTTCATAATCATAAAAATTATATTATATGTGTCATTCATTTATATTACTAAAACAAACAACAACAACAACAAAACACCTCAGAAGTTTCCAAAGATTAGGAATCTGGTGCCACCCAGTAACTTCTGTGTGCAGAAGCAGAGACCTACAGCCAAACACTAAGAGGAGGAGGAAGGATTGTAAGGGTCAAGGATCAACTAAACAGAGCTCATAGTGGCTTTCAGAGACTCAAGTCACAAACATAGATCCAGCATGGGTTTGAGCTAGGTCCTCTACATATATTCTATGATTGTATTGCTTGGTATTCTTGTGCAACTCCCAGTAGTGGGACTGGGGGTGTCTCTGACTCTTTTACCTGCACTTGGTGCCCTTTTTCTTCTACTGGGTTGTCGCATCCAGCCTTGATACAAGAGTTTGTGCCTAGTCTTAGCGTATCTTGTTAGGGTATGATCAGTGGATATCTCTGCTCTTTTTTTTTTTGGTGGGGTAGTCAGGATGTAATGTATGAGAGAAGAATAAAATAAAAAATAAATAAATTATGACGTAGAAAAACATTAAAGCTTAGACTTTGGAGTCAGGGATGTCTCAAGCCCTACCCACACAATTCAGGGGACGCTTTCTTTTTGATAAGCTGCTTCTATCTGATGTAGAAGCCCAAACTGGACAATAATGGTTCTACCACAAGAATTGGGAGAATGAAAAGATACAATGCATGTGACATTCTATTATTTGTATAGTTGCCCCGCCCAAACTCATTAAAGTACAATTACCATTGCAACAGTACTTTGGTGAGACATTTAAGAAAGGCTTACACCACGACTCCTGATGAGATTGGTGCTGTTATAGGGGCTTCTTGTGGCCTCTCTTGATCGTATATATAATCCAAGATCAGGGCATAGCAAGCTTGGTTTCTGCTAAGATCCCAGTCTCTGCTTCCAAAATGGTAACTTGTCATTGCATTGTCTGGAGGATACAGAAACCATGTCTGCAGATGGTGCAACAACAGAAGAAATGAGAACAGATGAATTCTTCTGGATGTTCTTTTATGTGAGCAGAGACCTCATGACACATTCGCCTTCTAAAAGCCACACTTCTTAGCACTTATGTGTAGGGAATTTTTTGTCAACGTGAACTGTAAAGGGGTCATAAACAATAGCCTAACTTCAAACTCAGAATTAGGACATGATGGGAAATGTATACTATAACCCCATTTTATACATTGATACAGAAGCACACATCGTAATGAAAAAGAAAATCAGCCATGCAAGTTATGTTGACCAAGGTTCTGCCAAAGAGAAGGGGTGAATTAGGTAGAGCAGGTGCTTTGTTGTGAAGGGTGAATGGGAAGAAGGGAGTGGATAGGTGAGGTGAATCCCAGGCATGTATCCCAGGTCTTACATCAGAGGAAGAAGGGAAGGAAAGATAGAACAAGAGTTGTTGCAGACAGCAGAATAGAGAAGGCTTCAGGCAAGCCAAATAAGGCACCCTCAGGTCACTTGCTCAGTGGAGCAGCCTGCGGCCATGGGCCAGGACCACTGGCTTCCCCATATGTGTGCACTGGTTGGGAACAGCTGAGGGTCCTGAACCACATGTTGTGGCAGGTGCAAGTGTCTGTTAATTATACTCCTGAAGCAGATGTTAGTGACATATTTTTCTGTCACTACACAAATATGATAATACAATGTTTTAAATATTTGTGTGCGCTTCAACTATGTTAAAATTATTTGTATGCTGAGTATGTCTCTGACTTGCAAGGTTAATCAAATCAGAAGCTAATATTTAACTGGCTAAAGGGAAAATAAAAAAAACATATGATCAGTGTTGGTATAATGCTCTTTTAAAATGTATATGCCTTACCCTTGTTAATTCAAATGCTGATTTTCCCACCCCTAACTCTCTGGTTTCAATCTGGATATTGCATTGTGATACTCACTATAAGCATCCTGTCTCAACTCTTGTGTAAACAGGACAAAATAAAGCAACTAGATACAGTGTTGCGCAATGGGAGGAGCCAGAGGACAGGAAAGAGGGGAGGAGCTAGAGAGCAGGAAGGAGTGGGAGGAGAAAATGTGAGAAGAGAGCGAGGAGAGAGAGCTGGAGGAGAGAGCTTGGAGGACATGGAGCATGAACCAGACCTAACATTTCGCAAAAAGCAAGTAAAATGTGGGAAATCTAAATGTAAGGAAACTGAGGGCTTGGAGGTTTAGGAGGGCGTAAATATTGCCCAGCATTGTGTTCTAGGTTAACTAAAAACCCAGTCTCTGTGTGGTGATTTGGTTATACAGCTGTTTAAGATTAACAGCAAGCATTACAAGAAGATAAAACAATAGTAAATTTTAATAACTTCACACAACAGATCAGATTGATAAATGGAAAAAAAAACACCTCTGTCTAACTGATCATTTAATCTTTATGTATATGCTCTCCGAATAGAAATACAAAAACTTCAAAAGAAAACTTTATGTCAGGAAAAAGTGCACAGTCAAGAGCAAGGCCAGGAATGGTGGTATACACCTGGAATCCAAAACTTGGAAGCCTAAAACAGAGACATTGTGATTGGAGGCCAGCTTGAGCTCATTGGTCCTAGAAGACTAAACAGAACAAGAATAGCTACACCAATGGAAGCTCAATATACAAGTGGGCGCCCTAGTAAGGGGGACAGGGGCTGTCTCTGACATGAATTCAGTTTCTGGCTTTTTGATCACCTCAGGGGTACAGCCTTACCAGGCCACAGAGGAAGACAATGCAGCCAGTCCTGATGAGACCTGATAGGCTAGGGTCAGATGGAAGGAGAGGGGGACTGGGGAAGGAACAAGGGAAAAGAAGAGAAAGGGAAGGTGGGATTGGGAGGGAATAAGGGAAGGGGCTACAACTGGGATACAAAGTGTATAAATTGTAATAAATTTTAAAAAATTTAAAAAGAATAGCTGCAAAAACCCAAACCAAACCAAACCAAAACCAAAACAACAAAGAATAGCTATTATCTTCACTCCAAACCATACTACTCTATAGGAAAAAAATGATAATTAAATCAAAATAATGAAGGCATTTTAAAATCATGGATTATAAATGACATTACTGCTTATCTGATAAATCTGAAACAATGTACAAACCCTGCATTAAACCAAGAAAAAGGTTACGGGGAGATTCGTCATTCAAGACAAGGTGAGGTAAGATGAGACGGTGGTACCAAGGAAAGAGAATGTGTCCTGTCAAGAGGCATCACACTAGATTAACACAGAAACAAACATCAAGGACATATGGTAGAGTGTGCCCCAAATCCGCATATAGAAAAACGCTATTTCTGATGGCGTTCTGTAGCAGAGCCCCAACATTTTTCTGGCTACTTTCACCGTAAACTTGAAGCAATATGCAACACTTCCCTTCGTTAGAAACCAACATCACAGCGGGGTGGTTCTGACATCCATTTCTACCTTTGCTAGAAATGGTAGTACTACCTGACTTTTCTAGCTAAGTGTTCATTTGCAAACAAACTTAATTTCATGTTAATAGTCTAAAGTTAAGTTGAGTAATTCTGCCTTAAAAGTCTTTCTCTTCCCATTTACTGACTTTTCCCTTGCCACAATCCGTGGCACACAATCTGTGTCCACATGTGGACACAGAGGCTCCAGTTGCATAAGCAAATGTGTGTACGGTCGCGACTGTAGCTAGATAATTGAACATTCTCTCTGCCACCTCCAGATCAATTCTCTCCCCCCGTGATTCGTCGATCACAAGGTAGTTTTCTGTGAGAATAAAAGGAATGGCTAGATTGGGTCTGTCCGCGGGTGGTAGGTCGGAGGAACTGACTGCAAGACAATGTAATGTGCTCCGGGCAGAATTCATTTCAAACGTCTCTCCCTGCGGGCTTTGACAGAGACGGGCCGTTTGCTGTTCCAATTGCCATGAGCTTCAGCAAGTCATTCTGCATGTTCTCAGTTGTCACCTCTCAAGCCCAGGACTTACATTGCCCTCTTTTGCTTTCAGACTGGCAGAGCAGAGAGGAGCAGGATCACATCCATGGAATTCTAGTGTGTTCTCGTCAAGAACTCAGTACAAGCAAATAAGCATAACGTATGACAGCATTTATATGTATATGAATGCATGAATACATATGCATGAAGGTGATGTCATGAAAGCTATTGCTCTGTATGCTCACTTAAGTAAAATAGTAAAGAAAAAAGAGAAAGAATTCAGGATGGTTAAGTCTATGCCTGGCTTTCAGGACTTGAGATAATGACAGCTTGGCTGTAAGTGCTCATGACAATACCATATTGATGAGGTTTTATTTTCTCTGCCAAAGTCAGCAACAGAAAGGAAATGTTCATGGTGAGCAAATGGTCTTAGAAAGAATGCTTTATGAGGAAGACAACAGTTGAGTTACTTCAAAGGTACTCAGTACTCACAGACCTTGATTAATGGACAGATCTTCATTTTAATGGGTCTTGGCAAATGAAGCAAGCAGGACATAGCCAGAACACTACAAATTCAAATGCTGGAGTTTTAGGGGAAGTAGTCTAAGAATACATTGTAAGTGTGTTCCTGCCAAAGATGGACTAAGTGGGACAAAAGCTGCACACTAAGTGCAGAAGGGTCAGGAGCGGATTGAGTTCATAGTCTGTGGGAAATTGACATATATGTAGCTGGGTCTATGCGTGGCCTCAATCATGTTACCGTAGCCGCTCTATTTATATGGCTGTCTTTCTAGTTCCAGGATGGTTCAAAATGATGGCTGTCTAGTGCCAAATGCCTGAGCCACCTATTCCACTTGGTATTTCAACATCTCTGTGGTGAGATGCTTTCTGGGAGGTACCAGCATTCAATAAATCTTTTGCATATCTCTTATATGGTTCTATACATGCCTCTGTCTAATCATGTTTATATTTAATAATCTGACTCATTACTTTTAGGTTCTTGACTGGCCAGCCGTGATATGGCTCTCAGCCCAGTAATTTCTGTGTAGTCTGAGCTTGGGCAGCTTCCCTATCAATAGCAGTCACAGCAGCTGTATCCTGTTCAGAGTGGAGCGGGACTGTCTCCTCTCTTTCAAGGCTGCCTGTGAATGTGAGAACAATGGGGCAACCATGCAGTTTAAACTTATACGCAAAAACTGAGTCAACCCATTTGTACAACAAGTTTATTTTTCTCCTCCTTCAGCTGCTTGTACACTGCCTCTTTCCATATGGCTCAGGTATCAGCAGGAGAACAATGGAACCATACATACCGACAAGGGGACCTATGCTACTTGCTCATGTAGCTCACTTATATTTTTTTTAGCCCTGCTCAGGCTCAATTTCCGACATACCCATTTTGATCTTTATTAGAGTCCAATAATAAGTTATTCCTCAATGACACAAGTCTCTTCATATGGCAGGACTTCCTGCAGAGATGGGTATTGAATATTGTATTTCTCCTATCTGGTTTACCCTTAACTACATATTGCCTCTTTTCTCAACAAAGATCCTCTCTCACACATAAAGTCAACTTTATGGCTGATGCATCAAGGTACTTGTTCTATAGCCTGGCCCTCCTCTAGACAGTAAAGCAGTCAACCTTATATAATTCACCTTGCCTATAGTCTAGGGTAGTGAGGACTATGTTCTTCCATAACTGAAAGAGATTTAACTGGCTGTGCTATTTTGCAGGGGGAAAGGATACTGGGAAATAAAGGAAGCAAGATTCTCTGGACACAAGTTTTCAGAAACATCTGCCTGTGGCTTCTTAGCTGGTCCGACCAACAGCTGTTTCCCTTAAGTTGTCATGTTGGGCATTGTGATAGTCAAGGTTCTTTATAGTAACAGAACTTGTAGGATGGATTTCTCTGAGTATGTATAGAAAGGGAACTTATTAGCATGACTTGCAGGATGTGGTGGTAGTTAACAATGGCTACCTAGGAACGGAAATCCCAATAGTCCTTTAGTTCAGAGTCCCAAATGAGTAGTCTTTAATGCCAGTGAGGAAATGGACTTGCCAGGGAGTGTGAGAGCAAGCAGGGTAAGAGAATAACCTTCCTTCTTCCTTATCGTTTCTATGGCTTCCAGCAGAAGGTGTGAGCCAGATTAACAGTGGGTCTTCCCTCCTCAAAAGATCTGGATTAAAGGTTTATCTTTCTACCTCAAATTTCCAGTTCAGAAGTGGGTCTTCCCACTTCATACTATTTAATTAAAAAAAAGTCCCTCACAGGTGTATCCAGTCATTTGGGTTTTAGTTAACTCCAGGGGTGGTCAAGTTGGCAACCAAGAGCAGCATCACAGGCATTTTGTCACATGGTGCTAAAGTAACTAATCTGCATGCCGTAAGCAGAGGCTCTTTGCAATCATTCTCTCTCTTTGCGAAGACATGAAACATCCACTGTGATCCAACGTTTTCCCTTGCTCCTCCTCAGCGCCTTTCTCTGTCATTGGCGCTTCACCTCGTAAGTATTTCTTTCATTAATTTGGGTTGTCATATAACAATTTCACACATGTATAGCTTTCTGATTACTCTTTCTTTTATATACCCTGTCTTGGTTTCCTCACCTTTTGATCAACCTATGTCCCTCCGCCTTTATCAATTTCTTTCCTAGAATCATGACTTTTTGATTTTGGTGGAGGCTGTTCTGTTTTGTGTTTTGTGTTGCTTTGTTTGTTTGTTTTTGAGTGTTTGTCCCATTTAGTTTAACCAGGGCTACCTGTGGGACCACTGGTCTGCAAGCATCCGGTGAAGCCTGGAGGAGTCATCACTGATAAGCATCTGAAGACAAAGCTTCCCTGTCTTCTTGGGTCAGTAGCAAACGACTCAGCAGTGAGGGGGAATGTTCCTGAGCCTCACTTCCATCTGTGCCTGGGAGGCTTTTTATGCAATAAAATCCTTTTATATAATAAAGAGAATTTTAACTTCTGCTGAGAAGACCCGAGAAGCCACCACTGGAGCAGTCGTGGTGGGAGACAAGTGGTAAGATGAGGTCTGCAGACCAAAGCTGATGGTCAGTGAGGCAGACATAGGTAGGGTTAGGTTTATTTCCTGGCCTGAGGTTAGGGCCATCTGGTATCTCTTAACTGTTAGAATCCAGGGTGGAACCGTGATCATAACGACTTCAAGGCTGGAAGGACGACAAACGCGGATTGGTTCACCGGAAGCTGAGAAGAGTAATACATCCTGACTCCTTTAGGAACAATATATAGAGTCAGGCATCCCGAGTGCTTCTTGCCTCTTCAATCAGAGGCCGGAATGGAGGAGCAGAAAGGCTGAGAGCAATCACGTAAAGAAAAGGAGCCCATCTTTTGCTCAGGTCTCACGCTTGAGCTGATTTTCAGGTTCAGAACCAAGCAGGGAGCATTCAGGGAAAGGCTTACACTGTTGCAAGACTAGGTTCTGAGCTCCAAGTCCTTTCTGCAAAGTGAGTCAGTGCTGGCAACATTTTTTTTTAAGTAACTGTATACGTAAAAAAAAAAAACAAAACAAAAAACAAACAAACAAACAAACAAACAAAAAAAAAAAAACGAGGCCTAAATCTTCTGAAGGCTTTTGGACACTGGGTCTTTGTTTGTTTCTTTCTTTCTTAATTTCTTTCTTTCAGACTGTACCTCTGAAAAAGAAAACCCTTAATTTTTTAATCTGTCTGATGGCCTCTCTCTTAACTTCTCAAAAAAGTCCCAAAGTTTTAAAATTATCATTTTGCTTTTTAAAAATTATTTTTAACTTAAGTAAAATGAAATGTATTATTTCTCCTACCTCCCTGTGCCCTACTCTCCCATGTCCCTACTTTTTTTCTGTCCCTCCCAAATTCACAAGCTTCCTCTTCTTCAGCCATTGTTGTTCACTTTCCTTTTATTTCAATGCTACCTCATCCAGCTGGCTTTTCCTATTGCATTCTGTTTTTAAAATCAATCTTATTTTCTCTAAAGTACTTTTTTGTCCAATCTGTTATTTGCACACTTATGTATTTGCTCACTTGATAGTTTTCTATGGCCTCATTAGAATGTAACTGTGTGAGTTGACAGGCCTCCTTTATCTGGTTCACTGGCATATCTCCAGAATTCTGAAAATACTACTTGATAGATAGTACATGCTTAATAAGGAAATTATCAGATAAAGAACACCACTCTAAGGAGGCCATACATTCAAACTATAAAGCAAGTCCCTGAAATGGAAAAATGGGGATGGAGAAAAGCTGCCTTATTTGTCCCACACAATTACCAATCAGCCAAGCATTATAACCCCCACTTTATAGATGGGAAAACTGAGGCTCATGGAAGTTAAGAGATGACCAGGCCATCCAGGTAGCACATTAGGAAACTGAGAGTTAAGTCCACTTTCAAAGTGTGCTCTCTCAACCACCATAGAAACACAATGAAAAATAAAAACAAAAACAAAAAACAGATCAAAAACCTCTACCTTGAAAGGGGTTAAAAGAAGGTTTTTGAGGAATATTATTCAGTTTTCAGGCATTTTGAACATAATTACTCTTGCTATCAATCTACATAATTACTAAATTATAAATCAGGCCTTGGGAGTAATCCTGCAGCTTGGCTTAGTCTCCCAGCCTTGCACCGGTCCCACTGTCTTTTGAGATGTGAAGTGAGACTGTTTGCTAGTCAGGCCCCAGAAGCGCTTAAACACTCCTCACAGAATATTAGAAATCTGGAGAGTCATTAAGTCATTACCAGTGCCTAATGGAGTGCTACGTTGTGTTTTTCTGGTATTTTAACCTGTCTACCATCTAATGACTCAGAAAATGTTTCTCTTACTTAATCCCTCTCAGGACCTTTTCCTATACTGAGAAGCCTCTAATAACCTCCCTTGTCAGAGAGGTAAGTCTCTTCAGATACCTGTCAAATGAATTTATGTGGTTAATTTAAAGTGAAGATTAAAGGGTGGGGCTCAGGGAGAGCAAAGCCATTGTGGAAAAAACAAAACAGAAAACAAGAAAAAGCACTCAGCTGGGAAGAATTTAATTGTTATTAGCACAACTAGTGCCAGCAGTGCCATGAAAAAGCCACAGGAATCAAAGGCCACTGTCTAAAATCAAATGCATACTAACTTAAATCCTAGTCTTTGGTTAACCTGATCGATTATTCAGCCTTCTTATACATTTAATAATGCTCTGAAACAGGACCTAAGACATATTTGCATGTAAAATACCATTTGAAAAATAAATACAGCCTTTAGGGAAAATGAAGGTCTCACCCTAGGTAACTCTGAAGACTCTCAGGGCTGACAGTGTGTGTTCTGTGGATTGCTGGCTCACTTCAAAGGGTCCTTTCTTTTATACTGGCATTTAGCATGGTGGGTTTGTTAAATTCCTTGATAGTGGAGTCTGTTTGTTTTACCAGGGAGTCTGACAAAGGTCTTTTGCCAACATCTTTGTAGAAATATTTTCATAAGAGAAAAGAATCTTTTTAATACAAAGAGGGAGGGGTAGGGCAAAAACTGGAAAGGTGGGGCAGAAAGACAAGAAAAGAGAAAGGGGGAAGGGAGTGAGGAGACAGATGGAGGAAGAGAAGAAAAAAGAGAGGAAGGAAGAGAGGAAAAGAAGTAGGAAGGGAGGGAGAGAAAGAGGAAGGGAGGAAGGGAGGGCGGGAAAGAGAGACAGGGAGAGAGGAGAGGTTGGACAAAGAATTGTTGCTTGGGTTGGGGAGCTAGCTCAGTGGTAGAATGTTCTGGGTTTGATCTTTATCCCTTTGACACACACACAACCCTCCATAAAAAAGGATTTCTTTAGGGTCTCTACCAGCATTGGAGAAGTTTTCCTGAGAAGATTGTTCCAAACAATTAAAAACTATTGAAGAAACCTATTCTTCAGCTGTAATTTATTTTATGACAAAGAATGGCATGGCCATTGTAGTGTTCAAAGAAATACTGACATCTACTGGCAGGTCTAGAAGTTACAAAACCTTTCCAAGGTCTATTGTTTTAGGAAATTAGGATTAAAACAGAATAGGTACAACTTAGCCGTCCTGGAACTTGAGGAGGTTCTTTCTGTGGTTCTCTGTTGTTTACTAAAGACGGACAATTGTTGACTCAGTTGCTAAAATATTTAGCAGGAGAAGCAACCATCCTGGGAAGAGAGTAGCAGAAATAGATTCCATTTCCTTCATGAACTCAGAACAAACCTGTTGAAATCAACACTTCAAGACACATAAAAGAACAAGAAGCAACACTTCTCATTCAGAAGATAGACCTGTGCCTTGTGATCTGAAAGTTGCAGACTAAAAAGCCACATTTATATCAAAGATCCTACAAAATTGATTGACAGCTTAGAGCAGTATGATTGAGGTAAAGTGGAATGTTAAAAATCTAGAGTCAACATTATCCTGAGCTATCTGTCATCCTCCCAGGTGCCACTCACTGTCCGCCTCTCTGTTTGACCTACCATCCTTGTGACCAGCACGTGAAAATCTTTAGAATGCATTAACTTAGCAGAACACTATCTTCCACTAGACCCAAAGCTAGGAAGGTCATTAGATAGCATATAAAAAATATAACAGAATTCTCTTCACTTTGCTGCAATTCACCCTAAGTAAATACACTGCTGTATTTATTTAATGTCTTTATGACTTTTGAGTCTCGTTCTCTTAAACATCTGTGTAATGACTTTCATTTGGAGCATATCATTCGGCGGAGCGGAGGCCATGGTCACTCAGATTTGGCTCAAGATGAACTCTCCTGTTTCCTTTAAAGTGAGAACTGTGACTTGCAAGGACCTGTATTTATTATCTTTTTCATTTCTGCCAAATTACTTCATTTCTGTAATGTTCAGTCTTTTTATCTGAAGAGAGGAATTAAACATATCAATCCTTGATGACTCCACTGATAATTAGAGGTGATTAACAGAATGCCTTGTTCACATCAAATGCTCAAGAGTTGGAGCTGTTATTACATTTAGAGGAGAGAGACATTCCAGAACCATTTTCTCTTCACTGACCAAGCTGTGATTTAAAGGGGCATTCTGTTTCATCTATGCAGCAAGTGGCAGAACCAGGAGGCTCTCCACAAGTCCTGCCAGCCCTCTGGGGCTGCTGTTCTGAATTCAGGGAACCCTCGAGGTCTAACCCCTTCTATTGGTCAGGTGACTCAAGGTGTCTTCTAATGCTTGCCTTCTTTTGTATTTTTTCTTTTTCTGTCTTTGTTTATTCTTGTTTCATACATTATATCTTGATAGCAGTCCCCCTCCCTCCTCTCCTTGCAGTCACTCCCCACACTTCCCATCTCCCCCATCCTCCTCTCCCTCCATTTCCAGAGGCAGAGAGAGAGAGACAGACAGACAGATGGAGAGCAGGGAAATCAACTGAACATAGTGTAACAAGTTACAATAAGACTAGGTACAAACCCTCATATCAAGGCTGGGCAAGGCAGCCTCTAGGAGGAAGAGTCCCAAGCACAGGAAAAAAGGTCAAGAGCTATCCCTCACTCACACTGGTAGTAGCCCCACGAGAACACCAAGCTACACAACCATAAGTTATACACAGAGGACCTAGCTCAGACCCATACAGCGTCACTGTTTGTCACTTCCTTTTCTGTGAGCCCCTTTGGGACCTGTTTAGGTGATCCTGTGGGCCATATTTTCATGGTGTCTTTGACTCCTCTGGTTCCTACAAGCCTTTCTCCCTCTCTTCTGAGAGGTTCCCTGGCTCTGTCTAGTGTTTGGCTATGGGCTTCTGTGTCTGCTTCCTGCAGTTGCTGGATGACTACACCCCATCTCTAATGGTAATTAGGCTAGACATGATTTATGAGTACAGCAGAATATCATTACGAATCATTTCACTGACTTTTCTTTCAGTCATGTTTAGTTCTTTCCCAGGTCTCTGGACAGTCCAGCATATGCTGCCATGGGCCTCAAGTTGGACCAGTCACTGGCTTGCCACGCCCACAACTTATACACCACCATTACCCCAGCATGTCTTGTCTGTAGGACAGACTGTACAGGAGAAGGTTTGTGGCTGCTTTGATGTCCACTCCCACGGCTTGGAACTCGGCCTGCTAGAGAAGGCGGCCAGCTGAGCTAGGAGATTCTGGGGAGTCTCTGCTACACTCAGTTCTACATCCCCATGCCCTCCAGTTCCAGTAGCCTCTCTCAGCACTCTCTCCTTATGAGCTTATGGAGTACACGTCTCATGGAAGAGGGTGGGCTTCCAGTCAGAAAGGCCCTGTAAGAGGAGTTTGCTAAGTTGAGGTTGGCAGTTAACTTGCTCTGCTTCAACTTTAAACTTAGTGCAGATTCTAACACTTATGAACAATGAAGATCATAGGGTTTGGGGTTATTTCTTTCCAAATGGTTGTTCATTCTTGGCCATGGACACTCCTAACATTACAGGCTCCTACTATTGCTTTTGGTTACTCTCCAGAAGGGAAGACCTTATTGCTGAAAAATAAAACAAAAACCATATACTTGAGTCACAGGACACAAAGATACCAACCTTATATCAGCTTGGAAGCTTCATCCCTATTGGCTGACTTTCAGGTGCTAGAAGGTTCTATGTATCCTACTAAGGGATAAAAGACATCAACAATCTTACCAAGCTGTGAACTCTGTCAGCTACAATAGTTATTGGCCCATAAAAATATTCTCACTAATATTGCAATAGTGGAACAAATGTATGGGAGCAAGCAGACACTTTCTGATTGGATTTAAAGCCCATTTCACAAGATGGAACTCATGTTTGCTACTGTTAAGTGCAAAAGCCTGTGGCTGACTAGAGGAGAAGATAGTACTACTATTCTGCTAAAGGGGCGTAGTCAAAACTTCCTCCTGCGCTCTTATCTCATTGTGCTCACAGATTAGTGCATCTCTCAGCTCTCATCAGAGAAGCTTCTTTTTCCGTAGATGGTACCTAATACAGTGACTCGTAACTAATCCATGTGGAGAAAACAAGAGACGATGGAATGCTCCCTCCAAATGCGGTATGTATATCACACTCCTCTCCACCTCAAGTCTCAGGGATCAGCACGGAAAAGGGAACAGAAGCACTGTACATCACAGAGGGAGTAGACTTGTTTAGCTAGAACTTCATGCCCCAAACTTGCCCAAGATCCAGTAAGACAAAAATCTCAGCATTCAGAGGACATGGGTCAAAAAGTTCCACCCCTGTATAAAGAGATGTTGGCAATTTTAAAAGAAAAATGTGACACTTTTGCTCAAATATGGAGTCTAGATTATGTATAAAGAGTATCCATGATATAAATACACAGGGGAAAATCTGGGAAGAGGAAAAGGATGAATGGGAGAAGAGGGGGAAGGACAAACTGTAATTTGGGGGTAACATGAGCAAAGCACATGGCTGTATGTCTGTAGGACTTGTTATAACACTGTGGGCTCAGAAAATATGATTAAAGCCATAACACTATTTCTTTTTGGTGATGGGCTACACTGTGAGATATTTCCTGGGAGGCATGAGAAATACCTGTTCACTCCAAAAGGACACAGCTTACAGAACGTAAAAGCGGCTCCAATTTTGGTTCTAACTTAGTTCAGCAGTAGGTTCACGGGAGTTACAGAAATACTTGTAGGAGTTTAAGTAATAACTCATAAACTAAGTATTCCTGGAGCTAGCTACAGGACCTGAGGACAGTACAGCCAATCAAAGAGTTTCTTCTCCCTCGTAATTAATCATTACTGCTTAAATGATCTTGGGAAAGAATCTTGTGAACCTTATAATTTTCAATTTCTTCCTGAGCCTTGCACGTTTGCTGGGCGTTGTGTATTTCGTGTAATTCCTGAGTATTACAATCCTCTTTGTTCCATGCAGGAGATGATTTAGTTCATAGGAATTAGCCATACAGCAATTCCCCCTCCCCATCTTGTTCTTACATTCTTTCTGCCTCTTCTTCTGTGATGTTTGATTGGAGGGTATAATATGGCTGAGTATTGAGTCATTGTGTCACAGGGGAGTCAAATCTTCTCAAGAGCTTGACCGTTATGAATCCCTGTAGCACAGTTTCCATTGTAAAAATAAGGCTTCTTCAATGACTATAAGCATAAGCAACTTGCTCACATATTATACTATTAAAAAAAAAACAATAGCAGATACTTATTCACTGTAGCCTATGACCTCCCCAGTCACAGATGTTTGTTGCAGCTTATACCACCAGGTGTGAGTGCTCTCCTATGAGGGTGACCTTAAGTCCAATCAAAAAGTAGTTGTTTGCATTCATAACAATCGTGCCATTATTGTGCCAGAGGGCACATTTTCCCTGATATGTTGATAGCATAGCTCACATGGGTCCATAATCAAGCAGGATTTCTGGTGACAATTCTTCTCAGCAATTTGAACAATGCCTTTCTCATACCATGAAATCCAGCCCTGTTGGAGGCAGCATTCAGTTCAGTCCTGCTTGATTTCTCTATGTCCTTTAGCCAAAGCTTGCAGGGTCTTTAGGAATAGAAACTTACCACCTACTTCAGACATATAAATAATGGCTGTGGCAATAGCCTTTTGGATTTGTGGGCTTCAGGGCCACATTGTCTGTAAGCTTATAGAGAGGTACCCACCCCAAACATTGTGTAAATAAATCTTTATTTATCTGTCTATGCATTCATTTATTTACATTACAAAGGATAGGCAGGACTTCTGAAGACCAACCCACACACATTCCAAAATGTGCTAGCTGCTCTGAGCAAATAAATATACTTAAATAAAATTGTTAGAAAAGTTTATTGTAGCATAAAATTATCTCATCATTTACATCTGTTGTTTTGTCTGAAGAACAATAATGTTGGGCCCAGCTAGATGTCTCAGCAAATAAAGCTGCTTGCCACCAAAGGTACTTTCTGAAGACCTGACTTAGATTCCCCTGCACCCACATGGTAAGAGAACTGACTTCTTCAAGTTGTCATCTATCTCCACACACATGCTGTTGTAGTGCCTACACACACACACACACACACACACACACACACACACACACACACACACACA
>NW_026596149.1:7529355-7543331 GCF_907164565.1 Psammomys obesus | reverse complement strand
ACACACACACACACACACACACACACACACACACACACACACACACATCCTAGGGAGAGAGACAGAGAAGGAGTGGAAAAGGGAGAGGGAGAATAAATAAATGTTTTAAAATGAGAGATGCTCAAAGCATGACATGAGTCCAAATGCTTTTCTTCAGCTTCTAGAACTTATCTGTGTGTTCAAGAACAGCCAGCATTGGATGCTGTGGTTTGCTGTGAAGCCCTTGACTAACCAAAGTAAAGATTATTAGCTCCTTTGCGCTTCCTTCCTCACTGCAGTTACTGCCAAGATCTTATTCATTATTGCTTGGGATGCACAAGGCAATAAGAATGAGGGTAAGGAATTAAAGGGCAATCATCCTCCCTTAAAAACTTTTAATTTGAATATCATTTCATTCTCTGTTGAGTCAGGCAAATATCTATCTCCCTTTCTAAAAAGATGCCAGCACACTATAAAAGCCTGCTCAATAAATTTATGTCTATGATTAACACCTCACAACACTGCCTAGCTGAAAATGGCTGTACGCTTTATAAATGTAGAACTGCATTTCCTAAATGTCAAGTGTTTATTACCTGGAAAGAAGAAAAACAACTATACATTTAAAAAAAGGTCTGCAGCTTCCTTGATGAGACATTTTAAGGATCATTAGTTGTCTAAATAGAAATTGTATTTTTGAGAGGGAATGCAATGAATGATTGTTCTCTAGTTTAAAGGGCTCTCTCTTTACCTTGTACTAGAGACAAGCTATAAACTCAAGCAGGCATTTGGCACTCTGGTGAGTCTAAAGCCCCTTTGAAGGTTCCTTCTCTGCTCTAAAAACAAATACATTTAAAAACATCTAGCTCAGGGCTGGTGCAAGTGAGGACTCAATGGTCTTGATTTGATTTCCAATTTTTCAAATAGGCAGAATAACTTCTATTAATGCAATCTTGGGGTTAAAATCAATTCATCTCTCATTTTTACAAAATTTCTGTGTGTGATGCCATGCTCCCTCAAATGTACTTTTGTCACGTGACAATGGTCACTGTGAAAATATTCTGCTCAAGATTTCTAGAAAGGAAAATAACAACAGTAGTAATGAATATCATTATGTACAAATGATTTCTATCTGGCAAACTATGGGACAGCTTCTCATCTGCTTCCTTTCCATTCCTCCTGCTCTTCTGTGGTTGTCTAAATAATATAAATATCTAATTACCTCATGGTCAACTTCAGAGATGTCAGGCTTCCTGGAACTTCCATTTGCTTTTGCATGAAGGTGAAGAATATGGATATTGGATGGATCTCATCCCCCATCTGTGTTCTGCATTTTAATATTTGTTTTGCGTTGTGAAATCTGGGATAGAGTCAGACTCAGAGTTGATATTTTGTGGATACTAATGTCAAGACACTGATTCTGTGAGATGTGTTCCTGCAAAGAAAAAATTACTAATGGACACATGCACTGGACATTCATGCATAAGCAAATACATCACTTTAGAAAAGAAAATTGAGGCCTTTCCTTCTGTAGAACAGAGAAGAGTATCTGAATGGGTCTCAGGTACAATGAATGATATATGTCAGAGCCCTGGAAAATCTGACAAAGTTCTACCCATATATCAGGGTTTCATTATTATTGATGTTTAATACATTGGGAAGAATGGAGTATAACTTACAATCCACAGAAGAGAAAAATATGGATGGAAACTAATAAATAACAGTGCTTTAAATAATTGATGGTGAAATTCATCAGCACAGCAAGCTCTTATGACCCCTTGAAGCCCATGAGTTTGTGTTGCATAAAGAATCCTAGAAAAAAAAAGAGAAAATCCATTGAACTGAGGTAATATGAAAAGAGACCAAGTGTCTCCTATCAAATACACACAGCAAATCTGGCCAGCACTTCCAATCATGGCACAGTGCTGCTATAGTAGCTGGATAATTGAATTCTTTGTGAAGTCACTACCAATAAGGAGTTGGGGCTACATCTCAGCTTTAAGGCACTTGCCTAGCATGTGCACTGCAGCACAGAACAAAGGAAATGCACAATTCATAGAGCAAGTATGCTTTTTATATCACAGTGTGTAGAGTAAAGATGAGTCAGAAGGAAGACATTTTCTTTTTTAAGAATAAAAGTTTCATTTTAGTTCAAGAAATAAAACCAGGTTATCATGACATAATCTATGGTTAGCACATGAAGAGCTGTTAAAAAATATTCAATATTTTGAGAAAGCCTGAAAGCAACCATATAATGGACCATATTACCAAGAGATTAAATCCAATTTATAGCCCTATTCAGAATAAAATTGGCTCTGTCAAAATAACTTTTTCCTGTCTCTCTCTTAAATGCCTTAATTGCTTCCTTAACCTTGAGCTCTATTCAACTTATAGCTATTTTTATTAGAAGTTTATTTGAAATAACTTCAAAGTTTGAGTGAGATTAACTTTGTTTTTTTTTTTTCAAATTCTTTACTTTTAAGAGTTTAAATTTGTAGAGAAGGAAAAAAAAGACAGCCTCTCTCAATAGGGCTCAGTTTTCTCCTTTATTTTGAAAATCCACAGAGAACTGAGCTAAAGAGTTACAGAATGTCAAAGTAAAATACAGAATAAGCCACAATTTAGAAATATCAGCATTTTATAGTATTTTAGTTGAGGACATGAGAACCTTGGTTAAATTATTTTTTAAAAAATTCCTATGATCTATAATTTAGTCTTACAGAATATCAATCTTAGCTTTGGTTATTTTCCCATCTGAACTCTTATCCTCTCATTGATCTAAGACTGAGACAGGACTGTCCAATGTTTATCTCCATTCCTTGCTGACTTCTTGCTTTTTCCAGCTCCTTAAGTAGCAACTAGTAAATGTCAGGGTTATGGATATGTGAGATTTGAAGATACATTAATCCCCTATAATCCTGCAAAACAAAATGGTGGCTTTTACCTGTTTGGCCATTGTATTCAGGACTTCTCATCAATGTGACCACAACTTAGAGGAGGAACAACTTGCTATGACTCATGCTTTCAATCTACCATGGTAGGTAAAGTATGGCAGATAGTTCATGAGAGATGGACTGTGTGGAGGAGGCTGCTCATGTCATTACAGACTCGGAACTAAAGGCCAAGTACAACCCCGAAAAGCCTGTTCCTGATGACCAATTTCTGCCAGCTAAGTACAACGCCCTAAAGTTCTATAACCACGAATGACTGCAGAACAAGGATTCAAAACATGGGCCTGTCAGGGACATTTAAGAATCAAATGATGTTCTATGATGCATATCACTCCCCCTGTGGAGCCTAAAATACCCATTGCTTGTAGTAGATGAGGGATGGACAGCTCATTTTCAATTTTGTACTTACTTTAACATCTTTGAAATGACTTTAAAAGATATGAAGGATGTAATATTTCTTTTATCAAACACATGGAATCACAACAGTCTTAAAACATTATCTTAGTATTGATATTACTTAAATATGTGCATTTATGAAAATATATGTAAAGATGGAAAATAGTGAAGGGTCTCCCTTGTTACTTAGCTTCTTTAAGTCTGTAAATTAAGTGTGGCTTTCCAGTATTGTATGGCTAATATCCACTTGTAAGTGACTGCATACTATGCGTGTCTTTCTGGGTCTGGGTTACCTCACTCAGGTTGATGCTTTCCAGATCCATCCATTTGCCTGCAAATTTCATGATATCCTTGTTTTAAATAGCTGAATAGTATTCCATTGTTTAGATGTACCACAGTTTCTTTATCTTTTCTTCGGTTGAAGGACATCTGGGTTGTTTCTAGAATAGCTAACACAATCTTGTACAATAAAAGATCTTCAAGCTGTACTATAGAGCAACAGTAATAAAAACTGCATAGTACTGGCCTAGAAACAGACTAGTTGATAATGGAATCAAATTGAAGACCTAGAAATAACCCCAAATATCTACAAACACTTGTTTTTTTGACAAAGAAGCCAAAACCATACAATGGGGGAAAAAGCGTCTTCAACAAATGGTGCTGGTGTAACTGGATGACTACATGTAGAAAAATGCAAATAGATCCATATTTATTACCCTGCACAAAACTAAAGTCTACATGGATCAAAGACCTCAACATAAACCAGACACACTAAATATTTAGAAGAAAAAGTGACAAAGAGCCTTAAACTCCTTGGCACAGGAGACAACTTCCTGAACAGAATACCAACAGCTCAGGCTCTAAAATCAACAATCAATAAATGGGACCTCATGAAACTGAAAACAGTCTGTAAAGCAAAGGACACTGTCATCAGAACAAAACGACAGCCTACAGACTGGGGAAGGCTCTGCCCCAACCCTACATCCGACAGAGAAAGGGCTAATATCTGAAATATATAAAAACTCAAGAAATTAAGCACTAACAAACAAAAAATCCAATTTAAAAAATGGGGTACAGAGCTGAACGGAGAATTATCAACAGAGGAATCTTGAATGGCCAAGAAGCGTTTGAAGAGATGCTCAGTGTTTTTAGTCATCAAGGAAATGCAAATCAAATGCCATCAGAATGGCTAAGATCAAAATCCCATGTGACAGCACATGCTGGAGAGGATGTGGAAAAGGGGGAACCCTTCTCCACTGCTGGTGGGAATGTAAACTTGTAGAACCACTTTGGAAACCAATTTGGTGCTTTCTCAGAAAATTGGGAACAGTGCTACCTAAATACCCAGCTATACTACTCCTGGGTTTATACCCAAAAGATGCACCACCATACAACAAGGACAGTTGCTTAACTGTGTCCACAGAGGCTTTATTCATAATACAGCGTGCTCCTGTTTTGTAAGGCAACCCCAACAAGGGAGGTTATCTGCAACTTGAGGGACTCAGGAGGAGACTGTCTGAGGTGGAGGCCATGGCCTAGTCAAGCTTGTCCTGGAAGTTATCAGGTAGGTGTATCTGTACCAGGGCTGCCCCAGTGGCCTCTGTTGCTGCTGATATGGCCAGGCTAAGTCTGACAAGCAGGGGAATGGAGATCTCTCTTTCTCTCTGGTCCCCTCCTAGCCGCCCGGTGTTTTGTTTAGACTTGTACAGCTAAACCTGTGTAGTAATCATTATGGGGGTGCAGAAACCTTGGAGGAAAGAGTTATCTCAGAGACTGATGATGTCCCTGCACCAGAGAAGTGGGGTGTAACACATATTGGCCTGGTGACAATGATGTTACAGGAATATGCAGGATGGGACTTGGAAGGGGCCTTATGAGGCAAAGGAAGAGGATAAATTTTTTAAAAAGTAATGCTTTCTAACTTTCATGTGGGTAAGGACCCAGGGGGCTCATGAAAAAGAGATGTTAATAGGAACAGCTGCCAACAATGGCTGGGGGAAAAGAGGTTCAAGAAAGTACTTGGAGGGGCTGGGGTGAGTTGTTAGGGAGAGGCGGTCAGCTGTGTACTACATGCATTGTAGTACATTCATGCCTCCAGGAAAGGGAGGCTTGAACCTCTTTGGTGACTTTGATTTTCTGGTCCATGATGCATTGGTGGACTAGGGATGGTTGTGGCTATGGAACAAGTTGTCGAGAAACATGAAAGTCAGAGGCAGGATACTGAGCAGATGGGTGGGAGTAGAACCTGCCTACTACTCATGTGCTCCAACGTTCCTTCCCGAGGTCTCAGGTATAGATCTCCAGGGGTCTGCATGTGGCTAACCGGGGGAGCAAGTTAACAGCCTGTATACTGTCTGAGAGAAGATTCAGGGGACCACTGGCTTCTTTGAGGCTAAATAAATAGCATACAGCTCCTTACGTTGGGGGAAATGATGGGGCAGCTCTGTACACTGAAGAATGGAGGTTCATCTCTCGGGGAGTAGAATATCATTGCTGTGGCTCCCCTCTTTCTTCCAGCAGTAAATCCTGAAGGACCCTCAGTGATGGGCTTCTTAGAAAAGAGTGGGAGGCGCCATAGCTACCACAACAGACATAGGTGAGAACCCCATCTCTTATTAGGGTAGTGATTATGAACTTGTTCTGGGAATCCAGCAAAGCGGGAGTGATTTCTGAGTAGCCATTGAGTAGCAGAGAGGGGAAAGAGGGTGACAGGGAATCGGGTTCTTTCCCTCAGGTTTGCAGGGCTCTATTCCTGGCATTTCTAATCATCACAGTGAGTGTCAACTTCAGTTAGGATTCTAGTCCCACTGCCCACTGATAGCAGACAGTGCTGCCAAGAAGGTAGGGAGGGGGTAAAAATATGATGTACGGGCATTTTGGATCATTCCTATGGAGTGGCAAGTCTTTTAGGGTTGCATCAATGGTGCCTAAAGCCTCAACTACCTCAGAAGAGAGAGCTTGATAGCAGGAGGGATTTTTGTCCCCTTTAAGAGATCAAGGAGAGGTGGCGGGTACCAGTGGAGAGGGAAAGCCACAGCCAAACCCAATTAAGCTCTTCCAAAAAGCTCTGGACGGAGGCTACAGTTAAGGTGTGAGGGAAGGAAAAGGTGGGTTTAAGAGGGTATACTGAGGTGAGAGACATTCTTGTTTCCAAGAATGTGATGGGCAGAAAAAGCTGAATTTTGTGAGGAGCTATTTTCAATCCTAGGGAGGTTAAGGAAGGTGTTAGCTGATCCTTACGTTGGGAGGAGGTGGAGAAGTCTCCCCACACCAAGATAGCATTTATATTATGGTAAATGTGGGTACCTTTGTCTAAGTAGGGCCTTAATGCTGTGGCAGCAGCCTCCTGGCAGGTGGTGGGACTGTCCCCTCATATCATAAAGCCAGCCCAGAGTTGCTAATGGGGTTATTGAAAACTCAGAGCGCTGGCAACTCTGGAGGTGGAGAGGGATAGAGAAAAAGCAGTCTCTAATGCCTATTGCTAAGAGAGGGATGTTAACGGGAATGGTGGAGATGATGGTAGCCACCTTTGGGGGGACCCCCAAACCCACATGGTTCTTTACTAATTGCTCTTAAATACTGTAGCAGTCTCCACCCCACTAAGCTCTTTCTTATAGCAAACACAAGGGTGTTCCACGGACTGTGGGGAAGGTTAAATTTGGTGATTCTGGAGTTTTTCTGTTTTTGTTTTTTTTTCTGTGTGAGTGATTCAAGTTCCTTCCTTGACAGAGGCCATTGTTTAACCCAGATAGGCATCTTGGAGAGCCAGTTGAGGCAGGGGGTATTATATTTAACAGTGGCCCTTGGAATTAGGGGTAACCAGTGGGAGTGTTTTTAAGATTTTATGAGTATAATTATTATTACATATATAATAATTTACCCTACTGTATTTTTTTTTCTGACTAGTGAGAATAACTTCCAGTGTCTCCAGGCTATCTCTTCCTAGAAGATCGGTGGTAATGTTGGCCACAAGAGGGTGTATCGTGCCTACTGATGCTGGCTGGAGTCCAGCTCTGGTGGGCCCAAGGGCCCCGAGATTGAGATACGGCATCGGCATGAAAAAGAAAATTACCACCAACTTGCTCTTCAGCAAAGTCACAAAGCATACACTTTTAGTTTTCTTTCCTCAACTATGTTCCAAGAAACCAGATAATAATTCTCTGGACGTTTTTTCAGAATGTTTTTTTTTTTCCCTTGGGTAGATATTTAATCTTATGGCCTCATGGTTAAACACATTTCTGTGATCACTATTGTTAGCACACTGTGTCTTAAACACCTAGATGGCAGCCTATGGGATGAACTTTACAAGTTTTTATCTGACTTTCTTCTGACAGTATCTACATTTCTCTTCTGCACAACCACAGCCAAGATGGGGAAATTTATAATGCTGGCACTAGAGCTGGTTGACTCTTGGCCAACCCCTCCTGATTTTTGGCTGCCTGAGGTTCTGGTACCTATACAGAGTTCCTTGTTCCTGAGCTAATAGCATCATGTTTGTGTATTCATTAACTTATCTGATCCATTCTTACAAGGGCTGTTTTTTGAATCAGAGGATACTAGTGCTTTTATGAAAATAATTATGTGCTTCAAGAGATTGTATGATCTCTATTTTGTCTTTCTTAGAATTTGGAGGGGGGTTGAGTTGCTTTAGGAATCATCATCTCAATCTCCCCCCCCCTTTTATGTTTTTTTGTTTTTGTTGTTGTTTTTGAAGAAAAAATTTCTCTGTGTAGCCTTGGCTGTCCTGATCTTACTTTGTAGATCAGGCTGACTTCAACCTCAGAGATCTGCCTGCCTCTGCCTCCCTGAGTGCTGGGATTACAGGTGTGTGTCACCATGCTCAGCACCATCATGTATTTTTAATAAATCCACCTTAGAATTATGAAGAGATTTCTACTGTGCCACTGCCATACCCATTACAGACAGAGTGAAAGAGAAAGATACCAAAAGCATACATAGAGTTGTGCTGGGGAAAGGGATTACCCCATGGACAGTTCCAGGAAAAACTGCTGGGACCCCATAAAGCCTCTTTTGGGGCAGGTTTTCTTCTTCCTGTTGGGACTGAGAGCTGCCTCAGTTTAAGTTTAAAAGGCCTGTAGCTTGCCATCTTTGACACAACACAAGCCCCTTCTATTCTTATTGCCTAGGCAATGGAAGCAGCCTGATGGGATGATATCCTAACATCTGAGTGGCCGTAGTCCATCTATCATAGTGTTCACCTTGGAGGTCTTGGCAGGCAAGCCTGCACCCAAAAGTCATACCCTCTGTGAGCCCCCATAGGCCCCAGATAGTTTACTCTGTAGGTCTTCTTGTGGTATCCTTGACCCATCTGGCTCCCCCAATCCTTCCTTCCACTCTTCCACAAAACTCGCCAAGCTCTGCCTATTGTTTGGCTGTGGGTCTCTGCATCTGTTTCCAACAGCTGCTGGACGAAGCCTCTCAGAAGACAGTTATTATGCTAAGCTCCTGTCTTCGAGCATAGCAGAGTATCATTAATAGTGTCAGGGGTTGGCTCTCTCCCATGGGGTGGGTCTCAAGTTGGACCAGTCATTGGTTTGCCATTCCCTCAATCTCTGCTCCATCTTCATCCCTATGCTTCTTGTAGGTGAGACAAAGCTTGGATCAAAGGTTTTATGGATGGGTTGGTGTTCCCTCCCTCCACTGGAAGTCCCACCTGGCTACAGGAGGTGGCCTTCTGGCTCTATATCTCCTGCTGTTAGGAGTCTCAGCTAGGCTCACCCCCATAGACTCCTGGAAGCCCTCATTCTGCAGAGATGCCCACCCCACGTGATTTCCATTCACCAAAAAACCATGTATGTGCTGGACTACGTGTAGACCCCCTACACACATGTAGCAGATGTGGGTCCTCTAACAATGTGAGTAAAGACTGTCTCTGACTCTGTTACCCCTGCCTTTGGATCCCTTTCCCCTAGCTAGGCTGCCTTAGATGGCCTCAGAGGGAGAGGATGCCCTTAGTCCTGCTGCTACTTAAGGTGCCATTGTGGGCTGGTACCCCTGGGGAGACTCCACTCCTCTGAGAAGAGGGAGAGGTGAGAAATGGAGGGAAAAGACAGAAGGTAGGACTGGGAGGAGAGAAGGAAGGGGGCCAAGATCAGGCTGTAAAGTGATTAGATAGATAGGTAGGTAGACAGATAGATAGGTAGGTAGATAGATAGATAGATAGATAGATAGATAGATAGATAGATAGATAGATAGATAGACAGATAAATGGGGGAGTTGGTATATGCTAGAAGGAACACGGTGAAGAAACACTTGGTCTACTAAATAATAAGCCAGCACCTTCAGCTGGCGAGCCCATCTTGTTGGCCACACACAGCTGTCTTTATGGTACATACCAAGTTTTCTGCTCTGATAAAAATAATGTTTAATTGTATCTATTAAAATCTATCAATAGCTCTCTACCGCCATTTCTGAACATTCAAAGATCAGATTAGCTTGTGTGGTGTTTAAATGTTTGGATTTAAATTTTGATATTCAAATGGCTGGTTTTACTTTCATTTAAAATATATCCAATGAAGTTGACTTCAGATTCATTTGAGATTTCAAAATTTTCTGAAATGGCTCTGAACAAACATTACTTCATTTTGTGATATACATATGTACATATACACACATTATATAATATGCAAACTTATATAAATGCAAAATAGATTTGTGTGTCATGTACATATATATGAAATGGTATCCTTTTAAAAACATTTTAAAATTTTTTAATATTAATTACAGTCGATTTACTTTCTATCCCAGCTGTAGCCCACTCTTATATTCCCTCCCAACCCCATCCTCCCTTTCTCATCTCCTCCCATGCCTCTCTCCAAGTCCACTGATAGTGGAGGTCCTTCTCCCCTTCCATCTGACCCTAGCCTATCAGGACTGGCTGCATTGTCTTCCTTGTGGCCTGATAAGGCTGTTCCCCACTCAGGGAGAGGTGGTCAAAGAGCAGGCCACTGAGTTCATGTCAGAGACAGCCCCTGTTCCCCTTACTAGGGAACCTACTTGGATGTTGAGCTGCCACAGGCTACATGTGCAGGGGTTCTAGGTTATCTCCATGGCATTCTTAGCATTGATGATTCTAAAGCCAAAACATTGTTGAACTCTGAAAAATGTTAAATATATACTCTGTTCATCAAAAATTCAGACCAAATCTAACTCTTTATAACGTCTCATTATTATTCAAATGTAGCTTTGTCTTCAATAAAGACAAAGTAAAATATATGTATATATATCAAGAAATTAAAATTTAATGAATTTAAATTTAAATGAATTTTCTTGAGTGTTTTATTTGTATCTCATGCTAGATATCTATACATTTGGTGTCACATACAACTTCTTGGGTGATGAGGGGTTTCCTTTGGAAAATCTTAAGGGGGCCTGGTTTAACAACCCTTGCCCCTTCTCAAACCCAGAGCTGCCTCATCTCCACTGACCCAGCCCATACCTGGGAGCTTCTTTTATGGAACATGTTCTTACTACCTTTTCTCCTTACACAATAGTACAATCTTTCCTGGACACTGGATGATGTTTTACCTTACATACTGTTCTCTTTCAGTCTGATAACCTAAAACACAATCCAAAGCCTTCTACTTACTTTTGCCTGTGGTAATACAAAGTTTTGATAGAGAAGTGTATTAGAGAGCACGTCTCCCTCATTAAAACGTTTTTCTGCGTGTGTGCATTCTGAGTCAGCAGTAATTATTACTAAAAAAAGCCAGACTTCTAATTAACAATCAAATTCTAAATGGTGTACCAGACTACCTGAGTTGTTTTTTAATTCCATGCTGGACATTTTATGCATGGCTTTTACCCGATCCAGTCAGTTCTTCTGTCTACCCTAATCTTGGTTGTACTAGGTCATGTGAGTTATTCCCACTAATTCTGCCTGAGGCCATCTTAACCCACATAGGTCAGGAACTGTCAAACTCTCTCTACCACAAACTTGCAGCTTTAGCTCCTAGACAATAACATCAATACCGGAACTGGCTTTGTTTGTCTTTTTTAAATTATATTTTACTATTTGGGTAGGCTGGGTGCATGCCACAGTGTGAGCGGAGGTCAGAGGACCACCCCAGGGCTAATTCTCTCCTTCCGCTCCAGGGGTCCTGAGGAGAAATCTCAGGCTCTCAGTGTGGTGGCAGGTGTCTACCTGCTGCGTCATCTCACCGGCCTTGTTTGTCTCAGAAACTTTTCCTTCCCTCTTTTTTGCCTGCTGCCTCTAAGTCTAAAACAAACCCGAACACTAACGCTCCCACAGATGTTAAACAACAGGCCCTAGCCTATTTACACTAAGTGAATGATCTTCAAGCTAAAATGGATTCTTTTTTCTTTTTGGCTAGGAATTAGGAGAAAAGGTTGAAAGGGGAAAGGGCAGCCGGATCTGATGGCACCTGCAGCCAGTTATCCTAGCAGTATAGAAACTGAGGCAGGAAATCACACTAATTGAGGCATTTCTGCAGTTTCAGGTCATCCTGGGGACTCTTTCTTTAACAAATCGCCAAGACATCACCTGAGTATTTTCATGCTGGCCTCTTCTTTTAATTTTTGCTATCTTGAATATGTGTGCATTTACATATGTGTGTATGTGTGTGTGTGTGTATGTATGTGATATGTGTGTGCATGTGTGTTCCTAAAGAGGGGGGTGTAAAGAATGGAGGAGGACAAGAGACGCAAGGAATGAAGGCCACGTCTGTTTGTCTGATCCAAGCATCGTTTATTAGAAATTTTTACCCAACTTATATAGGGAGAAGGCAGGAAAAGGGGGAAGGCTAAATTACTGCTGTGGGAGATAGGAAGATTGCTTTCATGGGTTGAATATTGCACCTGCAAGATACCATAAGGATGTTTTCTTAAGCTATCTCACAGATGCTCTAAAACTAACAGACGGATGTCCTCACAAATCTATCACCCATGACATAGGGTCCTGCGTAACTCTTTCACTAAATAGCTTTAGATCTCCACTAAATGACCTTTGCTCACTATTTGGCTTTGGCTTTAGTAAATAGCTTTGTCTCCACTAAATAGCCTTGGCTCACTGTTTGACTTTGGCTTCAGTAAATAGCTTTGGCTCCCGGCACATGTGTGTATATGTGTATGTGTGTGTATGTGTGTGCACATGAATGTGTGTATATGTGTTTGTGTATGTGTGTATTTTATGGTGTATGTATGTGCATATGTATATGTGTGTATGTGTGTGATATGTTTGTGTGGTTTGTGTGTGTATGTTTATGGTGTGTGTATATGTATATGTAGTGCGTGTACCTGTGTGTTTATATGTATGTATAAGCGTGAGAGGGCGTGTGTGTAGGTCAGAGGTCAACTACAAATGCTATTCTTCAGAAAGTTTCCACCTTTATTTTGGAAGTAGAGTCTCTCACTGGGCCCTGGTGTTCACAATCAAGGCTGGCTGACCAGTGACCCTCAGGGATCTTTATCTGCACCTTCCCAGTTCTGACAGGTGTAAGATGGACTCTCAGAGTCATTCTGATTTGCGTTTCTGTTGACTAAGGACGTTGAAATTTCTTTCAGTGCTTCTCAGCCATTTGCAATTCCTATGTTGAGAATTCTCTGTTTAGATCTGTATCCCATTTTTAAATTGTCTTATTTGGTTCCTTGGTGTTTAATTTTTTGATTTCTCTCTATATTTTGGATATTAGCTTGAATCTCACTCAGAAGAGGAAATAAAGTATATGTTTGTAGGTGGAAGAAGGGAACTGGAGGAAGAGGGGGGAGGGAGGCTAAAGGGGTGGGGAAAGCAGGATGGGGATGGAGGAGGACCGTGAGAGAGAATAGCAATTTGGGGGGGCATCTCTGGGACGGAGAGGCTCCTGGGTGTCTACCGGGTGACTCTAGCAGAGACTCCTGGCAGTGAGGGTTAGGGAACCTGTAGCCACGTGGGACCCAGTGGAGGGAGAGGAATACCAACACTCATAAAACCTTCCACTCAAAATTTGTCTTCACTACAAGGAGTGTAGTGATTAAGATGGAGCAGAGTTTGAGGGAATAGTACACCAGTTGAGCCCCACCTTGTGGGAGAGAGCCAATCCTGTCACTATTAATGATACTCTGCTATGCTTTCAGACAGGATCCTAGCAGAGCTGTCTTCTGAGAAGCTTCATCCATATGTACAGACTGTTGCAGTAAATAAATGGTGTTGGGCTAAATAATTTTATTATTGGCCCTATGATTATTCTGGTGGTATTATCTAACCTGTTAACAGAATCAATAAGACATAGACACCTGTTAAATTTTGTAATTGCCTTATTTACCAGACATTTCACCTAAGCTATCTCATATCTTCCAGCCCCATCTCAGGTCATCTGGCTTACCCTATCTAGCCTATCTCCCATTTATAATTCCATAAATCTTTGCTAATCCTTCATTTGGATTCCTTGTCCTTCATCTGGATGGCTCCTTTCTACACCATTCTCGGAATCCTTCTTCTTGGCCCATGTGGTTCCTTTTCCACAATAACCCATGGTAGCTTCCTCCTCTTTCCTCTCTTCCCATCTATCTCCTTCCCAAGATCCTCTCTCTCCTCCCAAAAGCTTGTGATCCTTGGCCAGACCTTGCCATCCATCTTGCCCAGGTGTGTTGGTGTTTTATTGGTTTAACAGAGAGGCAAAGTTTACAATGTCA
>NW_026596149.1:7492969-7529345 GCF_907164565.1 Psammomys obesus | reverse complement strand
AACCTCCTATTCTCTGAGAAGGAGAGGGGAGTAGGGGGAGAGGCAGGAGGGTGGCATTGGGAGGAGAAAAGGGATGGGGTTGGGATCAGGCTGTAAAGTGATTTAATAATAAATAAATCTTAAAGAGAGAGAGAGAGAGATAAGGAAGCAAAAGGTAAAAAAGGTTTACACCCTGGCGACCCTAGAGCTTATTAAATAACAAGCAAGCAAAACAGCAATGGATACTTGCTAGAAGCATCCACAATCTTCAAGGTTACACTGCAATCTAAATGAGATTAGAAAATTATAAAACAAAACAAACAGAGACATCCTGAGAAATATGTATTTGACAATTAGGCCTATAATACTGTGCCTTAACCATATCACTTTGACACGTTCATTACAGGAAACTGACTTTCTTCATTTCAGCTGTAAATGAACTCATCCTCTGTGTGACAACTTACTAAGGACATGGCCATTCTGACCATGTGACGGTGAGTCTGCCACACAGTGCTTGCTCTTCCGTTTTACAGAGTTCCTCCCCTCCTCCCACCACACACTTCTTTTCCCAACTTTATAAATGACTCAGCCTGCCTCTGATAAACCTGAGCTATGTACGCCCTGCACAAAATTGTATTCTCCTACATGCCATGAGGCAAATGTCAACAGGAATCTTACAGAAGCCAAACCTGGGTGGGGCTGGAGACGCCTCAGTGGCTGGAACACCTGTTGCAGTGGCTCTGGGTTCTGTTCCTAGGAGCCATATGAAGTTCACAGCTGTGTGGAACTCCAGTTCCATAGGACCCAATGCCCTTTTCTAGCTTCCATTGGCTTTTGGAATATATGTGTATATGTGTATATACATATATACAATGTGTATATACATATATACAAGCAAACACAGACACACATACATACATATACAAAGAAATGAATAAATGTAACAAGAAATCAAGTCAAACCTGGGATTGGACTGAGAGGAAGTCAAAGAAAAATAAAATTATTCTAAATATGTTTCAGTTCTGCTGCATTGTGTGAAGCAGCGGAGAAACGGCGTCTGAAGTGTGTAGGCATTGCTGTAGCGTTTATATTCTTATAAAGGAATAGTGTTGGATTATGAAAGTGTCTACGTACAAACAAAGAGAACAAGCACATTTTCAAAAATGAAAATTGTTAAGAAATCGCATTCTCTGACTACAGGTCAATAAAATTAAACAAAAACAGATAGTATCCCTTAGTCTGGAGGAAGGAGGGCCCCCTCAAATACTTCATGGGAGAAAAAAAAAAGATCAAAATGAAAATGTGATGTGCAGGGAGAGCAATGAAAGGAAGATTGCTGCACTGTAGAATCGATAAACACAGTGAAAACAGCACCTGGTGAAAGATGGCAACCGTGGACGCGGATGCTCAAGGCCAGACTCAGAAAAGTTACTGTCCTCAGAGTTGTCATTTATGGCAGGGCCAGGGTCTGCATTAAATCAGCAAAGACAAAAGGCCTATAGGGAAAAGTCTATGAGAAACCAGGTGCAAACTGCAGATGTTCTTGCCCAGTGGAGTCACGTGGATGCACTTAATTCTCTCAGAAGTGGTATCAGACGCTGCTGAGGTCTTACAAGCCAAGGGAGGGAACCTGAGCCTTTGAGAACCAGGGCTTTTACTGAGAGTCTGTCTGTAAGGAATACCTTTAGTGTTTAAGAGAATGACCTCAACCACATAGAATAAAAGCAGGTTTCACCAGAAATCATGTTGTTGGCATAATTATCTCACTGAACTATTACCACGTGGCCCAAGAACTCAGTATGCGAGAAAGCTAAGGTCAGGCAGAGTTCATCGACCAGGAGCCACCAAAGGGCTCGACCTGAGGACAGGCCTTCCAGGACATGCGGGGTCAATAGTTGGATCTGCAGAAGTTAGACCTCTCCAGCCAATGCTCTTCTGGAGTCTGAAACATGGCCCAGAGGGATACACAACTGTTTGTTGTTCTCAGAACCCAAGTGACAAGGGAAGAATACGAGATGGTAGCAATGCCAATATTTGAGAAGAAAGGAAAAAGGAGAGGAGAGAGGGGAAAGAGGAGAGTTGAGAGGAGAGAGCAGAGAGGGGAGAGGGAAAAAGGGAGAGGGAGGAGAGGGAGCAAAGGAGTAGGAATGGAGTGAAGAGAAAGGAAACAGTAAGGAGAGGCTCAAGACTAAATGAACAACACTATGATATTTACACACCATTTTATGTATTTGTTCGCATAAATACATGTCTGAAAGGAAAGTCTTTGAACTCAAATGGTGTGGAGTTATGGGGTATTGGGATATGGATTTTTAAATTAACATACTTTGTTAATACAAAGAAGATAATGAGTTTTGCCTTCTCTGAATCAGACTTTTCTCAAATAAAGCTAGCTCTATGAGAGATCTATTAGGTGGGCTGGACTGAGAATCCCATCATTATGTAAGTTTGGGAAACACTGAAATAAATGAATGAGAGTGAATATTTTTACCTTGGCTCTCCCAGGGCCTTCCTTACAATAACATGTGCAGCAAGTTCTACAAGTATAAAATCTAACGCAAATGTTTCTAGATCTTATTTATCCAGAGACTTATTCACCCCCTGTTTTTTGGGAAGTGGGAACACTTTAGAACGCTTGCTCTCCTTTATCTTCTCTAAGGAGTAAAAGCTACTGAAGCATTTTGAAAGTAAATGTTTGTGGTAAATTAATATATAAAAGAGATTCCAGACTAATGGTTGTCTTCACAAAGTCATAAATCCTTCCCTGACAGTGGAATCTTTCAAGGCTGGGATCATTAGTAGAACATCTTTTCTTCATCCTGTCACTGGGCTGCCCTCAGTGATTTATGGAACTGTATAGCTTTTCAGTTTTCTCCTCTGCAGAATGTGGGGAGCGAGAGAGAAGAAAGGTCTAAAAAGGTCTTTTGGTTTACAGTGGGAGAGAGCAACCAGCATCCGATGATGAACTTTATTGTATAGTTGGTGCTGGTGTGAGTGGAGAGCTCTGTGCATCCACAAAGAACGACATTGACATTCATTGTTGTAGGTTGTTTCCAACTTGGTTACAAATGTGCTGAAGACTTCACTGTGATTTACTTCTGTCTGGTCCCAGATAGGCCCAGCTCCACTGTTACCTTCTGTGACATATAAAAAAAAAATAGACTGATCACTCTCCTGAGTCTTCAAGCTACTGTATCTTTAAATATTGGTTCAAGTGTTCTAGGAGAGATATCATGATTGAATTAGGTATGTAAGAGATTTAGAAGTTTTAGCTATGAAAAGCAAAGGAGTATTTGAAATCAAAGTGAGGAGGTAAAGTTTTCAGACTACACTCAGAGTCTGATATGTACAAACTGGAGAAAAGAAAATGGAGGGGAGGAGAGTGAGATGCCCTCAAACATCATTGAAGTCTCATCACGCCATGGGGATGCCCAGAGCGAAGATGGACTCTTAGAGTCTTAGAGAAATGGCTGCATTCTGATACAGGGGGACCAGACTAGGGTGGGCAAGGCCTAGGTGAGATCTCTTTAGAGCATCCTGAGCTCCGTACAGTCGGTACTGTGGGTTTCCAGTGGGGAACGGAGCCATTAGAAGATCTGTGATGCGTGTAATGGCTGTCACGCTCTTTGCATGCCATGTTGCACAGTCATGTTTATTAGAAGTCTTTATTCTACATCTTTACTGACTGCCTGGTTTGTCATGTTCCTGAACACAGGAGCCATGTCTGATTTATCCTTGGATATATCCAAGTGCCCACATACTTGGAGACACCACAAGTCTTGTAGCACAAAACAAATAATCAGAAGTTCATTTTCACAGTAATGGATGTTTCCCCTAATTCAAGACATCGTCGTGTGTTGTGAAGCTGAGGCTCTCCTCTTGCTATTGCCCTCACCATCCTTTAAGTGTGATACAGTCCTGTCCCCACAGCCCAGATGCCTGAAAATAAAAGGGAGGGAGTGGGGAGGGAGGCAAAGAGGGAGACAGAGACAGAGAGAGGCAGAAAGAAAAAGACAGAGAGGAGAGCCTTCTTTTCGTTGCGTGTTATTTTAGTTAAAATGAAACAGTCCTCTATGGTCGCCCCTCCCTGAATGTGCCAAAGCTTATCTAGAAAGAAACACTATTCTTTTTACTTTCCCAGTCGCTCATACCACATGCATGAAATTATGAATCAGTAAATGTTTTTTGAGTTTCCCTAGATTATTTATAATATAGAAGACTCACTATAAACAAGATACAGTCAAGAATGCTTAGAATTGTCTTCCTTAGGGTGAGTATAAGCTGAAATTCATGAGTATTAGAGATTTAGGCAAGTGCTGAGCAAATGAATTTGGGAACCTTCTCTACTACACATTTTTTTAGGGTGAAATATTGTTCCTACTTAAGTTAAGAATTTCATTTTCCCGTGAAACAAAGTGGAACACTGACCTATCAGCAATCTAAAATATCCTTAGAAAGCTTGTAAAGATTAGACACGAGTGCACACTACTGTCAACTTTGGCCACCAGTCAGCTTCACCCATCAGAGCCCTGTGCCTGTGACCTATGATCTCTTAGTTTGCAGCATTTATAACTGGTTTGTAGCATTCTGCATATAATAAAGAAAAGGCTGTCTATTAGAGCAAATGCTGTCCCATGTGGCTGTATTAAGCATTCTACTGGGTGTCTCTGGGGTCATACGGTGCCAACCATTCTCAGCTCTTTCAAACTGCAGAAAATAGAGGCTTACATCAAATTGCCATCTCAGTGCCTGCAATTCCACTAATCCTTCATTTCAGTGGAGGAGCAAAGCTGATTTCACCACAGTGTGAGCTGTCATGAGATAGCGGTGATTGCAAAACTTCTGCTCACGCTAGCTGCTCTCAGCTAAAAGAGTAATAATCCTGTAAGAAAATACGGTGGTGCCTCCTTCCTTTACCCCAAAGATATTAGCCTTGCACCCAGCAGATAAAGTCAAATAACACACTGAGGAAAAGCTGCTGAGTGGCAACAGGGAGCTGGAACCTGCCTGGCTGAGCATTTGGGTTTCACCTCAGGTTCTGGGGTCTGATAGAAACGAGTTCCAAGATTGCAGTTCAGTCCCTAGAGGGCCCTACAAGACAGTAAATCCACATCAAAAAAGCCATTGTATGTTGAATTCATGCTGACTTTATGGGACAACCTGTTTCCATTTAGATAGGTTCTAGCTCCACAAACTGGGATCATTTTGCTCGTCGGGAGGTTACAAGCTTATGCTTTTCTGAGTGGAATCCCTCACTAGAGATTGCCCTCATTACCTAGTGTTTTCCCAGAATCATAAAATTTCGGTTTCCTCTTGACAACAAACATTTCACTATCTGTACCTGTCACTTTGCTTTTCAGACCAGAAGTGTCATAGCCAGGAAAACAATTGGTTCCCAGTAGCTTCCTTTGTTTCCATTTTAGCAGAAGCTGACTGCTGGCCAGAGTTGGCAGTAGTGTGCATTCGTGTCTAATCTTTACAAGCTTTCTAAGGATATTTTAGATTGCTGATAGGTCAGTGTTCCACTTTGTTTCACGGGAAAATGAAATTCTTAACTTAAGTAGGAACAATATTTCACCCTAAAAAATGTGCAGTAGCTGGTAGCTGGTTACCATATCAAGGAACCGTCCCCTCCCAAGGAGCAATACTGCAAAATCATCTGCCCAAGGGACTTCATGTTTCTACTTATCCATGACTTTAACACACACACACACACACACACACACACACACACATATGTATGTATGTATATAATTTTTGTGCCATCCACTGGATTCAGTGGGCCAATAAATTAATAGAAAGGCTTTAAGATCTTGTTTCTCGAGTGTGTGTTTAGTGTTAAGGAAATCCTAAGAAAGGCCAGCTAACTGAAAATTTATTAAAACCTCTGAATTAACTGAGGATTATGACTGTAATGAGTTTTCTATTTATTTAGGATTTATAACCATCTGACACCAATCAGTAAAGGCACAGATGTTGATTCCAATAACTACCAATTAATACCAAACATGATGCTGAGGCAGCAAAGTCAAACAAGTTGGCCTTTGGATTCATATGAATCTAAAAGTTCTGCTTGGGTCTGGTGTCTGGACGTGGCTTATGTAAGGGAAAAGCAGAGAAAGCTAGGCTGCACACAGAAATGACAGAAGAAGCTTGGGTGCACAGTAGAAGAGGGAGCATGGCTAAAGTGGCATCTGTCTTGATGTCATGAAGCCAAACAGCTCTTAAATATGACCTTATGCTTTAGCAATTTTCCTGTTTTGATGTGAGGTATTTTGAAGTGAATTTCCTGTTAACAAAAGATAAAATGCACACACATACTCCAAAGGTAATAGGATTTAGATATAAGGGGAATTCTGAAAGTTACATAAGATATAAATTGTTAGCAAGTGTCTTCAGTAAGTGGTAATTATTGACATCATGCTGTTTTTCTTGTGAGTAACTTGGGATTAGACTTAAAGCCCGATGTCGGAGAGAGACTTTGACTTAAGTTAAAAAGTTAAAAGGGATAAAAAGTACATTGGTAGAAAAATGTGGTTTTTATCATGATAGCATACTTTTCTAGAAACTCAAGTCTGAAATTTCCATAATGTCTCCTCAGTGGTGCTGTTGATGGCTTCATAAGAGTGTTTGTGTGCACATATGTACATCTATATATGAAAATGCAATCGGTGCATGACTTATAGATGAAGAAAATATGTTTTCATCTCTTACTGAATTCTGTTTGCAATTATGAGGACATTACATCTCATGAAGACTACAACAGATTTAATTAGATGCTTGTTTCATTTATGCAATTAACCAAATAAGCTGGAAACTACCAATTACATTCATTAATCCTACGAGATTCCACTAAAACTAAGCAGTTTTAAAGTCACATATTGGTAATCTCAGAACAAAAGATCTAGTTTCATTTATTTGAAAAGAGGGAGGAGGTGGAGGAGGTGGAGGAGGCAGGAGATGGGAGGGAGAGAGAAAGAAACTGAATTTCTCTATGTGACAGAAGCAAAAACGTTTTTAAAATATCTGATTTCTAGAGACTGCTGGCTGCTTTGTGCAACCTGACCTTCTTTTCCTACTACTCACCATCTTTGTGATTAGTGGAAGGCAGGTTGCTCTGTCAGTCCATGGAGGTAGAAGCATTATTTTTTATACATGTCTAGCCATTAAAAAACAACAATACACCTCAAACACCACCCCAGGACACCTCTCAAACTTGCATTTGTCCATGTCTTTTCTCTTTCTGTGAGATGAGTTTGGATGGAAAAATTTAGAAACCGTGTGCTGAAGACAGACACATGCTCAGGTAGGAAGAGACAAAGGGCCAGGGCTGGTGCTTAGGAGGGATCTGCCAGTCGATTACAAACACATAGTTCCAGCCCTCCTGAGCTGGAAATAGCCATGACTGGAATCATTACACATCTTTGAGATGTGTTGGGTATGCTTTCTGAGCTTATTCTAAACTGTATATTTAATGTTTTTAATGCATTTGACTTTTTGCTATCATCTTCTAAGTTTTTTTTTTCCACTTTATTTTCTGGTAAACTAGCTGTGCTACATTTCAAGGATCTCCTCAAATCAAAATGGCAAGAATCTGAGACTGTTTCTACCTAGACATAGTCCATGAAATTAAATATCTGGGGAAAGTCATTGGACAAATATTCTGCTTTAGAGTTTGCATGTGGTCTCATAAAAATGTACCCAGTCTGTGTTCAATATTATACAACATAAAAAAAGAAAGGTCAGTAAAAGCTGCAGAGCTCTGAGGAAATGCTGGGAAGCCATATCTACCTTTGTTGTGCATCAAAAATTTAAGCCCAAGGCATAATTACCAAAAAACCCCACATTAATAATGTTTATTTTTTACTTTAAAGCAAGCAGCAATACATTAATTTTGCCTCTCTCAAATGATAACATTTTCAAAAGCCTTCCAATTTACTATTTCTTTGTAACCAGTTGTCACTTATTTATTTTGAGGGGAAAAAAAGCTTTCTTGCAGTATAAACTCCTGAAAGCTATCTAAGGTGACATCACACTAGAACAATATTTTGGTAGTTGAAAATAGGATAGCTCATGAAAATTCATGAACGAAGAAGTAAGAACTAAAAGTCATTCATTCATCCTCCTCAAAAGAAAAGGGCTCAGGACACTTCGCAATAGTCTCAGGGTTAATTTTTTTTTTCTTTTAAGCTTTTCTTTTAGTTTTTTTTTCCTCAGATATTTCAATGTCGATACAGTTTCATATGTAATAATTGACTTTGCCTCCCCATAAGCTGTACTTGACATCATCAGCTTTTAGGATTTTCTCTAGTGTGTTCACTCTTTCACATGTTAAAGAGTCTGAAAGCACTGGGACACAGAAATAACATTGGCTACATATATTGAGGTCTTAGGTGCAGACTGCAAGTCTTTTTAGTTTGCTTAACATCCTGGCAGCTCTACGGATAAGCGTGGTCAATCATAGCTGCCCAGTTTTGGTGCCTTTCGTATGTGTTTGTTGATGTCAATCATACTTCCTAGGCTTGGACAACGTACGGTCACCACAGTGTTTGTGGTGGCAAATTATCATCACTCTCACATAACAGATGAGGGAAAATGATCAGAGCATAGGAAGCACAAAGAAAAAAATTAAGTGAAGTTTTTGCCAAAGACTCTCTTAATTGAGGAGGCAAGATGAAAACCAACTAATTAGGAAAAATGTTGTTAATAAGAATTAAAGCAACAAAATTAAATCTGATGTAGACTATAATTCCTGTCTATTCCTGGGTATCTACCTTTAAATGGATGTTGAAAATCTTTCATTTACCAGCAAACAGGGGCATGGTGAGGGGCATGGTAGCTAAGTCCCCACAGTCCTCAGGGCATGGCCCCTTTATAAGATTGCTTAATTATACTATATTTGTAAATTATATTTATTTTAGGAAATTGTCTATCTTTTTCCCCATTTATTAGTACTGTTGGGAACAAACAAAAAACTTATTCTAAGTACTACCATGTAGTTTTCAGACTCCATTTAATCATAGGGAAAAACTAAATTCAAAGTCCCAGGCCCTAGGGGAACTGGGCACTTCTCAATAGCTGAACAGCGTCTATTGTAAGGAAATAAGTGTCTGAGCCCAGCCATCTCAGGGACAACTTGTAAGGAAGGAGACAGTTGTCTGAGTCCAGCCATTTTAAAGATAACTTCTCCATCTTGCTGGCAGGGTCAAACCAAGTTCATGCTCCCAGGCCTGGAACCAACTCCTATTCTGGTTGATGAAAACTCTCTTGCTCAAGCCCATATATCAAAATATGATTGGAGAGTGCTACAGCCTCCCCCCACCCCCTTTTATGGTTTCATTTGAAGTAAACCTGAAAGAAAGTGGAAGAAAACATAATTTAACTCAAAACAGGAAAATGCTGGTAGGTGTGTAGCTTGATGATGAAATGTCAGAACTGATTAGATTTTATCTTTCCACACCTGTGTGAGAAAAGAGGACTACATGCTTAGAATAAGTGTCTCCGTGGCTGCTGCTCACAGGCGTGAAGCATTCGAGTTTTCTGGGAGAAGAACGAAGATGGAAGAAACCTGTGGTCTTTAGTAACAATGTTGCGGAGTATGACAACAAAGCACTACATAAATACTGTCTCAAGACTCCCAGAGGTCAGGGGCTGTAGAAGACCCAAGCATTCTTTGCTGTTTGACTACTGCAGAAATGTCACCCGATGGAGTTGTTGAGTGGTGGGCAAGCTGTTGATTTTCACCTCTTTGAATTTCTTAGTTTACATCTTAGGGGCAAGGAAGGCTGGTAAAATGCTGGCTAGAAAGGAATCATCTTGAAAACGATTTTCTGAAGTGTTTTCACCTTATGCTTCCTGACAACTTAGAGTGGCACCAACTAGTTGATTACAATATGGTGGAGCACAGCAAAAGCACTGTAAAAATATTTTACAGAAACCTCTAACTGATATATACGTGTAAGCATGTAAACAACATAGTTATTCTTTATTAAGGATGAAGAGACAATCAAGCATGTTGCTTAAGAAGACAGTTATCTTCCTGGATTCACTGCTAACTTTATTGGGGTTATGTAGAAGGACAGCCTCATTGTAGTCTTAGGAAACACTTGCTGAGTTAAGGCAAAGTGTCATGACCCCATCCTTTTACCCTCACATCAAGAGTGGGTCCTTGTGAGAGGTTAACCGAGAGCTTATTGTGTTATTTCTCTAATTTTTCTGTAAATACAAACTATTTCAAAATAAAAGCTACTACCTGTACCTTCCCCAGTTTCTAGTTTCTCTGTGTAAGTTAGCTCAAGTTCCTATTCTTTTGAGTTTTTGGTTTCCTTCATCATCTATAAAAGAAGATAATCTAATTAGTAACAACCCCAAAGAAGTCAATGAAATGATCATGAGCTTGGAGAAAGATAGTTACAGTTTAGTAGAATAATAAAAGTTATTTTCTTAGGCTTGAATTTGAGTTGGGCCAGTTATAAGCGGTTAGTTCCTTACAGGTACCTATCACTACAGTAATACCATATTTATTCAATGGTCATTGATACACAACAATATTTAACCTCTGTAAATTCAAGCACTATAAACACATCATAACAAAATAATCATAAGACAAATTATAAGACCAATATATTAATCCAAAGATATCTACTAACTGAAACCAAATAGAGAAGCTGAAGGTACTAACATTTAACTAGAATCCAGATTTTTCTTGTTAGCGTCTCCAAAAACAGGAAAGATAGAAAAGAAGAAAGAAAAGACAAATATCAGAGAGCCATTTTCTTGTTTTCCTAGATGCATGCCAAGTATTAATAATTATTTTCAACATTATTTTCAAGACAATGAAACTTACTTTCCCTCGGTGTCATTCAAGTGAGAGAAACATTTTATCAACATAAAAAAAATAAATATTGGTGTTTCCCCTTGAGGAGTGTGGCTTCAGGAAGTTGTAATCCAGATGAGTTCTACTTTTCACATTGCTGTTTTTCTTTTCTAGTGCTTATGAGAGTTACATAATGGCTCTGGCAGCATTCAAGTCTAACTTTAATTTTACATAGAATTATTTTGAGAAGCTGACAAAAGGTAAACTTGAAGACTGTTGAAAGGCAGGTGCTTTTGCCTTTAAGACACTGAAAACATTTAATTTATGAAGGCAATCCATGGAGAACACCTTTTCGCACAAAGGATAAGAAAATAAATGATTTTTTAAAATTCACCTTCCCCAAAGGAAACCTGATTTAGATAAGTATATAAAGCACCAGGCTGGGTACCTGCTGGAATGAACAGGAATGAACTTAGATGGTCTGCAAAATGCAGGACATGAGATTTTTCACGTGAGAAATAAATTGTCCACGGAATGTTGGTTTAGTGATGCATAATGGAAAAAGAAATCATTAGAAACATTTATTCTTTAGGGAAAACCACTCCCCCAAGACTAGGTCACTCTGACGGTCCCAAGATGGAAAGAATTTCAAGATTCTTAAAAGAGAAACACATGAGAACCTAATAAGAAGGTTGCCAACCTGTAAAGCCATCAGCTTTGAACTGTTTAGGCAACATTACTAAAATATAACTTTACCTAAAGATCAAAAGCACAGAAAGTCTCCTCTGAACTAAAATTTTAATAGCAGTTTCTAAAACTTCACATATGATCAAATATTTCATTTCACGTATTTGATATAAAATTAACCAAGAGATTTTCTTATAAGGAAGGCAAATAAGAATTAATACAATATGTTATATTTTGATTTAGCACAAAAGAGGGACCCATGACCCAAAGGAATTTTTAAAAGGTAGTTTTATATCATGAATGAATGTATTTTTGTGCATAGTGACTAATTTTGTGAAAGAAAATTTAAATGTTACTGTAGTGAGAATTTGGGTTTCTTTGACAACCCAGTTATGTTATGTGACTATGTTTTTGTTTTAATCGTAAGTGTGGGCTATGGGGCTGCTTCAGATTGTCCATAGCAGCTAAGTATAAAGTGTCTCATGCTCTGGCAGGGCTACAGATTAACCCTGGGAGCTTTTTTTTGTCATCTTTGTGGGCTTTGTTTATTAAAGTTCTGTAAAATTTTTAATTTGGGAGAGAGTTCTGCTATTTAAAAAAACACAACACCTAAACAAACTATTTTTTAAATTAAATTAAAATTTTTTATTATTAGTTACATTTTACTAACTCTGTATTCCAGCTGTATCGGGCTCCCTCATTCCTTCCCAATCCCATTCTCCCTCCCTCATCTCCTCCTTGCCCCTTTCCAAGTCCCCTTTCATCTGAACCTGTTTTATCAGGTATCTTCAGGACTGGCTGCAAAGTCCTCCTCTGTGGCTTAGCAGACTGCTCCTCCCTTGGGAGGTGGGGAGGTCAAAGAGCCTGCCATTGAGTTCCTGTCAGAAATAGTCCCTGTTCCCCTTACTATGGGAAACCAATTGGTTACTGTGTTATCATGGGCTACATCCGAGCAGAGGTTCTAGGTTATATCCATACATGGTCCTTGGTTGAGTGTCAGTCTCAGAAAAGACCCCTGTGCCCAGATATATTTGGTCCTTGTGGGGCTCCTATCCTTTCCACATCATACTAACTCCCTTTCTTTCATATGATTCCCTGCACTCTGCCGAAGGTTTGGTTATGAGTCTTAGTATCTGCTTTGATCACCTTACACCCATCAAAATGGTTAAAATAAAAAACTCAAATGACAACACATGCTGGAGAGGTTGTGGAGAAAGGGGAACCCTCCTCCATTGCTGGTGGGAATGTAAACTGGTACAACCACTTTGGAAGTCAATCTGGCTCTTTCTCAGACAATTAGGAATAGCACTTCCTCAAGACCCAACTATACCACTGCTAGGTATATACCCAAATTTTTCTCAAGTACACAACAAGGACATTTGCTCAACCATGTTTGTAGCAGCTTTATCTGTAATAGCCAGAACCTGGAAACAACCCAGATGTCCATCAACGGAGGAATAGATACAGAAATTGTGGTATTTTTACACAATGGAATACTACTCAGCAATCAAAAATGAGGAAATCATGAAATGTGCAGGCAAATGGTGGGATCTAGAAAAGATCATTCTGAGTGAAGTATCCCAGAAGGAGAAAGACAAACATGGTATATACTTGCTTATATAGACCTATAAGATATGATAAACATAATGAAATCTATACACCTAAAGAAGATAAACAAGAAAGCGGACATGGGGTAAGATGATCAATCCTCACTTAGAAAGACAAATGGGATGTGCATTGGCCATAGGACAGGAGCCTACCACAAAGGGCCTCTGGGAACTCTTGAGAGGGTATAAATGGGAGAGCCCCAGAGGGTCTGTGCTGGATGCCGTTCCCCTTCCCGCCTCCCTGCCTCCCTCCCACCTGCTAGTGGTCATCCTGCAGCTGTGTTTGCTGTTGTTTGCTATTGCTGGATTGCCAGTTTGCTGAACTGCTGGAGTGCTGGAGATTCTGCAGATGAAGATTAGACTTTTCCCAAGAACTCTACATCCCTAATCAGCAGGAAATAGCCTATAGAGGTCTACACACCTTTCCTCTCTAACATGGTCAAGGCCCACGCAGCATCTGTTCCATTGTTTCTCCTTCTTATCTGTGTATACCTGCCCTCTTTGCACACCTGTGCACCAGGGATATTACTAAATGTCAAAGTTACACATAAAATCCTTTTGTCAATGACTGATTCAACTATGGGCTCATGAACAGTTTGAGCTAGCTAGAAATGAGGAAGGGTTTGCTGGAGTTTTTGAAAAAAGTGAATTCTCTTTCCTTCTTTGAATAGTCCAAAGTGGTCCTGTCCACTTTCATGGACATTGATATATGTCCATAGATAAGTGCATAATTTAACTCCTGAAGAGAGTTAGATGTAGGCTAAGATCAATAGACGAAGCTAAGCTGAGCTGAGACACTCATAGGAAAATGAGGCCAGGACCAGAGGATTAGCTGTTCTGTCTCTGAACTTCTAGATCTGTAGACCAAGAATGCCAAAGAGCTCAGCCCACATTAATGGGGCTTTTGATATTTGTAGCGGAATGAACTTGAGTCTTTCATGGTTTCTCATCTGTGAAATCAAATAAATAGCTATCTTACAATCCTGGGAAAATTCATAGTAACACATGAGAAGTATTATAGAAAGTATTATAGAAGTATTATAGAAAGCTTTGCACAACACAAAAGTTTAACACATGATAACAAAGTTTAGAATTGGTTGTCTGCATCCTACAAACTTGCTATTAGTTTTTTTTTTAACAATTAGCCTTGATTTTTGATTATTTGTATTGTGTATTGGATGAGACTATTGGTATTGACCACAAAGAACACAATAGTAGCTGAGCTAAAGACATTAAAGTTCGTTGAGACCACCAAAAGACAGAGACTATAATAGTTCAGTGGTATTTTATTAGATATCACACACATACACACACACCACATCTTTGAATGGATAGGGAAAAAGTACTACATATACATAAAAGACTCTAATGAAACTGTAAAGAAAAAAAAATAATGAAATTTTGCAGAAAAAAAATGTGTGAAGTTGTAAATAATTATTTTTAACAAATAAGGCTGGTTCAGAAAGGCAAATACCATGTTTTCTCTCATATATCAATTTAGATATAAATTTACATATATATTTCTTTATGTGTGTAGGTATAGGTCATAAACAGTTTAGGAAGGGAGTCATGAGTGGTGAGAAAGAGACTGTGAGGAAGAGTAGCAGAATGTATGTGATGGGAAAACACGGTGGTGGTCTGGGAACGGAAACGAACCAGCCAGACATGAACATGGCGTAGGGTAGAGAGGGTGAAACAAAAGGGAGGAAAGAATAATGCCATACATGTATGAAAGTGGCACAATGTAGCCTCCTATATTGACCTAAAATTAATTAAAAATGAATAATGTGTTTTTTAAAGAAAAAGGATAAGAAATTAAGGGAGAAAAAACCAGTAACAACATATTCTGGGGTTCCAATCATGTGGAAATAGGTGTGTGGAAATAATTAAATACAAACCAAGCAAACATGCAGACAAAAAGGAAGTTTTCAGAGTACAGTACGAATCACAGACATATGTTTTTTTTTTTAAATAAAAATAACTTTAAGCATGAGAAAATGTAAGTAAAACTAGGAAGTTAGAATAGACACAATAATCCAAGATAAACTGAACTGAGAGTAAATTGCTAGGTCAGAGAAAATGAATATTGCTAGGATAGAGAAAAGAAATATTGCTAGGGCAGAGACAGTAAACTTCATGATGGTAACTGGGCTGTGGTTGAGGATGATGCAGAAATCCTGAGCATAAGTGCAGTGCTTCAAAATGTGAATTGAAAGTTATTAAAATGAAAAGAAATAGAGCCACAACTATAGCTGAAGATTTTATACGCCTGCCTATATAATTAATTTGTTTCAAGAAGACTGAGAATGAAAAGTCTTGAACTATTCAAATGGATTTCAAATCACACTGATATTATTTTAAAGATCTATATGGGGGAAAGCTCAGAAATATTTGGAAACTAAATACAGATTTCCTGTGGACAAGAAAGATACTAAAGGCAGAAGGTATTTTGAAACAAATGAAAAGGAAACCACAACACATCAAGTTTGTTTGAATGCAGCTCAGTGGGAGAGCATTTGTCTAACATGTGAAAGGCCCCCAAGTTAAGCTCCAGCGTTGAAAAAAAATTCGGATAATGCTATCTAGAGAGAACCATAGCCTGTGACTCCCATGTTAAAAACAACTATAATGAAAGAAAAACAAAGAAAAGTAAATATTGAAGATTCATTCAGAGAGCCAAAAGTTGTTTCTTTGAGATGGTTGATCAGGGAAAAAAAAAGACAAGAACTGTAATAAATAATCATTTAAAAAAAAAAAAGAATGGGGAAATCACAGCAGACAACACAACAGTAATAGGAAAGGGAAGTTATGAACAACTTTGGGACACTCAGTTTCACCATTTACAGAAACAAGATAAACTCTTTTAAGAACACAAATTACAAAAATGTGACCCATTGGCAGCTCCATCTTCGTGTGGATCTCTGAGTAAGGCGAGCAAGGCCTGCCTCTATTGTGAACTCAGTTGACTGCTCTTTGATCACTTGCCCTGATGATGCGGTCTTATCAGGCCACAGAGGAGGATCCAGGCAGTCCTGATGAGACTTAACAAGCTATGGGCAGATGGTAATAGTGGAGAACCCTCCCCCACTTTCAATGAACTAGGAGAAGGAGATCAGGGGAAGAGGAGGAAGGGTGGGACTGGAGGATTTGAGGGAAAGAGCTTCAATTAGGATATATAATGAATAAATTTTGAAAAAAAAAAGTAAAAAAAAAAAAAAAAAAAAACAAAGCTGAACTGCCTCATGACTACTCAAGAAACTGCTTGAGATTAAATCTTCCCTCATGGAAAATTACATTGCAGCTGGTTTTGCTGGTAAATTTTACCAAATATATAAGGACAAACAAAACAAACAACAAAACAAAAACCAACCAAACTTACCCAATGTCTTTCAAAATAGCAGCAAAGACACACACATGCTCACACAAGTGAGCAAAAGAGTGTAAGATTACTAATACCTCCTTATTTCAAGATTTCTGACACTCTACAACAATGAAAACAAAATATTAGCATAAAAACAGAAAAATCAATGGAAGTAGATAGAATCCACAAGTAAGTCTGAATATCTGTTCAGCAAGTTTCTTAGCAAAGTTGGATAGATATGTGCTAAGTATTTTTTGATATATGTTCAATACCAACTTTGAACTTTACCTCCCACCTTAAATACATGCAAAAATATAATTATCTCAGAATGGCTTGCTAACCCAAATGGGAGAGCTATGCTGTAAGCCACCTAAGCAAAAACACAGGAAATCTAGTGACTGTGGATTTGGCAGAGTTTGTAATTCCAAACAGGAAGTATGAAAGCTCAATGAGCTAGAATTAAGTAAATTTTAAAGCTTTCACTAGTCACACTAACTGTTAAAGATGTAACGCATCGACCGTGTGACCTCGCCCCTGCCATACTAGGTTTTGCCCCAGAGAAATAGCGATGCAAGGTCACAGAGACTGCCACACGATGTCCGTGATCACTTTATTAGCAGCATCCACAAGTGTAGACAAGAAAGTTGTATATAAACAGCTGAGTGTATAAACAGATTGTGGTACATTTATATAACAGATTTCTGCTCAGAAAATGAAAAAAAAAACCATTGACACACAAATTGATCTTAATAGTATCATTTTGAGAAAAAGAGAAAGACAGAACATGAATGTATATAACATGATTTCATTTGTACAAAATTTTAAAAAAGTATAAACAGTCTATATTGTAAAAATGTAAGCTAGTCTATAGAAAAGCAGATTGGGAGTTCTTAGGAAGTAGGGGAGAAACACCAGACAGTAAGAAGGTCTAACTGATCATAAATGTGTACAGGAAACACTTCAGGAAGAAATGGATGTGCAAACTGAGAGTGGAGATGGCTTCATGTTCACGCACTGGTCAGAGTTTTCCAAGCTGTACACTTTCCGCATACTGTCGGTCATGTCAGCTCGCTTCTTTCTATCCTCTGCACTTGTAAACAGGGTGAAAAATGGCTTTATAGTCAGACACTAGAATTTAGATGCTACCTCTGCTCCTATGATGCAACCTTACTTACAGTATTGTGTTTCAGATTCTATTTTTATGTTAATAACATTATGTGAGGATAAGAATGCATGTGTCCATGGCTGTGTTAAAGATAATGACATATGTTTTATCCCTAAGCCCACTCCTATTACCCTCTCTTAAGTGGAAACTCTTCTTGTATTTGACATATGACCTTGATATATATGCATTAATGTATATACTTTAAAGTAACAGAATGGCATCATTTTAGCTCATTTCTCCTTTATACTAAAATTTTGAGACCTCTTCTTATTATCCCTCCATCTCTTTATAGCGAGTTGCTTCTAACTGCTTTATTATTTCCTGTTATACATCCATCAAGCATAACTCATTAACTTCCCACGATGTAGAGTTCTTTGTCTAATTGTCTGTCTTAATATTTGTCTCCTGGAAGATCTCTGGTCCGTAAGTCCTAAAAGGAGATGGCTTGGCCATAGGAAAGCTGTGGGATTAATTTTACTCAGCAATTCCAAAAAGTTGAAATCTGCCAACACTGGTAATTAATGATGTCACTCACTTTTACCAATGCAATGGATGTAACGTTCTCTCCAATTTTTACTTCTCAGTTTTCTAGTCAATTTGAGCAATTCTTGTTCTTATTAGCTACCCAGGTTTTTCCTCCATAAACCACACCTGTATTAACATCTGCTCATTTAAAAATCTTTCTTGTTGATGGCTAGTTCCTTGAAATGTCTGTCATGAGCCTATGAGTATTGATGTGACATTTGCTGGGTAGAAATGTTTCAATTTAATATAGTCTCATCTGACATATCTTATCTTAGTCACTTAAAGTAATTGCCTGTGTCATGTGCAGAAATACAATCTGTAACTATGTGTTTTTCCCTTTGGGGTTCACGCTGTTACTTTGTTAGCCTCTAATGTACCTGGAGTCTGAGTTCTTATCTCAGATGGTGCTGCGTAGGTACACAGTCCTTCCTTTCCATGTGATGATCCTTTCCATGTGAACATCTGATGATGTTCCCAGACTCTCTGTTAAAGATTTCGACTGTCTCCGTTACACAAGCAATGCATCTTTATCATACACCACTTGAATATTTTTATAAAAAGATGACTCTAGAAGAGTAAAGACTCAGGGTAATAAAAAGTCAATAAGTATTTTTATCCAGCCTTCAGAACCACACATGAACAGGAAATAGTAAACACATCTGTGTCTGGGAATTAAGTATAGAGAAGGAATCTTTCTATGTCTACTATATATAACAGATTCTCATATAACAGATTCTTGCAATGTCTTCAATGCTTAATAGCAAAAAAATGTTTTCAGATAATATTACATAAATAAAATATTGTGTATGTCACATCAAAATTATACTTCTGTAACCATCATAAGATCATAGCATACCTGTTATATGCAACTTTTTCTCAATTTTCCCAAAGTTTCTTAAATTTCCAGGAATGATTCAGAATACTTAACAAGATACATTATTTAACTAGCAAGATTCTTTTGGAAGCAAGGAAAAAAAGTCTAAACAAAAATGGGTCTGATTTATGGCTCAATTCAGTATTCTGTACAGAGAAAGTTCTCGTGGACAAATGCCCTTGACTATCTGTGGAAGGTCCACACGTTCTCTAGGTTTAAATTTGCGTGTAGAGTACAATATTTCATGAAACCCATGCTGTGCCTTTGCCTTTCACCAGGAGTTAAAAACCAGCTACACTTTTGTCTACAGAGCCCTTCGTGCACTGTGGAAGGCGAACATTTCTTATTTCCCTTTGGATTTGCTGAGAAATCATTTTGGAACTTTATTGTTCTGTTCCATTGTTCAATGATGCTGAACACCAAACGGGAAACAAAAACAAGCAAACTAGTATTTCTCTGACAGCCTAGAAGCATGTGGTATCCTAAAACCCCTAACTGAAAGTCTACCTAGAACCGTACTCAGACTACCTATCTCCAGATGGACTGGAATTCAGAAGCAGAAAATCAGATTCAACCCTTCTAGCAGCAGTTGAGCAATGCTTGCCGCACAGAGAGTCTTTTTCAGTGTTATCAGTTTCGATGTGGTTAACCTGCAAGCCTATGAGGAGTTGATGGTCATTTTTGTGTTTGGAGCTTGGTGGAAGGGTGCGATGTTACCATCCACCATCAGGAAACAAAAATATCTGAGTTTTGTTTTATGATTTATGTAGGTGATATACTGAATTATCCCAATTCACATGCCAGGGTGTTTTAGAGTGATATTAGTCGTGTTGGTTTGGGAACAGAAAGACATTACCGGCAGAACATGGGGGACAAAGGGAAAGGCAGGCTGGCCTGGGTGGGAAGCATCCTGACGTAAACGAACCACCTAGGTGTGGACTCTTCTAGAGGGAGTTTGAGTAACAGCCAGTAGCTTCAAGTCATGGCAGAATCGCAAGTATAAACGAATCTGGGAAGGAGATCCAGAGGCGGGACGTGGTGGCGACCCCTGGGTGGCATAGGAAACATCTGATGCACAGTACATAAACCTGAGTTTGTATAAAAAGCACATCAGCACTGGGAACTGCAACTACCCGTCACAGACAGTTCTTTTTGTCCCATGGCAGTGATTTGCTGCAAGTGTCACACTACGATCAAAGCACCAAAAAAAAAAAAAAAAAAAAAAAAAACCAAAAATCAAAAAAAGCTCTGACTAAGCGACGTGAGTACAGCACTCGGAAGCCCAGGCTGCCTTCTCACTCCTGCCTATGTTAATCCAGGTAGAGTTGTGGTAAAATTTCAGACATGCTCAGGTTTGGCAGCACAAACATGAAACAAGAACTAAACCGATGATCTGTATACATGAAAAGGTCTGTGCTTTTCTATACAGAAATTTCAATTTTTTTTCTACTGATTTTTGGTTGAGACAGGGCTGCCATCATGATCACTAGCCTCACAGTATTTTGGAAATTTCTGAAATTCATGTTGTATGACACTGAAGAGGTTTGTTTGTTTTTTGATATTCTAGAGAAAAATCTCAGGAGTTAAAGCAGCATCTTACACGTCAAGCCACTAATAAGCTCAAAACATCCTGACCAGACATTTTTTTTTTTTCTAGAGCAACTTGAAACATCTCCACATTATCTATTTAATCATTTATGTCAGTATGGTTTACTCCCTTTTTTCATCAGTCATATTTTTTTCAGTCATATATTTTTAATGGCATCAAAAGACTGTTTTTATTTAGCACAAAATATTTTGAGAAACATTTTTATTAACTATAAAAATAATAGTTTTCTTATCTACTTTTAAAAACATTTCTTTTCTAGTAGCATGATTGAAACATGACCAATGTTGCTAGGAGATTATTTAAAGCTAATTAAATTCGTTAGCAGCAGCATAACAAGAGCCTCTATTCACTGGAAGAAGAAAGATAATAAATAGATTTGATTTTATGTAACAAAAAGCTTTTTACCCTTTGAAAAATACTTATATATGAACTTCTGATAAATTTCTAAAGCTAATAAATTTGATTTGCTATAAAAGAACAGAAAAGATGTAAACCTGAAATAACATCACAAATGTCAAATACACAATAACACTATATCAGAGTAAGATTTCACAGTGCACTGTTTCCTCAAAAAAGCATTTGATAAACAACAAGCTGGCTCAGGTAAGAATTAAAAAGTGAAAGGACCTCACCTGCTCTACTCCTATCTTAGATTTCTTGGGAACATCCATGAATGAGCAGGAATATATGCTCATAAATATTTATTAAGCCTAATAACTTAATAAATGTGCTAACATTAAGGGATATCACTGGAACATTAGTAAGGAGTATAAATGCTCATATGTAATATCTATTCAAATATTACTCAAAACTGATGCTTAACTTATGCGTATAATTTTTTATCAAAACATTCTTCTCTCCCTGAAGAGATTTGTAAGGTGTTTCTTTACTAAGTCTTCTTCTTTCAGGTCTAAATTACTCCCCCTTCACCAGTGTGGGCAAGAGCTGCTACCCCAGCATTGTTCCCTCTCCCAGTGTGTGGAGTTTTTATGGCAACCTTGCGTTCTGCCTTCTAGCATACTCATTTTGATAATCAGAATCAAGGGAACAGCATTCTCTTCCTGCTTTGTTCTCTTTACCTAGAATCCTCTTAATTTGCTAAGAATTGACTCATTTTCTAGTATTAATTCTAGAATCACTTTTTCTGTGAAACAGATACATTGAAGTCAATTCTAGTGGAATGGATTTAACTATTCCTGTCTATGACCCTTCTATTACAACGTTTGGAACTGTCATGGTGATGATTGCCATATCTTATCAATTAATGGTGCACTTGTTTTTCTGCCAGTATCTTCACACCCTCCCACAAGAGGCTGTTCCTAGAGTCTGATATCAAACAGCTGTTCAATATTTTAAAAATCAGATGAATAACTTCACGGACAAGATAACAGGTGAGAAGCAGTGGGTTTTGGAACTACTTTAGGTGATTGATTGGATCCTGTCACTGGGAGGGAGAAAAGCAGAACTTTGAAGCGGGAAGCTAGTACATAGTGATTAAAGTGATAAAGGTGAGAATGATGTAGACAAAAGAGGCAAAGAAATGCCCCAAATCCAACCAACAGCTCAATGCATCTAACGTCACCAGTGAACTGAATCAGAAGCAGGCACATTGCCATGCAAAAAAAGAATTTTTTCCTGAATAATCAAGGATATTTTGTTAAATGACTTCTTTTTGTATGCACTGTTGTAGGAGGGAGAGAATAATGCGAACGGTATTGTTAATAAAGGGAGCAAGAAATCGATGAATACTCATGATTCAGGTGTTCTCTTCAGAAAGTGTCTTTGGCACAGTTTCATTACCAACTCTGGTAAAGGTGGAAATGGCTATTACAAATAGGAGCAAGGAAACATTCAGCCAGCCCCTCAAATCAAATTCTAAGAGGCTTTTTAAAAAATCATTTTGTTTTACTTGTCAGAGTCTGATACCATGATCTCCATTTTCAGAGAAAGAAAGTTGAATGAGTGACTTGTGGAGGCTGCAAAGTTAATGGGGAGCTTTGGTCTAGCCACGTTGGGGAGCTCTTCTGTAACCCTCCTTTAGTGTTTGAAGAGACCACGACGCACCTATTACATCTACCGCAATTAATTATTCCTATTTTAAGAAACGTTAAGTCATTTCACATTTCCCGAATTGCAGTTTGAGGATGCCTTTCATGTGGAGCTGCAGCATCTGGCTGTACTCTTTGGGCATCTGGTGGAAGCCCTGTTTGGGTAACGTGTTGTCGTAGTAGTGGTGACTGAGTGGGGTTTCTTCCACAGTCTTAGAGAAAGGCCAGAAGCCATAGAGCTTCACGTTTTCACACAGCTCCACCGCGAGGCTTGCGATCATCAGGCCTGTGGACAAGCGGTAGGCGGTCACCCCCTTAGTTCTCCAGAAAACAGCGAGATTTTTCAGGTACCTGGGGTGGAAGAACAGAGCCTTTTGCCTCGCCTTAGACTCTTTAAGCGTTTGGTGGACTTTAAAAGACAGGCCAGTGTTCATCCTGAAGGAAAAGGCTGGCAGGAGAAGGAACGCGTCTCCATAGTTGGAAATATCCTTCAGAAACCTTTCTTTCTCCTTCAGATTCTTATATCTGCAAAATTAAAAAAAAAGGCAGTCATCATCATCATCATCATCATCAAAGCAATAATTTCTTGTATTATTCTGAATATACATGTGGTCAAAAAATGCAATTGTTTATATCCATTATATGAAAAAGCCGAAGCGCGGACTTAGAAACATCAATCAATTATCAAATAGATACCAAAGACCTGGCTTCATTCTTCTTTCTTGACCTACTGAGACTTATTACTAGACAGATATTTCTTCTATTATTTTATATTACAATCCAGCAAAGTTTATATTTACATACCCCTAACCAAATACCATAGCCTATATATATTTAAAAGTTATACTTTGTATAGCTACTATACATACTCAGTCACCAAAAAAGTTTTATTTAGAGAATCTGTGCCTGCCTGAAAATATATGTGTATGTATATAAAATGCACATATATGTATACATACATGTATACATACATATAAAATGTATATATGTGTATATGTATATATAAAATATATACACGTGTATGTATAAAGTATATATACATACACACATAAACTATGCATGTATCTACATAGACATACATTTTATATGCATAACTTTATATATATAGTTATAATATCCTTCCTGCTTTAGGCTATTACCCTCTTATGCAGCACATGACACCTTAGGAAGAACTCTTTCAAGTAAAATGTTTTCACAATTAGCTTTTGGACGGCAGTTAAACTGTTTTGTCTTCGCTCTGAGATTCCAGAACCGTTCAAGGAGTCTATTGTATCACTAATGATTAGCAGTCTCTTTTTCACAGAAGTTAAAAGAAAGCATATGAACGAATCAGCACTCTGTAACAGCTACAGTACAGAAGTGGGGCTTGAAAATCGCTCCGAGTAACAGACCGCTGAAAGTGAAAGCAGACAGCTCTTTGCCAGACTGTGCGAGGGGCTCTTCTGAAATGTCTAGACAAATAGTTTTGTCAAGAAAGCGCTAACTACCAAGGGGAAAGTGTCACTATCGTGAAGACTCTGGAAGAAAATGGAAGAAACCGACTTCTCTTCTTTCTAAGTTGAAGAGATAAACTCTCCTTTGATTAGACACATGTAGTTCGTGACACTAGAAGTACAACTGAGTCGTTCCTCTGTTGAGGCGCTGCCTGGATGATATGTCAAACTTTGCAGATGTATCCTTTTGTGTTTCCCCCAGAAGCTGTGCGGTGTGTCAGCCTCAGCAGCGGGAGAAGTGTCTGGAGTGATCAGGAAGTGTGCTGAGGAGCTAGTTATGCAACTTGAGGGCACTCACTTCAGTGTTATGATGCTGGGGTTCACAGTCACAAGATTCGTCTTGTTCCCGACATCTTTAGTAGCACCCCCTGTGACTGGGGGGAGGTTACACCTGGAATAAAGAAGGAAAAACATGTTCAAAATACAACTGGAAAAAAACGGTTGCACACACACATCTGAACTCATAATGGAGTGATCAGTACAGAGTTAAGGAAACTGAGGCACTGAAAATATGGTGATAAAGTCTTTCAGAAATAAGACCTACACACAGCACTAGTATCTCCTGATTTCCATCTGGATAACTTTGTCACCAAATGAGGTAATTCATCAAGGAAGCCCTAGTGTTTTTGTAGCAATTTTCATCCTGCTGTCCTAAACCTGGAGTACTAATTTTTCATTGGGAAATCGTGAAAGACACTAATTTTGAGTATATTCCAATCACAGAAAAATGAGAATATACTTTAAATTTCATGCAGAGCATCTTTTTGAAGAGGAGCATGGAAGGCAAACACTGAGTGCCCCCAGGAAAGCTGTGTACAGCCGACACCATCTGCAGTATGGATGGAACTGCAGGACTCTGCTCCATGCCCTATGAAACTCAGGAATAAAGGAAATACATGCTTCTCACTCTGATATAAAATATACATCAGAAATATGTATTTATTATAGATAGGAGGCCACAGAAAGGACCTCATCAGTGGCCTCCTGTAACAAATCACAGACACGTATTCTTTTGAAGAATCTGAGTGGTCCATTGTTTTTTGAGACAGAGTCTCTCTGAAGCCCAGGTTGGACTTACACTCTCAAAGATCCTTCTGCCTCAGTCTCCCAACTGAGCCATGAGCCACCATGCCAGGCTTAAAAGTAGTTTCTAATATAACTGGACACTTCATGGAAAACATCAGGGTGTGTGTGTGTGTGTGTATGTGTGTGTGTGTGTGTGTGTGTTTGTGTGTGTGCGTGCACATCCTCTTATATGCACATGTGTATTACATGTGTGAGATATTTATGTAAAATATTCACACAGATGAAACAGTATAGGTATAGCATACTATATAATGTAGTTATTGCCATACTTGTTCCTCATACACTTAATTTGTAGCTCCCAATGTTTGAAACGAAAACAAATGGGCAACTTGTGTGTGGGATGAGCAAACATAGGCAAAATAAGTGCAGGCTGAGAAACTAAATATATTTTAATGGGACCAACCATATGTAGCCTTAATTTTGCTTTCAGATTGAATGGCCAACTTCAGAAGAAAGAGCATGTTCAGAAAAATCCTGCCATCAGCTAAAGTGGAAGCTGGAAACCCAGACCTTGTCTTAAAGTTATAAATCAACTATCTGCTGAGACTTTTTCCTAGGCTTTAAGCCTAAACTGTTCTTTATATGTCTGCTATAAAGTAAAATTAATGCTTTTGTTTACTATTCACCACAGATGTTTTGGGAAATTCAGAGTCTTTAAAAAGCCTATCACACGAAGCATTATTTATCTTCATTGTGGCTCCCCCACCACACACAGACACTGAAGATTTGAACAACGGCTAACCCACTCCAATACTGATCTTGTTAGTGTGAAACATGACGAGTGTGAAAACTGTTCCATCAGGAATTCAGTGAGTGTTCAACAACTTCTGGACTCAGACTGATCCTTGTATAATTACCACCAATATAAGTTACAAACATGAGACGAAAGTGAGGGAGGAGCTATTTCTTGAATGTTGTTTTGTGATTGTTGTTGAAATGTAGAACAAGTAGCATTAAATCCACAGGGACCAAAGCGTCTTCATGTACAAAATCAAAATCAGTGTTCCCAGAACAAAAAGTAGACTTCTTCTGTTCCCTCTTTTAAGTCCCATTACAGCTGGGCGAGTCACTTCTCTCCTCTCCTAAAAAAGGACATTCTATACTGATTATTAGCATGGAGCCCACGCAAACCAATTTTGTGTCTATTTTCATAAACTACCTTGGATTCAATTGAGCAGGCAGGTGTATAATATATGTTAATTCTCGCACTGGGCAACAGTAGTGTGTATAGCTGTAAAATGTCAGGTCAACATCTTTCCTAAAGTTACTGAAGAGCAGCCCCACTTGCAATGGTCTGTGAGAACCAACATCTTCAACATTAGAGACATGTCCCTTCTGGGAGCCTTCCCAAGAAAACTACGGCACCCCTGTTCAGGCTAACAGCCCTGAGATGTCCCACAGTCACAAACCATTCACTGCAATTTGACCCAGTTTCTTCTTGGTTATTCTTATGGTCTTGATGTGAACATGACAAGGAACTCATGCGTCCCATGACCTCCAGGAAAACTTACCTGGACAACCTGTAGATGATAACAACTCAATCCCAATGACAAAGGCAAAATTGACACAGGGTGTGTTTGGGATACCCTTTGAAACAGTCAATAGCCAGTTGGTTCCCAAGAAACTATCTTGACAAGACTCACCTAAAGACAAAGTCAGCTTTATCGATTTCTGCTCCGCAGAGAGACTTGTTCAGAATTCCACCATTGCCAACCACTGCACACTGGTTATAGGGGTAGTCCACAAAAGGCTGGGTCTGCAGGAGAGAGCAGAAACCAATCATGATTCAGGATTGTTCGAGAACTAGAACAGAGGATACATTGTGGCTCAGGAGAAGAGATCCACTTTCTAAAACCCTCACAGAAAGGAAACCACAAATATCATCAGCTGGATTCCAGAAACTTGACTTTTTATATGTGCTTAGGAGATGAAAAAGGAGTAAGGAAAAAAAAAAAACAGAAGCAGATTTGGGGAGGATTTAAAAAAAAAGCATGATAGAGGCTAGAGAGAGATGACTGTTTGAGGAAGAGTACTGGCCATGAAAGCAAGAAGACCTGAGTCCAAATCCCCAGCTCCCATATAAAATCCACAGACATGCTGCGTTCTAGTACAGGGTAGAAGGAGGCAGGCACATCCTTGGAATTCCAGTTTGCTGGTCAGCCAATCTAACCTAAGCAGTAAGCTGTGGGTTCCATGAGAGAGCCTGTCTCAAAACTTAAGGTGGAAAGCTATGGAGAAGACATCCAGCATCTTTTACTGGCCTCTACACATGTGTGTGCCTTTGTATTCATGTGCATAAGAATGTGCACATGCCCCCTCACAAAATCTAACCGATTAAATGAATAAATGCATTCCACTATGATCACCATACTTTAAAAAATCAAGCAAGTTTGTTTCATTTCTCTTGGGAGGGATAAAGACAACATAAAATGTAAAACTTAAAAAGAATATCCTTGTATATAAACTGTAACATAATGTTTCTGTTGTAGCAATTACATTATGTAACCCAAACTGATTTCAATATCACTATGTGGCTGAGGATAGTCCAGAATGCCTGATCCTCCTGCCCTTACCTCCCATGAACATACTGTATGTCTTACTGCATAGAATAGTAGAAGAATGGAAAAAACATATTGTGTCTTCACAAGGAAGGACATTTAAGAATTAAAAAGAAAGAAAATAAAGAGGTTAGAAAACGGCATTAAGTCTTTTATTTTAATGTGTAGAATTAATGATAATTCATCAAAACTTTCTTTGCTTCACTAATCTTCAGACATGCAGGCTCAATGGGGTAATGGGATTTATGCCAGGCAACTCTACAAGTGGCCACTATGCAGTTTGGGGCCACCAACCAACTCTGGGCTGACGTATTTTGCATTCTCCCCCAAGACTCACTCGCTCTGCTTGCCCATTCCCTCCACAAACAACCTTAACATATAAAATAATTCTTTGCCATTCAGCATGTTTCCCTTGTTCTTCTATTTCCCCAGATAAAGTGTCCTAGCGCCTGGGACTCAAGCCCCACAGTGAGGTTCCCTTTGTCTCTTAGATGTTAGGATGCACGCCCTCATGAGCAGAAAATGTGTTTCTTCATTTTTCATTTCTCCTCGTCTCTCACCTCAAAGTTAGAATAACGCAGTGGTCAAAGCGAGTTTTTCACAAGCACTTGCTGGTCCAGTGCAACCCCAGCTGTGTGTTAGAGCTGGCTCATTTGACGTTGCAAGAGCCGACTGGGCAACACTCACCAATTCTGTGAGCTGGCGCTTAAATCACCGGGAACATGAAATTGGCCATGATGTTAGTACCTCAGCCACAGCGTGTGGGAGCGGATACGACACCAAGGCACCCCTCTTCCCAAAGCCAAGTCATTGGGTCCATTGGCAAGGCCCTAGGACTGCAGCGGCCCTGAGCTGCTCAGAGTGCTGACAGACCCCTGAGCCATGCTCACAGCCACCTGCTCCTGACACTGCATCAGGGAGCTGCCTAGCAAGCACACAGGGCTTTCTGTAGGCTTGCCTTTAAATTTCAATTGTCCCATCATGCTTGTTGTATGGGAAACACTGCTCTACCTACTAGTGGTTTACCTCACACAACCACTGTGTGAGCACTTTACAGATGGTAAAGTAGAGGGGCAAGCTGGAGCAACAGTTCTGGACAGGCAGGACTGGGCTATGACCCAGCCAGGCTGCTCCGAGCCACTTCCCAGCTCAGTTTTTTACTGGCCAGTGGATTAACATGTTCATGATGCAGTTCGTTCCTCTCTACCCAGAAGGCCCAGCACGGTTCCTGGCTTTCAAGATAGCAAAAGCTATTTCTCATCTCGGAAATCTAAGCTCAATATGGCTCCAGAGGTTTTACTAGATGGTATCTCAATAAATTCTGAATTTTATAGACTGGATGGGATGCAATAATGCAAATATGCTCTTTATGGTACAATACAAAAGATTACTAAGGGAAACACATCTCAATTAAGCCCTCAAAATAAGGACTGTTTCCTCTGGTTTCTTGGTCAATTGGGAAGAACCAGCCATATGTTTGGGGAGCCAGCATTCAGCAAGAGCTGAAATAAATTACAAACCTCAATCTCCCCTAAAATAAAGCAGGTTTTGGAGGCAGATACTTCACAGTTTTTAAGGAAAAGCTTTCATAGCAAGCTGCTCTGGTAGTCCTAGGGAGCTGTGGACACAGAGGAGCAGAGGAGACCATGTGGGCAGTAGGAAGAAGGGTAGGAAGGAGGTCAGCTCCATCCTGAATCCCAGCCATGGGAGTTAAGCGCGGGAGCAACACAAGGTAACATGGCTTCACCCAGGTCTCCAGCAGAATTTCTTGTTTGCTAACTAAAACCATAAAATTCCGGATAATGGGGAGCGCGTGCCTCTGTTAACATATGGAATTGCCAACTTCTGTCAGTTCTTTTCTAGGAGCTGCATGAAAGGCAGATACAGAGCAGTGTCTCCGAGACGAGAAGCAAAAAGCTCGGTAAACACCAACAAAATGTGACCGGATGAAGAGATGCTGCCTACCAGACTGTCCTAGGTCTCCCAAGAACGCAGAAATACTGGGTTATTAGTGTAATTTTACTTACTGGTGGTTTTAATGCATAACAGAACGTTTTAAGAGGGTCTTGTTTGGATGATTCTTGCATGTTTTTGTAGTTAGGGGATGGAATTCAGGACCTTATGCCTAAGAGGCAAGAGTTCTGTCTGCACTAAGCCACACACAGCTCCAGCTATTGGTATTTGGAGATAGGCTCCTTCCGCAGCCCCAGCCCGCATCAAGCCAGCATCAAGGGGAGTGTCGTGCCTCCGCCGCCCAAGTGCAGGGATTACACGCATGAACTAGCCAAGTTCACCTGAGATTTTTTTTCTTAAACTTTCTTGAGGTACAGTTATTCACAGTAAACTGCATTATTTTGTTAATCATTTAAAGATTCCAAATTTGTCTTTATTTAAAGAGATTTTGTCTGTTTTATGAGTACCCTTTCTTCTAGAAAATTTGCAGTAATTTTTTCTGTAATTTTCTAGTTATTTCTCATTTACTCTCAGAAAGTTATTATTTCTCTGAAATGTGATACAAAAATGTTGAAATACCTCACACAAGGCACAATAAATCAGTTTCACAAAGTCAAACAAGCAACAAAGAGGAGATTAATTATGAAACTCTATCTACAGATAGTCAGCTGCATAAACACGGTGATCTCATTCTGATCATATCGACTAGGCATAATTGCTTTTAGACATCATAAAAAGACACCTGTGGATGCATGATTACTAATAATGAGATGTTTTTCATGACAAAAATTTCCTCAATTTTGTACTTATATTGCATAAAATTTTTTTTCTAACTGTGCCAAACAGCAGAGTACATATAATTTACTCATGTTTATTTATAGACATGTATATTCACTGGGGAATGTGAAAACTGGAGCTTGGAACACAGCAGTGAACACGGTAGATGATAAACCCCGTCTTGTGGACACTGTATGGCTTGACTGTGAATTCTCACATAGTCACATAACAAAGATAAACCTCAGAAGCCTTTTGTACAAGGATGAGTTTAGTCATCCAAAAGAACAACTGGAAGACTCTGATCCTGGGCAAAACATGGTGGCTACCTCCTCAAGGCTCAGGTCTGATACCCCCAGTGTCTCAGCTCACTCACTGAAAAGTCAGGAGGAGTGGAGAGCTGAAAGAGTGTATCATTGGTGATACAAACCCTCTTCTTAGGGAGCCACACTGCGTTCAAAATTGCTTTTGTGAGGGACTGGGATGTATCTCAGTGGTAACATCCTTATCAATCATGGGCACGGTCCTGGGTTCAGCTTCCAGCAGGCGAAATATAAAATTAGAAGAACTGCCTTCTCTGACAGTTCCATCACCGTACATATTGCATATACCGTAACGTAACACACTAGCTTTAAAACTGTTCCTTCACCACTCCAGGTTATAAGGTCAAGCAATCCTTACTCACCACTGGGAACATGTGGAAAATGTTCTCTCGAATGAGGATTTGACTCTTGCTTTCCACCTCGTAGCTAATGTTAGTCCCCACTGGAGTGTTGTTCTGGGAAACCACGAAGTTTTGAACAGCATCACAACAGGAAGTCAGTTTTGCTCTACAATGGATGAGAATGAAAGTAAGCAGAGGAACACCATGAAGAAGGGGACAAGGACGTGGCAGTGGATGCAGCCAAAGGGCATCTGGGCTGTTGACTTTCAAAGGCAAGTCAGGCACCGACGTGACGGGCTTCCTCTGCAGCCTGGATGGGAGCATGGTCACAAAATGTGCACGCCTCAGGCTGTAGCCCATTTCACAGCAGGTAACAGTCAGCTACACAGCAGCTACAAAGATTAAAAACCTCCCTGCCATGAGACTACCACAACAAATAGAGAAATGAGAGAATCCATCGGAGGAGCCCCCTTAGCTGCCATGCTCTGTGAGGTTGCCATCACCCCAAGGCAATAACAAGGAAATAACAAGGGGAAGGAGCCACTTCACATATCTTTAGTGCAGCGCATTGTTATGATTGTATTTTTAATTATTTTATTTTTATACATGTGGGAGTTTTGTTTTATTTGCATGTATGCTTGGACACCACCTGTGTGCGGTCCTTGCAGAGGCCAGAGGAGGGTGTCAGATCCCCAGGAACTGAAGTTAGAGATGGTTGTGAGTCACTGCGTGGGGGCTGAGAATTAAACCTGCTAAAGTAGACAGTGCTTTTAAGCACAGGGTCATCTCTTTAACCCCAGTTTTAACTGCATTTTATCATGAGTTGCTATTATTAATCTCGTACTGTGTTGATCTTATAAACTAAACATATATGTGTACAATATTTCATATACACATACGTAATATACATAAACAATGTATCTATATACATATATATTCTATGTATCCTATGTATGCTTAATAAGTACTATGTATATATACCGTATGTTCCATTTATGGGTACAAATATAATATATATACTATACAATATATTACATATTATATATATATATAATACAAATACTATACATACACACATAACATACATACATATTAGTCACATATGTATATGATAATAGATGTAAGGCCCAGCACTATCTGGGATTTCAGAAAGCCATGGGTGGAGAGGGAGGTTCTGTAATGGATTTCTCAGAGATAATGGAGGAAAATAGTATACAATTTTATTGTAATAGACCTGCCTGAGCTCCTCCTCCAAACCCACCTCTATGCCCTTTAGACTTGGCCTTGTGCTGAGGACTCAGGGTTCTCTTAGTTCTTTTTCATGGACCTGTTCAGCCATTCTTCTAGCCCATCTCCATTCCTTTGTGACTCCCTGCCAACCTGAAGGTCTACAAAGGTCCCATGGCAGCCACCCTTAGCTACGACTGAGAACAAAACATCCATCAAGGTGAGACCAGATAGCTACATCAAGATATACCACAAGCACCACAATCCCACATGCCCAGAACCCAGGGCAAAAACACAAAAATGAACAGCCAAGACAGCATGCCAACCTCAGAAACATACTAGCTGAGTGTGATGGCTGTGGGTAGAGAGCACTCCTGCAGGTTGGTGGGGAGTCACAAAGGGATGGAGATGAATGGCTGAAAGAGGCTGCAGGAAGAAACAGGGGAACTAAGAGGCCTACTGTAACAGCCTAGAGAAAAGCAAGTCAGCTGAGGCACACACAAGCAGTTCAAAATCGCAATTATGAGTACATTCAAGGACTTTAAATAGGATATGATAAATGCATTAATGAAGTTCAAGAAAACACAGGTGAATGAGATAATAGAAACAATTCAAGACATGAAAGTATAATTTAACAATTGTTTTGAAATCATTATTAAAAACTGTTGAGTAGTATTACAATTGCCTAAGCAATAATGTATAACCATTTTTTAAAGAACAATCAATAAGTACAGTGATTTTTAAGGGGAACAAATTGAAGGTGGCCATTCCTAATAGAAATCTCAGAAAGATGTCAGTTACTATACAATGCATTTAGAAGTCCTGGTTATTAAAATACAGGCCAATGTAAAAAATAACTTATATTTTGTTTGTGTAATTCATCAGGGATGCAGATGCCAAAGCATCTCTAAATAATTAATCATTCTAGGGTTTAATCAACTTTAAAGTCAGGAGATGCTTCTATTGACACAACTAAGCTATCTCCTTGCTTAGGTCTGTTTTCTCTGTTCATTTTCTTAGAAACTCTTGAAATAGCTGAACACAGTAACCAGCCATCTGATTAACCTTTCAACCTTGTAAGAGTCTGCACAATTTCCCTTCCTTTTGTATTTTCTAAATATAACTCATTTTTCATTATTTTCATCATCTCATCACTCTTTAAGCTTGTCCATTTCTTATATTACTTATGAAATATGTATGCAGTTGGAACCCTGCAGTACAGAGAAGGCAGTGTCTGAGCAGCGGGAACTGGTTGTGGGGAGAGTCATTTCCAATCCCACAGTTTTATTCTAGGGTCTTGGTTCTGACGGGCACACTTTTCAGGCGCATTCCTACTGAATTTTGTGCTTTTGAAGTAACACAGTGCTCTAATTCTTTGTGCTCATTTAAAATTCCATCCTCCTGAATTCCAGCAGTTCTCAGGGTATGGGAAGTAAAGGTAATGCCATTTGTACCCAAGGTCAAGGCTTTCTACAGCACTCATCAGGCAGCTTGCTTCATAAAAACTTTGCTGTCTTCTTAGTCAGCACCTTTATTACTTTCCACCTTTCTGTCTCTTAGGATCTGCCATTTCTAAAAGGTAGTTCATAGAGATAAACAAACCAAAGAAAAAAATTCACAAACAAAATAATAAAAACAAAGGAAATAAAAATACAATACTAAGTAGTTTTTAATTACAAACTTAATTTGATAACAATTTCTTTGTCACTCTGCAAATTCAAAACTTCCTATGAGCTTATCACTTTAAATGTCTCTTTAATCCAGGATCCTAGGAAAGGGCAACATAATGAATTCTCATTTACTTGTTACAAATAATTTAAAAAAACATATTCAGTGCTTATAAGAACACTTACAAAACCAAAGACACTGGCCAGGTTTCCCCATTAGTGCTTTTTTATATTAATAGGTATTTCTGGAATTATACTATGTGTATTATAATAACATTTTAAACTTACAAGAAAGGTGAACAATGGACACTTGAGTAACCACCAACTATATTCTACAATTAACTCTTTATCTGAACTGCAGATCTCATTATGACTCCACTCTCAACACCTTCCATCCCCAGTGGCAAACCCTCCTGCTTTTGACTCTGGAATGCTGGGTTTACAGGCTTCATACACTGGTTTCGCTACTACAGGATTCAAGCTTTGTATATGCAAAGTATCCAGAAGTAACACAAAACTAAGCTGCTTGTAATCACCAAGGAATCCAGAGAACAAACAAGCAAAACAGAACAACTGTTATTCCATTCCAGTCCCTCTAAAATAAAAGCCAGTCCTGATCAGGGGTGACGAGGTCAACCATGCGCCACAATGATATAGGCTTGCTGATTCTTCCCTTCTTGTGGAAAGTGGGGACACATTAAGGAATGGAGAAGACTGCTGATGTTAATTAGAACACTTGCCATTTCGGGGCAGCTGACCATCTGCTGTGAGACGCTCCACAGTCTTCGACAGTAAATAACAAGGTTCATGAACTACACACCAGTGAATCCCTGTGCATTTTCAGACACACACTATCCTACTCAATTCCCACAACCGAGAGTGTGGTAGACAACTTCATGATGGCCGTTGGAGACGTAGAAAACTGGGGTTGAGATGTAAGTGTGCCACACACTCTGGCTTAGCCCTGCAATTCCAGCACTACGTCACAGCAGGAGGTCAAACAGTTTAAGCCTGTGCTATGTGGCTGGTCTGAGGCCAGCAAGGGGCTACACATTAAAAGCTTAGAGTGGAAAAGGGAAGAAAGGAGGGAGAGAAGAAGGGAATGCCAAGAAATGCGGATTGCAAACAACTGATGCATTTCATGATAGTCTCTCCAGTCTGTCAGTATACTTTAAAGGGAAATGCTGCCTCTGTAAGCCTCCTTGGTTAAGCCTCTTCTTTGGGGACATGTTTCAAAATGTTACCATGCTAAAACAGGTACTCAAAATCATGCTGCAAGCAACACACCTTATTGCCTCCCTATCCTCAGACTTTCTGTATATAAATTGTAGGAAACCAGCATTGTCAGGTGACACTGTCACTGTGCCCTAACTTCATGCTGGGTCTCACCGACAGCCACTTCCTCCACACAAAATTAAAAGAAAAGAGAGCATGCTGCAGCAGCCCTGGAGTACATGAGCTTCCAGACCTTAGGAGAGGTGATGTGTGTCTCAGCAGAGCTTAGCTTCTAAGGGGTAGGATGTCCCGGCAGAACCCAAACTAGCATGTTTAGTCTGGATCCTTAAAGGTTAATCTGAAAATGTGCAAACTTATCTTTGCTTTCCAGTAGGCCTCATAAATAGACTTTTGAGAAAAGAATGTGTGTCTTCAAGGTGGTTGAAATGTCTTTTCCACCCTATTTCCTTCCCTTTTATTTCATTTTATTAAGTTATTTCTTTCTTTCTTTTCTTTTTTCTTTTTGATTTATTTTATTGGTATGGAGCTTCAAGGAAAATTCTTCAGTTCTACGAGAAAAATGCTTCTTGGGTTTTCCATGAAATGCTAATCACTCCTTAAGGCTGACAGTGGGCAGGACACCGCTGGACAGCCTGCATACTAATGACCTTCCAGCCTGGGCCCAGGGCTCCCAGGCACCCCTTCTGTTTATTTCTCAGTGAGATTCCCTAATGAGATGTGGGCCACTTAGGACCAGAGAAAGGCTGCAGGCTCCTTCTAGGTCTCAAAAGAGCCACATTTCCAGGATTCATTTCTTCTCTATAATTGTAGGAGTCTTAAAGCATAAGGATCCACACGAATGCAGAAGACTTTCAATTTACCTTTCTAACCTTCGCTAACTAACAATCCAATTCCATTTTGCTCCCACCGAGGGCAAGCGATCCTCCACTTGCTTCTCTTCCTGTTTATTCTCGTTACTATTTCATTTCAAAAAAAAGATTTATTTTTTAATCTATGATCTGTGTGCGTGAGTGTGTGTGTGTGTGTGTGTGTGTGTGTGTGTGTGTG
>NW_026596149.1:7384933-7492959 GCF_907164565.1 Psammomys obesus | reverse complement strand
GTGTGTGTGTGTGTGTGTGTGTGTGTGTGTGTGTGTGTGTGTGTGCTACTTGTGCTTACAGAGGCTAGAAGACGACGTTGATCTCCTGGAACTGGAGTTACAGAAGGTTGTGACTTGCCATGTGGAAACTGGAAGCCACACTTGGGTCCTGTGCAAGAGCAGTAAGACCCCTCAACTGCTGAGCAGCCTCTCCAGCCCGTCTTTTGATTTCTTTACATTTACAATGAGCAGGAATCTATTTGATGCCCATTTCCTGTTGCCTCCCCCACCTTGCTACACAACATACAATTCACAGACTGCCCGAGAGTCTCACCCTGTGCCTAAAGCTTTGTGTGACATTTAAGCACAACAGAGACCCTACAAAGTGTGTACGGTTAATACTGTTTTTACAGATGTGGACAAACGCCCAAAGTTAAGGAAGTCACAAATCATGTTCATTTGGTCTTGCATATTGATCATTCATTCACTTTTTCATTCATTCATAGATATTTAGTACCTATTAAATTGTGAGTACTATGAGAGGATGTCTATACATTGGTGAATAAAACATCAGTGTCTCTGCCTTTATGATGTCCCGGAACTATTAAGGAGAATTACAAGGATGCATTCGTTGTAAGGTACTAAATGATAAAGCCAAGAATAAAACCTATATTCTGCACCACACTGCCTACCTAAAGCCATGGTGTGCAGCGCTCCTCAGAGAGGAACAGTTGAAAATTCATGAGTATACTTTTTTTCCTCGTCTAAACTACTGTGACTCAATAGATGGTTCTAGAATCCCCAACTTCATGTTTGGCAGCACCTCCTAACAATAAAGAGAACCACATGGACTCAAAGGGCTTTCTTTTTTCAGTTCATGCCACATACAGCATGCATCAAACCCCTGCTTGGCCTCTACACAAAAGCCTCGTGGCTCAGGATTTGGAGGTGGCAGGGAGAGATGGGAAGGACAGGATGGGGCTGTGTGTCTTACGTGGGTCTACGTGTGCAGTGATGAGGGATGAGATACAGGGAAGTACGAGAAAGGAACAATTTAGCCACGGTGGCTGACACTAAGTGGCCTCTGAGGCCAGTTTGAGAATGCTGAAGACTGGCAGGTTTTGTTTATTTGTTTGTTTGTTTTTAACCAACTTGTCTTGCTGTAAATCAGCATTGTAGACCATTACCAAACTTAAATATTGCCTTAAACTATATAATTAAAGGAACACTGGCTAGGAAGAGAGGGATAGATACCTTCCACAGTGATGAACCGTGGTTGCTGTGTCAAGTTTGGGTGGAAGCCTTTCTTTCAAAGGCACGTTAGCAAAGCCCTGTTTGGAGAGAGTAGGGTGAAATCCAAGACAAGTGAATTAGCTATATCCACATTGAAGACACAATAACTTTAATATCTGAAAGACTTTAATATGAGGGAAGAATTAATGAAACCATGAAACTTCAAAGTACAGAATGAGGAATGTTGGACTTGAGTGCCTGAATCCCTCAAAATGTGTCTATTGGAGCTGTGGGCCTCCATATGATGGTATCAGAAGAAGGAGTCTTTGGACAGTGACAATGGATAGATGAGGCCATGAGGACGGAGCCATAAGAATGTGAAGTTGGCTTCCTGTGCCAACCAGAGAAAGGATCTAATCTGACACTAACAGAGCTGTGCTGGTACCTGATCTTGGACTACCAGATTCTAGAATTGTGAGGGATAAATGCTGTCCAAACTACCCAGATTGTGGTATTTTGTGACAGCTGCTAGTGCTGATTAAAACAAGGATCAGTGCACAGCAACAATTCACACATTTTACTGGGCAGCCAGCAGGTAATATTCAAAGTCAAAGGTCATGGGAATTAGAACTCACATTATTAAAAACAAGCATGGACAAAACATGGCCTGCCTTCTGGGAGCTTGCTTACGTAACGGGAGCTGTAATTAGTATGTTGATAGCGTCTGACATAATAAAGATTGAGGTGAGAAGGCCTGATGCTAGGAGCACATGGGAAGAGTTCCAGATTAGTGGGGCTTGCAAGAGAACTTATAAAGGCATGGGACCATCCAGTAGATCAGAGCCCCCAGTAAACTCTTGTTGAACTAACAGCCTATGCTTGAAAACAGTATTTTGTTTTATCAGAGGACAGAAAGCAGCAGGTGACCAGAGAAAGGGAGTGAGTAGCAGGCTACTACAAGAAAATGTTCTAATCAGATTATTTCATTTACAGTTGTTTTTTGTTTGTTTGTTTGTTTGCTTGCTTGCTTTTTGTGGAACCTGCATTCTGATTTCCATAAGGATGGATGCGTTAACATTTTCACCAGCAGTGATGTAACCAAGCTAAGCCACTCCTGGAAATACAACAAAAGGAGCCTAAGTCAGCACACTGCAGAGAAAATAGCGCATCTCTGTTTATTGCAGCACCACTAACAGTAGCCGAGTTGGAAGCAACGTAGGTATCCACCATCTAGTGGATGGATACAGAAAATGTGTTCTACAAACACAGTGAAGTTTTATTCATAAAGAAGAAAGGAATTGTGCCACTTGCAGGAATATGGATGACACTGGGTATTGTTGTAGTAAGCAAGATAAGCCAGATCCAGAAAAAACAAATCGTGTTTTTTCTTTCCAATATGTACACACAGCCTGCAACCTGTGTGTACATATGCTACATGTGCATAGATAGACATCCATATGTATGCCATGGGATAGGAGTGGAAAAGAAAGAGGACTAGCAGGAGTGATGGCAGGAAGATTAATGGGAACTGAAAAGAGAGGACATATAAAAATGCCTTCATGACTCCCATCACTTTGCCCACTTTTCAGGGGTGGGGTTAGAGAGATGGAACAGTAGTCAAGAGCACTGACTGCTCTTCCAGAGGACCAGAGTTTGGTTCCCAGCACCCACAGCCATCCATAACTCCAACTCCATGGGATCTGACACCCTTTCTGACCTTGGTGGGCATTATGCTTTTGCTCACACATATGTCTGTGGGAACCATGAATGCACATGGTACACTGACATAAATGTGAGCAAAATACATAGAAAATATATCTTTTAAAAAAGTTTTTCAAAGCTTAGTTCGCTTAGGGCTCAGGGTACAGACAAGTGGCTTAGGGTACAAAGGAGAGAAGAGACAGATTTGAAATACATTTACTGAGTTCAGAAAGCAAACAGAAGGGGCAAAGGCTGCTAGTGGACAAGGCAAATGCTGAGTGACAGGTGGTCTTCTAGACTCTCTCTAAAGACAGGTAGAATCCACTCATTTCACAAATACTTACCAACAGCATCTCCCATACATGGCTGCTCTGGCCAGTGAGCATGTCAAGCCTCTTCCTGACTCATATCTTGCACCAGCCACAGTACAATTTGGATGAAAACAAAAAGGGGAAGAGCCCCAGAGCAGAGCAATGGAGGTGATGAATGGTTTGTTAACTATGGTTAGTTGGAAAGGTTAGTCAAATGAGCAATCTATGTTTTTCTCTCCAAAGGGTCACGGAACCACAGGGAAGAAAATCAATAGATGTTTGTGTAAGCAAAGAACAATTTGATTCTCTCCCTCAGGAGTCATAGAGAATACTGTATTCATAAACTTAATACATTTTTGAAAAGGTAATAGAAAATACCTTAATGAATTCAGGAGGTTTTTATTTGGGTTGTTAAATGTTCTGCTAAGGGCAGAAGATGGATAGAGCAAACTAAAACAATAGAGAAACCAAGATAGGACAAAGAAATGGATGGGCATAGCACAAGGCAGAGCAGAAAAAAGAAGAGCCTTGGAAAAGGTTAGACAAAGAAAGTACCAGGAAAAGCAGAGATATAAAAGCAGCGGGTAAAAGACAGTCACACACAGAAACGAGAGATATGTGACACATGAAATAGAGATGCAAACATGTACAGAACCTCAGCTCTACACAGGAAAAACCATCCACAGACAGAAGGGCAAGAAGAGACCCAGCAGACAGCCACATAAGAACAGGAAGAGCAGGAACATAAGCCCAAGGCTCCTGTACATAAATAAATAATAATAGCAAATACAAACACAGAATCCCTCCAAGCATTTACTATGTTAACTTATTTAATCCTTAAAACAGCCCAGAAGGGAAACACTGTTCTAATCACTTGTTTCTCCAGTTTTCAGGTAAGTTGAGTTGGAAGTGATGTGACTTGCCTGAGGTCACAAGGCAAGCCTGACTAGGATTTGAACCCAGGTGGCCTCACTGATGTCATCACACTCTTCCCTCTCCCTCAGATGAACAAATAAAACCACAGCAAAAACAAACATACAAAGAAAAAAGCAACAAATAAACAGTCCACCTGGTTACTGTCGCAAGACATAGAATCACTTTGATTTCATGAGAAAAATAGACTTTGAGAATTTTGGAAACAGTTATTAAATATTTTTTAATATCAGATTTAATACTTAAGCAGATGACTTGAGGTTAAATAAACTAAAACCAGAACAACATGTGAGTTAAAAATGTATGTTAAAAAAGACAAGGACAGAGAGGGTTCTAAGGAGTAGATAGATTAGAACCATATTAAGGGTAAGAAACCGCTAAAATTTTTGAAATTGCATTGAAATAGGCAATGACCAGTGATAGCCAGAGTCAAGCCTGGGCTTCCAGCTCAGATCCCTGAGAAGTATGAACTCCAGGGAAGATCTAAACAGGAGAGAGAAGTCAGGGATGTTCCTAGCCCTGCAGCTGCATGACTGTCCCCTGCTTTTTCCCAAACTGCTACTGTTAACTGTGACTTACCTGACCAAGGAAAAGCAAGCCTCAAAGTACAAAACCAATGAAGGTAATGTTGAGATGCACATCAGTGTTCAGACAGAACAAAGGCATCCCTGTCATTGTTGCATAGTGTGAAGGGGATGAAAAGAAGTCATTTGTGGCCTGCAGATCTTCATAGCTCTTCCATATCCAGTGCCCAGTCCTTACCCCAGGTCTGTAGCAGACCACTACCGCAGCTTCTGCTGTCTCTTTTTCCATCTCCAGCAGATCACAAAGATCTTCTCCTCCAGCATTCCTCCCTACTCCTCCTGTTATCCCAGCTCCACTACCCAGCAGGCCTTCCTTAGGAACCCATAGGCCACACAGACCAGTGAAGCAGGTGGGCTAGCTTTAGTTCTTCCCTTGCCTTTCTTTCCCCAAATACAATTCTACAGGCTCATCCCCAGCTCAGCAGTAGACTACCTGCTGTGACCTCTCCTGCTCTCTGGCCCATTCCCAAGGGACTAAGTAGATCCTGATGAAACATTCTGCTTTCCTCTCTCCTGTGTACCTTATCAACCCCCCCCCTAGCCTATCCCCATTCCTAAGCATCAGCTCCCAATACCTAGAGACACATTGTAATTAGAAGCCCCAAGAAGGATCTCAGAAGTGTTCCCTATTAGGCAACACACAGCCACGAAACTAGGAAGGGCAACATAAAACAAGGAACAAAATACCCATACAACAAAGCAAGACCAGATATCAGCACCTAGAATTAAAATCATTCCAAACCAAGATGCCACTGTAAAAAATATAATCAGTAAGAGCCAGGGCAATATGTCCCCACTAGAGCCTAACAACATTACTGTCGTAGGTTCAGAGAAATGCAGCATAGCTGAAACAAAAGGCAAGGACCTTAAAATAGCTCTTATAAATATAATAGAGATCCTTAAAGAAGAGATGAACAAAGCCCCTAAAGAAATCTAGGTAGAAATAAATAAATAAAGCAGTTCAAGACCTGACAGTGGAGGCAGAATCAATAAAGACCTAAACTGAGAGGAATCTGGAAATGAAAAACTTAGGAACTTGAACTGGAATTTCAGAGTCAAGCTTCATCATCAGAATACAAAAGATGGAAGAAAGAATATCAGACTGAAGACACAATAGAAGAAATGGATACCTTGGTCAAAGAAAATGTTAAATCTAAAAAATTGCAGGTACAAAATATCCAGGAAATCTGGGACACTATGAAGGATCAACTCTATGGATAATAGGAATAGAAGAAGGAGAAGAAACCCAGGTCAAAGGCACAGAGAATATTTTCAACAAAATCATAGAAAAGAATTTCCATAACATAGGAAAGGAGATGCCCAATCAAGATACAAGAAGCACAAGGAACATCAAATAGAATGATCCAGAAAAGATATTTTCCTTGATACATAATAATAAAAACATTAAGCATACAGAACAAAGAAAGAATACTAAGCTTCAAAGAAAAAAGACCAAGTAACATGTAAAGGCAGACCTATTATAATAACATCCAACTTCTCAATGAGACTCTAAAAGTCAGAAGGGTCTGGACAGATGATCTACAGATTCTTAGAGACCACAGATGCCATCCCAGAATCCTATACCTAGCAAAATTTTCAATTATAAGAGATGGAGAAAGACATTCCAAGATAAAGCCAAATTTAAGCAGTATTTATTTACAAATCCAGCCCTACAGAAGCTTCTAGAAGGAAAAACTCTAACTAAAAAAGGTTAACTACATTTAAGAAAACAATTCCAGACCAGCAAAGTCAAAGAAAAGAGAAGCACTCTCATACACAGACTACCCCCACCCCCACCCCCCAAAACAACAAAATAACAGGAATCAACACTCATTTGTAATTGATATCCCTCAATATCAATTGTCTCAATCCCCCAATTAAAAGACACAGACTAATAGAATAGGTGTGAAAATTCTTCTGTGTATCCAGGAAGCATACTGTAACATCAAGGAAAGATATCACTACACAATAAGAGGCTAGAAAAAGATATTTCAGCCAAATGGTCCTAAGAAGCAAGCTGTTACAGCCATTTTAACATCTGACAAAACAGACTTCAAACCAAAACTAATCAGAAGAAACAGGCAAGGACATTGACATATGCGTCAAAGGAAAAATTCACCAAGAGGACATTACAATTCTTAACATCTATGTCCCAAACACAAGAGCACCTATATAAAAAGAAACACTGCTACAGTTTAAATTACATATTGACTTTCATACTGATAGTGGAAAACTTCAATATCTCATTCTCACCAGCAGTCATCAGACAGAACAAAACTGAAATAGAAGCATGCTGGAACTAACTGACATTATAAATCAAATATACCTAACACATTTATAGAACACTCCACCCAAACACAAACGACTATATCTTCCTCTCAGTACCTCATGGAACTTTCTCCAATATTAGCCACATAGTCAAATAAGCACAAAGCAAGTCTCAACAGATGTGAGAAAACTGAACTAACACCCTACAGACTATCTGCATGCCACAGATGAAATCTGGTTATCAGCACCAACAGAAACAGCAGAAGGCTTACAAACTAGTCGAAACTGAACAAATCTCTACGGAATGATAAATGGGTCAAGACAGAAATTAATAAATAAATGAAAGACATTCTAGAATTGAATTGAAATGAATATGCAACACATACAAACTTATGGGACACAATGAAAGCAAGCTCATAAATGTAAGGCCTACATAAAAAACAAGCCAGGACCAACGCACATACGAACTCTCAGAGGCTGAGGCAGCATGCACAGGACCTGCATGCTGAACCAGATGAGGTTCTAGAGCTGAAAGAAAATGTGGAGATATAGCCCGTCCCTAACTCAGACACGATCTCCAATTGATAACCACTTAAAAATGAAAAATTTGTTTTCTCCAAGGGATTATCCTAGGGGACACAAGCTATTCTTAAGGGTAGATCACACACAGCAGTAGATGATCATCAGAAAACAAATCCAAGGGCATCCTTGGGGCTTCCTTGTCTCATAATGTCATCTCAGCACTTTTTAAAAATTTTTATTATATTTATCTATTTTTTAACCCTAGGGGCTTTGCATATATATATTATGGCTTCTCGTTTTGTATTTTTATGGGATTACTGAGTGTATGAATTAGTTGGTCTCTGCATCTATATCTATTTCTTGTACCTTTTCTTGGGCTCTTTTCCTTCTGTTTGTTTATTAAGATTTGTATGGCTTTATTTTATCTTATTATATTTTGCTTTATTATTATCCATTAGATGCCTGTGAATATAGATGGGAGGAGGAACTAGGGCCAGTAGAGGGAGAGAAAACTGTAGCCAGAATATACTGTATGGAAAAAAATTATTTTCAATGAAAGAAATAAAGAAGTCATTTGTGCTGAACTCTTGTTGACAGCGTTCATAGTTTTACTTAGCGGGATGTTTTTGGGGAAGGAAAAGAATAACTAAGAAACATTTTATTGCCATTGTTGCTGTTTTGCAGCCCCGGACCGGCACCATATGAGATCCTGAACGAAATCCTGTCCTATGAAGAATTTAATTATTTTAATGCTGAGGACACCAACAAGCTACTCTGTAAAGCATTCTTAAAAACATATTTTCTCTCTCTCCTTCTCTCTCTCTCTCTCTTTCTCTCTCTCTCTCTCTGTGTGTGTGTGTGTGTGTATGTGTGTGTGTGTGTGTGTGTGTGTGTGTGTGTGTGTGTTTGGACTTGTGTGTGAGAGCACACACAATCCATAGTGTGTGTGTAGAGAGAAGCCCAAGGAAACCTCGACTGTTGGCCTTTAATTTCCACTTTGTTTTGACGAGGTTCCCTCTTGTTCCCATGGGGCTGCAAATTCTAGATTAGGTGTACCACAAGTTTCCAGATGGAGCTTCTGTCTCCTTTTCCCACCTCACCATGCAGAAACACACCAATGGATCCAGTTGTCCTGACTGGGTCCTAGAGATTTGAACTTAGATTGTCTTGGTTTGTTCACCAAGGCAAGTTGTTCACTGAGACAACTCCCTGAAGCATACTTTAAGAGAAGTAGTTTGGTTTATTTTGTGTTGATGCTATTACCTTTTTCAAAAGCTTTCATTATTTTATGAATTTCCACATTCTAGATCAAGACTGAATTGAATGCACCTGTAAAAAGCATTAAGAAACCTCTGGATGGGAGTCCACCTCTGGATGGAGTGAGGATGAACTATGTAGGCTACACCCATGGTCCTTTATGGAAGCTGGCTCTCATCCACAGCTGTCCTCTGACTGCTCCTAGAAAGCCAGGACTCATCTCTGGCATTTTTCCAAGACATCTATCAGGATTCCCTGTGGAATTTATCATCTGCTCTTTGGCTTTAGTCCCAAACTCAGCTTCTGTTTCTGCATGGCCTTTGGGAACTAGACACATGTTTCTCCTTTGAACCTCTGGCTTCTGTATAGATCCAAATCTACTCTGCCCAACAGCATTTTAAATATGAATGACCAATCCCCACCCTGTGTTTTCTCTTTCTTTTTCATTCCCAATTGTGGGGTAATTAATTAGGGCACACAGAGCTCTAGGATCTTGCTATCATTGTGCTGATAAACTGTCAGGCATTTTACAGTCACTTCTGTTTAGACCTTAGAACACGTGATTTGATCATCCATATTGAAGAGGAGGAACAAGCAGCCAGTGGCTCCCACAGTGCTATGTTCTTTGCTAAGGAAAATAATGCTCAAGATGATTGTGACTTAGAAAGCCGGGGCTTTGTACTTGGTGTTCGGTGTGACCTATTTTCCATCATGAAAGGATCAAAGAAAGCTTTAATGGAACACACTGAATAGGAAGTGCTGGGTCCTTATGGCAGGTATGGCAAAACCTATATGAAATGATCACAGAAGAAAAACTGGGGCATATGTGTGTTTATACCTCTCTGTAAGCAGAGGATTGGATCTGAGGTTATTTATTTATTTATGTTTTGATTTATTTCTTTTTTTTAAATTTTGCTACATCATAGACATGTTGTATAGTTATAGATATCAAGAATGTTAAATATTCTTAGTGAAACGCTAATAGTAAGCTAAGAAACTATTTTAAACTGTAAATAACAACAGCTGTCACGTAGTGAGAGGCTAAATTATAACCAATTTCCTAGCAAGCACCTCACTATAGGGACTGCTTCTTTAAATAAAGGGTCATTTCCATTTTAGAAAACAAAGAGACTAAGGATAAGGAGTAGACTTGCATGATGATGATGATAATGATGCTGATGACCGACAATGCCATGAACAGGGAAGAGTTAAATACAAAATGTGCCTCTGTGATTTTTGGTGGTAGATGGACACAGCAGTCAGTTTGCTTAGAAGATTCCATGCTGGCCAGGTCTATATGTCAAGAACCTGTCTCAAAAAGAAGGAAAAAGAAAGAAAGAACAAATTCAAAGCCTGTGTTGCAAGTGGCTATACACTGAGCAATCTCACTGGCCCAATTTTTTCTTAAGGCTTTCAATACAATGCAGTGAAAACAATTTTATCAATAAGTGGTACTCAGGTTAATGGAAATGAACTTGGAGACCCAGCTCATGCCACAATAATTAATTCAAAATGAATCATGGAATCAAATGTAAAGTTTAAAACTGAAACTCTTCGAAGAAAACATAGACTGTTTTAGTTTATTTTCCATCACTGTGACCAAATAACCTGGCATAGAAGAGTTAAAAGGGAAAGATTTATTTTACTCATAGTTTTGAAGATTTCCGAACATCATAGCAAGTGATAATGATGGTCATAGTAGCATGCTAGAGCAGTTCAGTTTATGTCACAGTGGACACAAAGAGGCAGAAAGTGATCAGGAAGGGTCCAAGAGCAGCTGCCAGTGAATGACTTCCTTCAGCAAAGCCCCACCTTAGAAAGTTCCCACATTCCCCCAAAACAGCACCACTACTATCCTAGACCAAGCAATCATGATCCTCTGAGGAATGTTAAATATTCAAACCATGACATTCCACCCCTGTCATCCATATAGTCAAGGCCACTCCATTAGGCATAATAGATGGTTATAAGCCACCATGTGGTTGCTGGGAATTGAACTCAGGACCTTTAGGAAGAGTAGACGGTGCTCTTAACCTCTGAGCCACCTCTCCAGCCCGGCAAATGCTTTTAATTCTACAGTGTCTTACTTTGCTTACTATTGCTGTGATAAGCACCATCACTAAAAGCAACTCAGCGGAAGCAAATGTTTGCTTCATCTTACACTTCCAGGTCACACTCCATCACGGAGCGAAGTCAGAGTAGGAACACAAGGCAGGAATCCAGTGGCAGAAACTGAAGCAGAGACCATGGAGGAATGTGGCTTACTGGATTGTTTCTCACGATTGCTCCCAGGTAGGGCACTACCCATGGTGAGCTGGGGACGCCTAAATAAATCAAAACCCAAATGCTCCACAGACTTGCCTACAGGAGACATTTTCTCAGTTGAGGTTTTCTCTTTCTTGATGATTGGCAGGCTTGGTACAAGCTTGTCTCTACAGTACTATCATTTCCAACATTGTTCAAAAGTCCAAGGTTCAAGGTCTTCTGAAACCAAAGGCAAACTCTTAGCTGTGAGCCCCTGTGACATGAAAAGTTTACATATTTCTAATATACAGTAAACATTCCTACTTCCCACCATCCGAAAGGAATAGGATTGTAGAAAGGGACAGGTTCACAGCAAGATCCAGACTCAGCCAAGCAAGAATATTAAGTACTGGGATTCCATGAGCAGTATCAGGGGTACGTGCTATTGTGATGTTATCTAGGGGAGCGTGGATAGCACCGTTCTTACATCCATAGTATTTCCACATGGTTTCTATCTCAAGCTGTTTCCACTTCTTCCCTGCGGCTTCCCTCAGGAGATGTCCTTCGCTGTTAGAATTCCGACATCGTGGGGACTCCACTGAAATTTGGGCTCCCCCTTGAGACTACCATTCATCACTCAGGATCTCCATGCAGGAAGCCTGACCTTGTCAATTGCTGCCTGACACCTCAGGCTTTTCTCTGGAACCTTGGTGGAGCCTCCAAGACACTGTAACTCCTGCGTTCTGCTAGGCTGCAAAATCAGCATTACACGGATGATGCCAGGGTCTGTTCGCCAGCTTGAGAAGTTAGGTGGATGCCCTTAGACAGCAGCTACAGAACACACTGATTGCATGGGCAGCTCAATTTCCCAGGAAACCACCTCCTTGGGTTTCTTTGTGTGAACAGGGGGCTTTATTGGCTCCTCAAGGAAAGACTTTTAAATGAGCCTACAGTGTGGTCTGTCAAAATTCTTATTGTTTCAATGCAAAGTGCAAGGCTTCTCTCTACAGACCCTAATCTCTTTAACCAGACCTTCCTTGCCCATCACTGAAAACTCATCTCTTTTTTGGCCAGACCGTATGTTTTCAAATCTATCCACTCAGCTTTTTGCCTCCATGTTTAACTTTAAACCTACCTAAAATCAGTCAGTAATATCCATGCCACAGCCTGAATGCTGTTTGTCTTGAAATGTCTTCCATCAAATTAACTGGGTTGTCATCTTTGAAGTCAGCTTTCCCCCAACTTGTAGGATCTGAACAAACTTGTCTGCCAGTATATAATACTAGTGCAGTGCTTAGTGAAGTCCTTTTCCCCATCTGAGACGTGACAAATTATCTTCACACCTTTTGCATTTTTGTCTGAATTCTGGCCTTCTGAGTCTTGCCAGAATTACTAATTCAGCTCTCCTTACAGTCTAGAGTGTTTCTAGCCCACACTCATCTCCAAACATCATGAAATTCCTCCCTAAAATCAGATGAAATGTAGAGGAACTATATTTTTATATTTAGTCATAGTCTCTGGTATCATTCTCCTGTATTAGTTATCTTTCCATCATGGCACCGTAACATTGACAGCTTAGGGAAAGAAAAATGTTAGAGTGTTTCAGTCCACCCTGGCTGGGAAGACATGGTGGAGCACAGTAATTCAGTGCACAACATGGTATTCTGGGAAGCAGAACGTGAGACAGGAAGTTGATAGCGATATTATTCTCCAAAGATCTGTCCCTAAACCCTCACTTCCACTCGATAGTACACACCTTCTAATGTTTCTATAATTCCAAAATAAGGTCATGTTGGAACCAATCTTTCAAATCATGAGCCTATGGGAGAGTCATTTTGTATTCAAACCATAGCACAGTCATAAAGCTTAAGTTGGGGAATACTTTATTTAATATAAAACCAAAATTTTCTGTGACAAAAGAAGAATAAATTGGATTACATAAGCATGTAAATGTGTTGTATTTCACAGGACATGGCTGAGAAAGGGAAAAAGAAGCCTACAGAATGGGAAAAAATTCTCTCTAATCATTTTTATGATTAGACTTTTGCTATCAAAAAATCTATAAATCACAGTAGCAACTGAAGAGTAAGACAATAGTTCAGTTTTAAAGCGAGTAAAGCACTGGATTAGACATTGTTCTAATGTAGATACAAAACAGCTACTGAGCACATTAAAGCCACTGGACATAATGAATGACTAGGGAAATGCAAATCAAAACCACAATGCGGAAATGTCATTGAGGATAAAGAGAAATTTTGACCTTAACATTCTGTCAGGACTGTACAATGGTGCAGTTGATCAGGAAAAGAGATTTCAGTTCCTCAAAATACTAAACACAGAGTTACCATGTGACCGGTAGTTCCATTCCCATTTGTGTACCAAGAGAAATAAAAACATATTCACAACAAAAACAAGGTTAAAACATACCAAATGCTCATCACCTAATGAACAGTTGACAGTCTCAATCATCAACTTAATGAGAACTAGAATCACCTCGATAAAAGCTCTTTGGCAAACCGATGGGCCACTGACTCTTTCTGGGCATGTCTGTGGAGGTGATTATCTTGACTGGATTAATTGAGTTGGAAGACCTGCCTACTGTGGGCGGCACCATTCCCTGGGCTGGGATTCTAGACTGTATAAAAGTGAGACTGTGAGCTGGGCACAAATATTCTTTTTTTAAATTTATTTATTTTTGTTCAATTTACATCTTGGTTATAGCTCCATCCCTCCCCCCCTCAGTCATCCCTTCCCCCTCACCTATTCCTTAGAAAAAAGGATCTCCTTTTCCCATCCACCCCAGCTCATCAAGTTGAATCAGGACTGAGGATGTCCTCTTCCTCTGTGGCCTGGCAAGGCAGTCCCACTAGGGGGAAATGACCAAAAAGCTAACAAGTGGGTCCGTGTCCAGTGCAGCTCCCACTTCCAAGTGAGATTTATGAACCCTCTCTTGGATCCTCCTTTTAATTTATCTTCTTTTCGTCTGTGCCTTGCAGTAGCGCAAATATTCTTGACTCTCTGTCTTATGATTATGAATGTAGTATGACTAACTGCCTGAAGCTCCTGCTGATGTAACTGTCCCCATCAACTGCAGCTAATTAGCCAAAACAAACTTATTTCTTCTCCCTTAAGATGCTTTTGATGAAATATTTTATCACAGCAACATGAAAAGTAACTAAAACAAATAGTAAACAAAACAGCATATCATATACTAGGACATTATATGACAACTTAACAGAGGAAAGTACTTAAACATGTCACTATGGGTAGATCATAAAACATGATGCTAAGTAAAAGAAGCCAGCAAATAAAAGAGAACATGATGACCATGTTGTGTAATTCCATTTATATTAAATTTCCTGAGGAGGCAAACATACATAGCCAGAAAGTAGATCATTGGCTGCCAAAGTCATAGAGGAAGAAAAAATAGAAGTTATTGTCAATGGGAATAGATATTTGGGTATGATAAGAATATTTTGGAATTTATCAATATTGATTGCTCTATAGATGTTAAAATGATAAAACATTGAGTTATATTAAATTATTTTTTAAAAATTATACAGTGTGGCTTTAACATTATACACTGTTCAAATTATTATAGCAGCAAAGAGCAGGCTCTCAGTATGTCTTCATTTCCCTCCTCTTCTTTTCAGAGAAGGCCACCAATCCCTCATGGGTGACATGTTGGCGTATCAGAGGCTGTGGGTTCTCCACAGAGGAATTGGAATTTTTAAAAACGAGAAAAATAATACTTGAAAACATGAAAACTTGACATGGTGTGGTGGCCTCAACCCTTCAACTCCAGGAGATAAAAAAGAAGGATCTTTAACAACTTTTGGGTGGTTACAAAAGTAGGAGAGGGAAATGGAACTCAAGAACCGGACAGAGAAGCAGATACTCATAACTGCTACCAGACATAACTAACATACAAAGTATGATATGGTGTATGGTTTTGATGAGTGTTCAACCTCACAATACCACAATCCACTCAACATCCTTCATAACCCGTCAGCCACAGAGACTATGCTAGTGTCATGGCTCAGTGGGTAAAGCAGTTTTTGTGCAACTCCAATGACCTGGAACCCACATAAAGGTGCAAGTGGAGAACTGGTTCCATAAAGTTTTCCTCTCACCCCTCCACTTGTGTTGTGGCATGCACACCTCTACACACACAACGTGACTCAGCAGTTAAAAGCTCTTCTTGGTGTTCCAGAGAGCCGCTGGGTTCCCAGCACTTATCCCGGGCAGTTTACAACTAACTGCAACTCTAGTCCTGAGAGATCTTACACCATCTTCTGGCTTCCACGGGAACCCTCCCATGCAAACACACATACACACACACACACACACACACACACAGATTTTTTAAAATGTGAGCCCACACTGAATAGAGTTATTTCCAGCCCCTGTCTAAGATGAGAGAATGTATACAGACCAAACGGAAGCAGCAACAGATAACTGAGGGTTTCCCTTCATGGCTTATATACGTGCTGTTCTCTTTAAGTTTGTGAAAGATGAACTCATCTCTTTGAATAATGAAACCAATGCAAAATAAGACACGAGAGACTGTGATTATCAGAGCAAAGGAGCAGAGACTTTTAGAGCCCGTTGTGAAGAGGCACTGTGAAAACACTGACTGAACCAGACTGTGGGGGATGCAACAGCAATGTTTAAACAACAACTGGAGCGATGTTATGAAGACAGGATGACTGACTGGGGGAGCAGTCCACAGGGAGGCTTATCTTACCCCGGTGAGTAAAGCAGTGTGGTAACCACTGAGTGCAACTTGGCAGATAAGTTTTGAAAGTGAATTTAGAGTCAATAAATCCCAGGAAAGTGTGGTGTATTTCAATGGAGAACTTCAGATTCTGAAAACTGAGAGGAGGAACTAGTGCCCGTGTGCAAGAGCTGGCTTCTAGTATGAAATGCTGCAGCTGTGATGGCATGGTGTGAGTTTTGCTGCTTTTCTAAATGCACAGACATGCTGAATGGTGTGACAGATAGACAGTGATATGACAGGGTATTAACGGTGAAAAATGGTCCTGAACGAAGAGGCTTGCTCAGTCTGACAGCTGACCCAGAACACCTAGCGTACAGTGCATGCTTCTGCTTACATTTGGACAACAATAAAAATGCATTGCTTTAGCTGTCATCACAGTCATCACGCACAAACAGCAAACAAACAGGGAACGGGAAGGAGGAAAACAGCGTCTCAGGGAAACAAGCACGGCCTGTATAATCAGAAGCACATAATGGAGATGACGTTTGCTTCTCACTGAGAAATCTGTGTTTCAGAACAAACTGCTTGGAACATGTGAAGTACTGGTTGCATGACAAAGAATAAACTCACAAGGTGGTAATGAAAGAAACACAACTGTTGCTTTTGAATAAAGATAACTGAGAACTTGGTGGTGAAACTCAGTTTCGTTTTTCAGTTCAAGGACTTCTTGCAGGATTGCAAGTGACTCATTTGTCTGCTTGTTTGCAGACTTTGTTTACTTCCACCAAGTTAAATTTAATAAAACTGGCTTGGCAACGTGAATACAGACTTTTAAAATTAGTATATGTAACATTTTATATCTAAGTTTATTTTGTCTAATACTGTACTTTTGGGGCCTGCCAACGAAACTACTGAACAATTTTAGAGTCTTTAAAAAAATTTAAAGTACGCTTATTTGTTATGTATCTGTGTTCATGTGTGTGCACTGTGCCACACATGTGGAAGGGGGACAACCCAGAGGAGTTTATTCGGTCCTTCTATCTACCTGAGGGTCCTGGGGATTGAACTCACACCATCAGGTGTGGTGGCAAGCTCATTTATCAGCCGAGCCACCCTGGGATGTTTTCTTATAAGCTCAACACAAGAATAGGAACGACTTTAAAAAAAATTAATTTAATCAAAACCTGGGGGTTAGCTCACCATTTAATGAAATTGTTGCCATCTAATTCTTTTTGGGAACAGTAATTAGGCACAAAATATGTATTTTACTAATCATTTTCATGAGTCTTAAATGTCAATATTTCCGCCATTAGGTTTTCATCTGATACCACAGAAACATGAGTATGTTTTAGTAAATCAATTGGTACCAGAGATCCCCTCAAAAAAAACAAAACAAACAAACAAAAAAAAACAAAAACCTAAAATCAGTATAATAGTATTTCTGGGACAGAAATGGTGATAGTAACATGAGGATTAAGTATAGTTGTTGTCCTTGTTAATTTTTGTAACTGATTTCACAAATGAGTACTTTCTTTCAACTTGGGAAAGCTAATGTGGTAATTACCATGCAATTTACCTAGGGCATCTAAGAATAATGGTTGATGCTCAAAGCTCTGTTGGGATGAAACCTGCTTACCGGACGTTTTTAGCACTTTACAAAAGAATTTTGAAGAGTTGAACAAGTGAGGAAGGGGAAACATGTTTAATTTCATTGAAACAGCTCAGTGTCATGCTCAGACAAGCCAAGAGTAGAGATTGGCTTATCAGAGTGAGAGCAATTTCTTAAGCTGAAATCCAGGTGGATTCCATGTGCTGCCTTGGGGAACTGGGGACTCCGAATAAGAAAATCAACAAACAGTTTTAAAAGCAGGTATGATAAGAATCTCAATATGGTTGACTTTGTGCAACTATACTGAAATTGGAGGTAAAGAGAAAAGAGACACAGCATCTTCAACTCTTACTTAAATGTCTCTTTAACTGGGTCCAATTAAGACTTCATAAAAATGAGCCACGGTTATGACATTGACTGTGTAGAGGAGAGGAAGGAGTAAGTATGTGTGTCATGTAATAAACATGTTTACACAGAAAGGGAAATAAGCAATCAAATCCCACAGCAAACAGAATCTCTGATGCAAATGGCTCCATTCCGTTAGGAAAAGAGTATAACTATCTGATGGTAATTTAATAATGCATCTTAGTTTTGTATAAAGACTGGACTGATGCTTACTGCATGGACTAGGACGGCATGCGCCTGCCTCTGCTTCCCAGGGCTGGGATTAACGGCTTTGGGAAAGCAATAACATGGACATTGTACAAAGAGCTTTTCCTTTTAAAACTTATTCCAAGGTAAACTCTAAAAGAAGGAAGAGATTCCAACACCAGCCTTCAAAATTCTCAAGCCCAACAATTAAATGCTAGAAGAATAAAAGCTTTCGCATCTATAAAAACAGAAATTTTCATAGTGAAAAAGAAAGCCTGCTGAGAAGAGCAAGTTCCCTGCACTTGATTTTCTTGCTTGGTAAGCACATTTCCCTTAGTACTGATACCGTTTCTGAATAAAGGAAGGTCTTCTTTGCCTTGTTGTCTGAGGCTCGCTTTAAACACTGCCTGTCCAAACTGGGCTCATCTTCTCAGAAAGAAGAAAGCTATGTTTCAGTCATGTATGTATCATCATGGTGATCCCAATCACTCAGATCTGAACTCTCATATTTAACTTTATTTTTCTTCTCCTTTAATTACGGATCTGAAATCAAAACTAACTAAGGCCTACCGACTTCCAATCACACAGATTAATATGACAGACTGTTGGGGACACAGGTTAAGATAGGCTGTGCCCAGAAGATCTCAAAGTTAAGTGTTCCCCTTTACACTTCATAAATACCCTTGATATTTCCGGTCCCCATTCTCCTGTGGTCACTTTTCTACAAACAGCCCCTTAGCTGCTCTGACTCTGCACTCCCACGTAACACTCCGGTGTGCTGACTGAATACATTCCCTAAAGTTATAAACCCATTGTGTAATTCCCCTGCTGGGACCATCTCTATTGGTCCCTGGTATCCACGGGATGTCCAGGCACTTGTCTCTACTAATGAGCACCCTGCGCACCATCGAACCTCCCACTCTATCTACAAGCATCCTCATTATCCTAAGTACGTGTTTACAGCTCCCACCTGGACAAACCTGAAATTAATCCCTGCCTTCCTCACTCCCATACTGGTCCTCCCTCCCTGTCTATCTACCCTCAGAACTAATGCTCAAGCTCTCTTTCCTTCCATAAAGCATATCAAGAAATTACACTTACACATCACATCACATTTGTCTAAAATAATCTTTCTAAAACTAAGTCAAAAATAAATTCACATTTTGCTTATTTATTGTCTTTCTGAAGTGACCCAAAATTCTTTGAGGTTGGTAAAGAGACAGCATTTTCTTGCTTATTTCATGAATCCTTCCACTGAGCTATTTATTGAAGCCCTCTTTGTACACAGCACTCTATCAGGATAGTGAAGGAAGCTACTGTCCTTTGATACAGAAAGTCCTAAACAAATATTTGTGGGTGAATAAATTGTACCTGTTCTCCTAGCAAGCAGCATATTTATTTAAGAGAGAGAGAGAGAGAAAAAAAAGACTTTCAAACTCTCTTATTTTTAGCTCATTTGACCACAGAAATCCTATAATTTTTAAATAGTCCCCAGGAGGCAGCCATAGGAAGTTTCAACAATTGGGTTTCAGATAGATTTTATTATATATTCACTTCCGCATATTCTTGAGAATTTAATGTCACTTTTGTAATGGCTGCTAAAAGAATGTTATTGCCTTTTAAAACCATACATTTTATCCTTCAGTTTGACATAAAATGCTATAAATAAATCAGATGGAAAACTATTTAGCTACTTGACATCTATAATAACAGGGAGTATTTCTACAATGCCAGATTTATAAATAGGCAGAGGCTCCCAGTTTTTGTTATTATGATTTAATTGCCCAAACTTCTGTTGCGGGTTTACATCATTTAGTTAACAAATATGTCCATAAAATAAGCATTATAGTATGATACATATTCAAGGAAATGGATAAATGTCACTGTGGCTATTCTCTTGAATTGCAGCAAACAAGAAATGCTAAACCCCAGATGTTTACTTCAGTTGGCCCAGAAGGGATATAGGCTGCTGGGTAATCACCATGGTTACTGATGCACTCTTTATGTAGGAATGGTACTGAGGCAAAAATGGTACCATGTATCATATAGCTCCCATCCATCACAATATACAGCTCATCATGAAGCTTTAGGTTTAAAGAGCACGCTGATTTTTGTTTATAGTGGGGGGGGAGCATGGGACGTAGCTCAATTGGTAGAATTCTTGGCTAGCACACAAGAAACCCAGGGTTCAAAATCCTATACTCCATAAACCCAAAGTGGCGGTGAGGCACACCTGTAACCCCAGCACTCCAGAGTGGAAGGCAGGGAGATCAGGGGTCCAAGGACATTCTTGAGTACATAGCCAGTTACACAGCACAGAGCCATATAGACTTTACCTTTAAAAGAAAGAGGATAAAAGGGATATAGAAAATATTATTCTAATTGTGTCCAATGTGCGTGAGAACTTGCAAAGCCAATTTAAGTCTCTGAATAGCACTCCTTCCTTCCAGAGAGGATTTGCTTTTTGCTTCTATTAGTTATCTAGGCAAAGTGCAGATCTCCTAAATCCAGCTGAGGATGGAAATAATTCTAATTCAGGCTCCAGTCCTTTTGAGAACTGGCCTTTGCGAAGGATTCTGGACGCCCTGCTTAACTTCTCTCCTCTCAGCCCTTTGACATTCAGCATCTTGTGAGAAAGAGCAGTCTCAGAAGCTGGGCCCCCGCTCCTCTAGCTGTGAACCCCACCCCTCCCCCACTCTCCTTGACTCTCCTGCCTCCATAGTTTTCTGTGTTGACTCAGGGGTGTCCAGTGCACCTTGTTTTTCTTCCCTTACTCTGCAGATGCTTGCTCTAAATAAACAGCCAGAAGTAGAACAGCTCACCATCCTGCTTTTATTCCTGCTGTCACTTTACCTGTTTTTAGCTAAGTAGTTTAGATTGATCTTCAATAGCTCAATACCTGGTATCTCCTCCTTTCTTGCTCATCCTGCCTATATAAACAGGTCTCTCAGACTCTAACTTTATTTCTACTTGGACTTAGCTTATGATGGTGCAACTTTCCATCAGATATCAAATCTAGTCCTGAGCTAGATGGTGCAACAGAAAGTATCTTGGAGCTCAAACAGTTGAACTGGAATCCCTAGCTAACTCTAAATTATTTACTTCTGTGGGGCTATGAATAAAATACCTGACAAAACATCTTAGCGTGAAGAGCTACCATTTTTCTTGTTTTGGCACACAGTCACAGAAGATTTGGTCAGGGGGCTCATCCCATGCTTTTGATGGAGCATGATGATGGCTGGAGCCAGTGGCAGCATTTCTTCACCTCATGGCTGATGGGAAGCAGAGAAAAAGGACCAGGGATCTCCAAAGATGTACTACCTGTGACCTGCTTCTCCCAACCAGGTCCTTCTTCTGAAGTTAGCTCCTCCCCTCTCTACCAAGAAGCAGCAGCACTGAAACCCACCGCTAAACGTGTGCAATTGTGAAGACTGGTCTTTACTGAAACCACAGCAGAGCCTCTGACCGTTAGGTGACAAAAGAAGTGCCAATGTGGGAGGCGGTCCTGTAGGAAATCATGACATCTGCATGCCTATCCAACAGTAAGTTTGGTGGTCCTCCAGTTTTCACCTCCCACAGCACTGGGGATAGTGCACAGGACACGCCCACCTTCTCAAGTGGGCTCCTCAAGCTTCCACTGCAAGCTTTCTAACCCCTGAGCCACCTCCTCAGTCCAGCTTTCTTCTCAAGTGATGGCATCATGGGCAAGTCTCTTCCTTCCATGCTTTCCCAAAAGTCCCTGGTGCTCTAACATTTTATTTACAAAATAAATATTGACCAAGCAGAAAGGACACAGAGAATTGACATCAGTCTAATACTCAGTAATCAGGGTAATAAAAGCTCTCCTTCTAACTTTGATTTCCTTGGAGTTAATTCCAGTAGCAAAATTAAAAATGTCTGTATTAGCCATTGGAATAGCCATAGTTTCACAAGACTGCAGAGTTCAGCTGTTCCGGCCAGTGAGCCCCTCCTACTGTTCTTGCTAACAGCATGCTTCTTTTCTCCCCTGAAAATAAAGTGAACAGGGCATTTTTTCACTCATATTATTTATGAAACTTGTTCTTTACCTGAAGTTGTCATATTCTTCTGCTTGCCGTTTCCACGGGCATGTCTGTATATTTGCAATGATCTGAAGATAGTCATTCTCTGAGTACCTAGGAGATGAATATCAACATGGTCAGACAAGACAGTCTCACTCCAGTGTCTCCTCCCTTTAGCCCTGGAATCAAGAAGAAATCATTAAATATCAGACTTGCTCCCAAATATCTAGGAATATACAGCTTGAAAAATATATATATCATTATGATATGATGATGATAATAATGATGATGGTTTAGGAATATGGATACTGCACATTTCATAAGCCAACATCAGTATTATAAACTGTGGACATGTTCTTTCTGTATGTTTCTTTTTCTCTGTCTCTCTCTGTCTCTGTGTGACCACAAAAGCTATCTTTTTTTTTTTTTTTTGGTTTGGGTTTGTTTTTGTTTTTCAAGTCAGGATTTCTCTGTGTAGCCTTGGCTGTCCTGGACTTGCTCTGTAGTTCAGGGGAGCCTCAAACTCACAGAGACCTGCCTGCCTCTGCCTCTCTGAGTGCTGGGATTACAGGCTTGTGCCACAGCTGCAGGCTCACAAAAGCAATCTTATATTAACTTTAACTCAATAACAAATACTTTATAAATGTTTATCATGAACATATAGTTGAATGTTTTCAGATTCCAAGTTAATAAATACCTTTACAGTGGGCTATGAAGTTAGGATCCCCTACGAGCGAGCGCGCACATGTGCGCGCGCGCGCGCACACACACACACACACACACACACACACACACACACACACAGTAATCATCTGGCTTTAATTTTCTGCAATACATTAGAAATCGAGACTGGACTGTGATGAGAAAGCTGAACACAGGCATAAAAAGCTCTAGACAGTGACATAGTCTGATAGGCTAGGCATGGGACAAAAATCCCAGCTCCCTTAGATCTCTCTCCATCTGAAATTCCACCATTAAGTATTAATTCCTAAAGCACAGAATGCTGTTTCATCTTTAAGGCTGTTCATTTGAAATGCAAATATCCCTCTGAATTGAAAAAAAAAAAACACCTTAAGTTTTCTTTCCATTCAGCTCTCAGCCATCCAGTTGCTAGCCATAAAAGATCAAAGCTGTGTGAGGAGAAAGAGAGAGAGAGAGAGAGAGAGAGAGAGAGAGAGAGAGGAGGAGGGGTGGGAGGGAGGGAGGGAGAAAGAGAGAGAAGGTGTTGGTGAGTGTGTGGAGAAGAGAAGGGAAAGTGCACAGCCTTACTGGTAGAGTGAGTCCATTACCCACAGGAATGAAATGAAGATTCTCCAAGGTTATCTCTAAGAGAAGGCATTTCTGACAGGTGGGATATATTCAAGCACAGAACTCTTTGTAGCCGAAATTTCTTTCCTCTTGGCTTTTCTCCCCCTTCAACAATGCTAGCAACAGGAATCAATTTGATTCCCACTGACTCTGCAGATGCAGATGTACCCACAAAAATCTAAGAACACAGTGAATACCAAAAGCAGCACAAAACCAAGAGCTTCCACCAGAAGGATTACAAATAGCTGTAAGCACATAGTTCCCAAACACAGCAGACGCAGAGAGATCACTACAGGAGTCCTAGTACATTAAGTCATGAGAGCTCCAGGCTCTGACTCCCAAACCATCTAGATGAGATATTTCCTGGCTGAAGTGCTTGCTTCTATAGGGTTGAAGACAACCAAAGACTTTCTGTAAATGACTGTTAAACTAAAATTAAACAGACAAACAAACAAACACCCATTCAGCAAGTTACCTAAAGTATTCTCAATTCTGGATCATGAAGGATCACTGCTGTGACATATCTCTTGTCTTGAAAAATATTACCAAGTAGCAAGTCAAGGCGTTAAATCTTTTCAGAGTGTTATTGGAACAGTCAGAGCACTGTGCATACAAGTAAACAAACAGCTTTTGCTACTAATCTCCATCAAAGAGAAAGTGTAAAGGATAGGGAAGGCCAAACACATATCTAATTAAATCAATGAAAGCTGAAATTGTATTTGAAGTAAATATGACGCATAATTGAAAAATAAAAGAAACAGAAATGTATTGTCTTATCATCAGACTAGATGTAACTGAGTTTAAATTTTATTGGCATGCTATTTATAAGATAAAAAAAGAAATGGACTATTTTACAATGTATGCCTCAGATTAACGAACTTGAAGATCGAGCAATAAAAACTATTGAAAATTAAAAACAAATGGGGAAAGCTAAATGAAATATGAACAAGTAGGGCCTGGTAGTATAAGTCTATAGTTCCAGTGTGCAGGGGTGGGGTGGGGCTGAGGCAGAAGGATCAAAGGTTTGAGTTGGGCCAGGTGCCATAGGAAGGCCCTATATTGTTTTAACTTATTGACAAATAAATACTAACTTTTAAAAAAAGAGGAAAATCAGCAGGAGACAACTTCAATTTTTTTTTTGGCATATGTATAATTATAGTCCCCGTCAGAGAGAGGAAAAGCATCTTCGAAGCCTGATGGGATATATCACCAAAACTAATGAAAACTATAAACCTACACACCAAAGAAACCCAACAAACATGAAGCACAAGAAACACAAGAAAATGACAACATAAGAATGAATTCTTAGCACTAGCAAAGAGAAAAGCCTTAAATGTAATGAAATACAACACTGTATGTACAAAGAAACAACAGCCTGCCACATACTTCTTGTCAGGAAGAATGGGAGCTGGAAGGCAGTTGACTAGTGACATAAACTGCAGAATGGGACTGGAGGGGAAGCTCATTCTAGAATTCAATAATCAGAAAATCCTTCAAAATATGAAGGTAAAACAAGGGCTTTGTCAGCAGCAATGCTGGAGGCAGTCTCTGGGCAGAACAGCAATGAGGGCAAATTGATGTCCAAGTTGACCAAAAGGTAATGAAGAGCTTGAGAAATAGAATGTGTAAACACACACAGGAACGTCTTCCTTACTCTCCATTTCTTCAAAAGGCAACGGGCTGTGTCACTAATGAGCTAACCTGGCAAGCACGAGGACCTGAGCTTGACTCCCAGAACCCGGGTAAAAATGACAAGATGGCACATGTGTTTGTCATTCTGGCCAGAAGGTGCACACAGAAAGATCCCCGAGGCTTGCTGGCCAGCCATCCCAGCCTATTAGGTGATCCAAAGCCATGGGAGAACCTATCACAAAGCAGATGAACAGCCTTTCTAAGGAAGGAAGGTATCCAGGACTGGTCTCTGTCGACTGGTATGTGCACCCCCCTCCAAACACACACATTTCTTAAAAAAAAAAAAAAAAAAGCAAAGAGAAAATTGACAGTTTAAAGTAAAGATGGTAATAATATATGGAAATGTGGAAAAAAAAAGCCTTGATGGCACGGGTGGGGTGGTAGAAGCAGGAGCAGAAGATGTAGACAGCACTTGTATGTGGACTACAGCAGAAAAAGAGGTGTTCGTTCTATCTAAAACAAGCGGCAAAGCTGAGTGGCCCTACCCAAATTTAGGACTCACTGCATCGTCCCAGTGAGCAGGCTGTGTTTTATTTCAGTCCAGACAGAACAATCAACTACTAAACAAACGAGAAATCTAGAAATGAGGGTGTTCAACAAGGCAGTGCCAAGGGAAAAATAATCTTTTCAAACAGTGACTGCTTCAACAACTGGATAGTCCTACCAACAACAAACCATCAGCCCTCCTCTCGCTCAGTGTACGAATATTAACTCCAAATGGTTTGCTAATCTAAATGTAAGAGCTCTGTGAGGAAACAGAGCTTGGTGGAGCCCCCATGTGCACACGCCTGTGGGGGTAGTGCGTGTGTATATGCACTGTTGGCGCACACGGTGCGTGTGTGGTCATGTATGCACATGTGCACACAGCTGTGCTTGCCTATCAACGTGCAAAGCCAGAAATCTACTTCAGGTGTTTCCCTAAGTCACTGTCCATCTCCTTTTTTTATTTTTAAAGTATTCAGAGACAGGGTTTCTCTGTGTAGCCTTGGCTGTCCTGGACTCACTCTGTAGACCAGGCTGGCCTCAAACTCACAGAGGTCCACTGACCTCTGCCTCCCTGAGTGCTGGGATTACAGAGTACACCACTGCACCAGGTGCCACTTTTTTTTTTTTTTTTTTTTTTTTTTTTTTGAGACAATCTCACTGAGTCTGAAGCTTGTTCTTTCTGGCTGACCAGCAAGGTCCAGATGTGTCCTGTCTCCACTGCCAGCACTGGAGCTATAGGCTTGGGTTGTCATACCTGCCCTTTTAATGTGTGCCCTGGGATCTGGACCAAGGTTTTTGGGCTTGTAGAGCAAGCACGGAGCAAGAACTTTACCGACTGAGTCATCTCCTCAAGCCCAGGTTCGGGGTTTTATACAAACTATATACAGAGTATGCACACTAAACACAAATCTATAAATTAAATATCAAAGAAAATATTACATTTGGAAAACATGATAAAGAAAAAATTTAAAGGCATAGATTGGGAAAAACAAGTACACAACAAACACAGGAACCAGGATGTATAGTAACCTCTCAGAATTGCTGATGACACAAATATGCCTATAAAAAATGGATTTGAATTGACACTTTGCCAACAAAATATGAAAAAATACTCAACAATATTAGTTATTAGGAAAGTCAAATTAAAGCCACAGTGATATGCCATAGCACATCAACAAAATGGCTAAAATTGAACTATTCTATAAAGTTTCCATACACATCCACCAGAATCATGGACAGGTTGACGAGCACAGAGCAACCAGGACTCTGATGCTTATTGTGGGAATATAAAATAGTTTCTTTAGTAAGCCATTTTGAAGTTCCTTCAAAATTAAGTATATGCATATCCTGAAAACCCTGCTATTATCATAAACCCTGTTTATGATTCAAGAGAGATGAAAACACATCCAGACGAAGACCTAAACACAACTGACGAAATCAACTTTATTTGTACCAGACCCTTCTCCCCAAAAAGAAAACCCAATGTCATCCAAAAGGGCTATAGAATATCGTTGTAGCTACATCTTAATGGAATCCGTTGCTTTTATTCAGCAGTACAAAGGAATGAAATGTTGTTACGGTAGCAATATAGACAGACCTCAGAAGAATTATAACAATGTCAAGAGGCCAGATTCAAAAAGAACACAAATTATATCGGAAACAAGCACACTTGACAAGAATGGGAAAGCAGTCACCTGAGGATGGGGTCCCCTGAGGTGGGCATGCAGATGAGGTAGAGAAACTGTGGAAGAGATGGATGGATGGATGGCAAAAAGAGCCCAGAAAACTGCAGGTTATTGACAGTTTCAGAACATTTGTAGTCAGAGTGGATGTGTAAGCAAAGGCCCTTCAAATAGTAACATAGGTTGGGGTATAATAACATTATTCAGTCCTTTAAAAACTTTTAAAGTGATCATAATTGCACTAAAGTTATATTTTGAGGTATCTGGAGAGATGGCTCAGTGGGTAGAGGCACTTGTTTTGCAAGCCTGGTAACCTGAGTTTGATCCTCAGAATACATGTAAGGTGGATGGAGAGAACTGATTCCACAAACTTGTCTTCTGACCTCCACATGCATGCCATGACTTTTGTGTCCATACATGTCTACAAATATCATATGCCCAATAATAAAGTAAAAATTTTAAGAACTATATTTTTCTATGATGACAATACATGGCAATAAACAGTGTTCTATCAGGCCTTGGTCAGGATCAAATATCTAAAATTTGGAATTTTATCATGAACTTCAAATATATTTTAAATGATAAGATTTTTAGAGTTCCCTGGACAGATAGTACTTGTTCTCATGAACCTTTGGAGGATTTTGATCAATGTTTCTCAATGGCCTTTCTCATATCAAATTTATAACAACTGTATTTAAACACGTTTCCTGAGGAAATGAGAATGTCACTATGTCTTGGAGACAGAAATGTAAAATGTGACCAGGCCATCAGCTGCTCTGAGGAAGCTCAAAGCAACATTTCCTGGTCTCATGCATTGTGGCTTCTACTTAATAACTCCCCTAGTACTGGCTTCCACTGACTTGTCCAATCCATAAGTCACTCATATGTTGATTGAACTTAACTTCCTTTTGGGACTCCAAGCAACCAAACTCTTCACACAGGAAATGGATGAATGGTTTCTGCTGCTCTGCAGAAGGGATCTAACCTCTAGCAACCGGAGAATATGGTAAATTCCTTTGCAATACGACAAAATACCTGACCAAAACCACTTAAGAGAAGAAAGGTTTGCTTGGCCTCATGGTTTTGGAAACAATTACTCCAATTGTGCCACAAAGGTTATAAAAGCATCCGGGCGGCAGAAGCACATGGCAGAGCTGCAGAGCTCAGCAAGCCCAGAAGCAGAGAAGGCCACAGTAAAGAAGCCACGCTATCACCGCCAAAGCCCACCTAGAGGCACCTACTTCTGCTAAGCTAGCTCTGTCCCAAAGGATCCAAGGCTTCCCACAAACAGTGGCACGAGCCAGGGACCAGATGTTTAAACACATAAGCTTATGGGGGACATTCCCCATTCAGTTCATACTCCTACCTCAGTTTGGCTGTTCTTTGGATTTGCAACCAAGTAACTTTTCTTGACCCTCTGTTGGTTTACGGTGACTATGGGAAGCCTCTTTTTCCTCTCACTAACTGTTCTCTTACTAACTGGAGCTAGCTCTTACCAGCTTGTTTAACTCTTATGAATGCTGTGAACAGGTGGTTAAGCCACTGGTGGCTTGAAATTGACCAGTATGGGAGCATTTACATGACAGGAATTGGCAAATGTGAAAAAAAGGGGCTGCCTTCTGCACCCTGTGCCAAAATCCACTGTACTTCTTACACTTCTTCCCAAACGTATAACGCTAACCCAACTCACAAACACTCACTCTCCATTGTAGTTCCAGCCTTACAGAGCCAAGCCAAGGAAGCCACGTGTGGCTGCACCTGATTCTTCAAGCAAACTGATTCCGATCTGTCCAAAGGCTCAACTAAACAAATCTACCCTGAAAGATCCAAATAGCAAATCATCACCCTGGGATATTAAAGGTGATTTTGTGTTCACTAAGATCTGGTGTAAGTTCTCTTGAGTTAATTACATTTTCACTTGGTTTTACACCCCCCTCCACACACAAAGATCTTTGAACCATTTTTAAATCATTCCCACTTCCATATCAAGTTTAGTCTGTAACATTAAATTTGCCATTTATATATTGCCAAAATAAAGGTATGACAGAAACATGTACAGTTGGAGGAAGTGTGTCACTGGCGTTGGGCTTCAAGGTTTCAGATGCTCAAGCCAGGCCCAATGCCATTCTCTCTTCTTGCTGCCTGAGGATGTGGATGTAGAACCCCCGGCTCCTTCTTGAGCATATGTCTTCCTGCATGCCACCATGCTTCTGCCATGATGATAATGGACTAAACCTCTGCACTGTAAGCCAGCCCTAATTAAATGTTTTCCCTTATAAGAGTTGCTGTGCTCATGGTCTCTCTTCACAGAAATAAAAGCCTAAGTATGACAGTATTCAAAACATTTTGTTTTTTGTGATGTACATCCTCTGTTAAATTGGAGCTGGCTCCAATTTAACTTAATATGGGAAGATGCCAATCATGGTGCAGCTCACCTGCTGAGAAAGTAGCTGCATGAAACTGTCCATGACTACATGGCTGGTTTCAGTTTAGAAAGTACAAATGCTACACTAAAGTCTTGAGAAGCAGCTCTGGTTTCCACTTTGACAGAAAATGATGCTGAAATGTCTGTGGAGGTAAACAGCTTTCTCAATATTGCATTGCTAGCGGATGAGCTAAGAATTAAGCTCATGTCTTTGGATTTACATTCCAGCTCTCTTTGTAATATATCATGTTGCATCTCATCTACTTTCATAATGAAACTGAAAATTAATCTCATCAGAAACATTTTCTGGTCCCAAGACACACACTAAATAATGTAGCAAGTTATTTCAATAGAATAAATACTGTCTACTTAAGTCACCATTAATAATACTCAAAATGTGACACATTATAAATAACACAGTAAATGATATTAAATAAATATCATATTAAATGTCTGAGTATTTTTCAAGAAATATCTCTTTGCAGATGAATATCCATATGCTGTGACTAGTTTTATGTCAATTAAGATAAAACTGGGCTTTTAAAATGTTTTAATCTATGGGTAATTAATTGATGCATTAAATATTTATTGGGCACTTATTAGGTGCCTTGAAGTTATCTTGGGGATATTCATTTATTAATCCCATCCATTCAGTCATCTGTGACACTCATTTAGTTTCTTACAGCATCTCTTCATGTGGCAGGCCAACCTACCCTAGCCCCATGAAATTGGTAGGAACAGCTCAGTGCTATCATGTCAGTTTCTGTGTGGTGTTGTATGGCTGAGAATCATTTATGGCCATTACCAGAGCTTAGATCTGCATGAAATAAAACCTGTGGTGTAGAAATACGACGAGTCTGTAAATTGCTTGGTACCCAAGCATGAGACCTATGTTTGATTTCCAGAGCCCATAAAAGCTAGGCATGGCAGCACACACCACAGTCCCAATGCTGGGAAGGGAGAAATAGGAGACTCCCTATCTAGCTTTATCAGTGAGCTCCAGGGTGTGTGAAAGACTCTGTCTCAAAAAAAAAAATTAGGCAGAGGGTGATTGACAAGGATGCCTGATGTTGACTTCTGGACTCTGTATGCACGCTTCCTGACAGATACACACAAGCACGTACACATACAAATATAAGTAAGTAAATGCGAAAATAAATCCTATAAATTAATAAAGATTTTTAGTCCACTCATCTACTCACTTCTACTGAGAAATACTTTTTAAAAGCATGCCTGATGAGTGCATGGACGCTAAATGAAAAGAAGCACGTGTCTCCAAATTAGAGGAGCCTCGAGAAAGCACCGCTATTTCATCCACAGTGGAAAACACTTCAGCTTACATTAGTTCTCAACTCTGTATGATGCCAGCCTCCAACCAGAGTGCTGTGAGTATTGTCAACTGGCCTGAAACGAAAGAACACCAAACTTTTATTCTCTCAGAAACTCTTAACGTCTCTCTGACAAGTTAAGTAAATAATACTGAAAGTCTTCAGAGCTTCACTCTCCTAAAAGTACTTGTTTGCAGCCAAGATGAAGTCTCCAGGATACTATATCACATTATTTGAAAATGTCTGACATTGATTTTTTTAATGAAAGAATGTTTTCTCTGTCATAGGAAATTAAAATTTAGGGTTGTCTTTATTTACTGTGTTAGGTACATGGGAGGACATGCTACAAGCTGTGTCTAAACTAACCCTAGCAAACTGGGAGGGAATGGTCATTCATCTCCTATTCTGGCGGGAAGCGTGTGATAAAGGCTGCACTAACTGGTGATGCACAGTAGGGCTAGGAAAAAGGTAGACCAGGAAAGCTGTTACCATTCCACATCCATAGGGTCCTCAGAAAGAGCTACGGTGGTGGCTCTTTCTGAAGAGATCCTGTCTTAGTTTGTGACAAACACTACGATCAAAAGCAACTTGGGGAGTAAAGGGTTTATTTCAGCCTAGAGTTTAGGGTCCATCGCAGAGTGAAGTCAAGGCAGGAATAGGACAGAAATGTGAAAGCAGGAACTGAAGCAAAGGCCATGGGGGTTAGGGGATACTGCCTGCTGGCTTGCTCCCTGGAGCTTGTTCAGCCTGTTCTTTTACAGCATCCAGGGCAATCTACCCAGGGGTCATTGTCCACAATGGACTGAGTCTTCCCACACCAATTACAGCAATCATTCATCAAGAAAATGCTCCACAGGGTTGCCTATAGGTCAATTTGATGGAGACATTTTTCCAGAGATTGTGTCAAGTGGACAAAACAACAACAAAATCTAACCAGCATAGGGCCATTTGTCAGAAACGGAGGTCCATGATGGAAGATGTAGTCATGCCTTCCACAGAGAGATCCAGAGTAATGTATTCTAGAAGACTTCTTACTTTCTCTGCTTATTGATATTTGTTCCTTGGCTGACCCTAAATAGAGAGTCCCAACTAATGCAGCCAGTCCAAGGAAGGCAGACTCCAGGAGCAGCATAAAAGGTGGAATAACAGAGACTACTCCTAGATGGACAGCAAAGACTACATAAGACCAATGCAAGCCTACTTATGGTGGGAATAACTGAACTTTGCTTCAGAGGAAACTTTTGAAACAATGTAAAAATAAATCAGAACCTCATGAAAGCAAACAAAACATAATCTTGAGTATCTGGAAAATTCTTCCTTTATAGACTTCTGCAATATGCAAATATATGACCAGAAAATGAAGACTAAATAAGTAAAGAACGAGCATCCTTTTAAGATTTTCATATTTACTCTTAAAATAGGACCGCTATTAGATCTTGGAAGATGAAAAAAAAATGATGACTTACTTTTCAAGCTTGTAGAAAGGAATTTACAGACATATAAGTGGATAAAAGCAGCAGGCTAGTGATCTTATGATGGCAAATGGTAGAAATATCTTATATATTACAAACAGTCTGAGAGAACCAGTAAAATACAGTATTCCCTGCTTTTTGAACAGCATCATATAGATAGAGTGAGTTACAATAGTCAATGAGCCAGAGGGGCTGGAGCGTCCAGTAAGATTTTTAGGCCACGTATGAGTGGCTATTTCACTTTTTTTTTTTTTGCCTTTCACATTCATTTGACTCACACCAGCAGAGATGACCCTTCACTTCTATATCTTTTGCATCATCTACTCACGACATACATCTATACTCCTATTGTACTTATTATTTGATTTTCAAATATTTACTGGATAAATATTTACTGGGCACTGGGCACTTTCTGTGGATTACTTACTGTTCCCAGCATCAATGATACAGGAAACTAAACATAAACCCCCATGCTCTCATGATGTTTGTAGTGTAATAGGAGATGACAGCTGTAAGTCGAGTTAACACAGGGATTAATATCATGTTTAAGATTTTCTATGCACCAAGTGATTTGAAGGAAAACAGGCAAGGTAACAGGGAATAAAAGGAGAACAGGGTGGCAATTGCTCAGTGGCCAGGAAAGCTCTTAAACAAGGAAGCGAGGATTGAGTAGAGATTTGAAGGAGGCTGTCAGGCCTTGTTTATATAGGGTGTGGGCATCCTGGGAAAAGGGAAGAGACAAAGGTGAACAGGTGCAGTCAAGGACAAGATAACTGAGATGACATTTAGCAAAATGTCAGTGGATGAGGGCAGAAAAAAAGAACAAATGATATCATGAGCCTCATTTAGGTGTGCCACTCAGACTAACAATCTTCCATCACACAGCAGGTACTTGTGGAAAGTTCAGGACCTTGGGCCTAAGTCTACAGCCTGCATTAAAACAAACTCCCCACATGGTTGTAGGCAGAGGAAGACTTTAATGTTAACTGCTTTATTGAGGTATAAGTTGTATACGTGATTCATCCATGCAAGTGTATCAGTCAATGTCTTTATTATATTCACAATATTATATTCAACAATATTATGATTTTACAGGGCTTTTATTATCCCCAAGAGAAATCCTTCTTCCTTTGACTATTATCTTTTACTTTCTATAAGTTTGAGTTATTGTCTTCATTTTCATTTATGTCACATACGCTTTTTTTTCTATATTGATTTTCTTTTGGGTACATCGGACATTAAGAAAAGTATTCTTTAATTTTTACACATTTGTGACTTTCCAAAAATCATTTTATGCTATTGATTTTGACTCTCATTCCACTGTGATTAGCTAAGGCATGTGGTATTATTTTTGTTTTAAATCTACAATTTTTTTGAGTGACCAAGCATTGTTTCCCATGTTTTTGAGGGGTACATTCTGTTATAGTCGGGTATTCACAGGTACCCTGTTCAGTCTAGTTGACTTACAGTTTCTTTGAGCACATATTTTGGTTGACATATTCTTTTGTTCCATCCGCCAGTGAAAGTGGAGTTTTGGAGTCTTTCTTTGGCAGGTGAGAGAGGTGCAGTTCTGAGACAGGGACCCTGTAGGTCAAGTGTCCTAGAACTCACTATATAACCCGAGCTAGCTTTGAACTCACCTGCCTCAGCCTTGAAGTGCTGATATTACAGACATGAGCTACCAAGTCCAGCTCCAATTACATGGTTGAATCACTTTTTTCTGCTGTCATATTTTTTAACTTTTTAAATTTTTTATTAATTACACTTTATTCATTTTGTATCCCCCCATAAGCCCCTCCCTCCTCCCCTCCCGATCCCACCCTTCCTCCCCTTTCTGCATGCATGCCCCTCCCCAAGTCCACTGATATGGAGGTCCTCCTCTCCTTCCTTCTGATCTTAGTCTATCAGATCACATCAGGAGTGGCTGCATTGTCCTCTTCTGTGGCCTGGTAAGGCTGCTCCCCCCTCAGGGGGAGGTGATCAAAGAGCAGGCCAGTCAGATTATGTCAGAGGCAGTCCCTCTTCCCATTACTAGGTAACCCACTTGGACACTGAACTGCCATGGTGCTGTCATATTTTTTTAATGATAAGTATCAACCTTGAATCTCTCTACTAAGAGCGATGCACCCAAACTTTGCTTTATGTATGTTAATCCTTTGTTATTAGATGCATATGTATAAAATTATCATATAATCTGTGAGACTGGTCTTTCAGTCATTATGAAAACTTTCTCTTTATTCGTTAACCTATTTTGTCTTAAAAGACTGTCTTGCGTGAGCATGGTTGTGAACACAAGAGTCAGATGGGTGGGCAGGATGGTTACTGTGGCTATCTGGGCAACATTGGCAGATCTTGTCTTCAAAGAAGGTCAAGGTTGTCTGATGTCACTAAAACTGTTCCAGCTCTCATGTGATTGCTATTAGGACGACATCATCTCCTACTTTCAGTCTGTTTTATGTTTGTCTTTTGTAGACAATAGAAAGTTGTGTGGCGTCTTTCAATCCCAGTTTGGCAGTATTTGCTCCATTCAAATGGAATGACATTATTTGATTATATTTGTGGCTGCTGTTTTACCTCTTTGCTGTGTGTTTTATGACTTTTGTTGTTTTGTTGCTGTCCCTTACAGCTTTCTTGCCTTGAGGGTGACTGCCTAATCTAATGAAGAATTCTAATGGCTTTAACCATTTTTCCCATCTTAATACCAAAACCAGATTCATATTTATATTATATATATTGCTATGATGGGCAGAAACATTCTTCCTGCCTAGATCTATCCCCCCTTTTAAGACTTGTTATTACCCAAAACTATTAATTAAAAAAAAAACCCACCTGCATATTGTGTTAATGATTAGATGACTGCATCCAGTTTTTTTTTTTTTTTAGCATACTACAGCTTCGTTCTGTTATTCCTCGTGCATAATACATGTATGTTTATTAAATACATTTTATGTATGTAAAAGTTCTGTAAAGAAAAGTTCTGTAGCCTATATAAAACAACTTTTTTTGGGCAGTGGTGGTGCATGGCTTTAATCCCAGCACTCAGGGAGGCAAAGTCAGACAGAACTCTATGAGTTCAAGGCCAGCCTGGTCTACAGAGTGAGTATACAGGACATCTAAGGCTACAAGAAGAAACCTTGTCTCAAAAAAATAAAAATGACTTTTATTTTGAGTGGAATAGGAAGATATTGGAAGCCAACACATCTAATCTGACTTATAAAATTAATATTTTTCTGCTGTTTGTGAAGAATCTCTAAGACAGCAAGAAGTGAAGGAGAATATTTAAGGCAGAGATGAGGGAGGCTCGGACCATAGTGGGTGTGGTGGTTAGAAGTCTCTGGCTTCCAGCTGTGGCATGGCAGTGGCCATGAAAGTGTAATGGCGGCTTGCAGGTGCCTTTATGAAAAGAGGAAGATTAATGATAATCCCAAGGTTACAAACCTGGGACAATGCCAGGACAGACAAGCTAGAAATGAGAGTGAGGGTAGGCATGACTCAAAAATGGAATAGAGGAGGATGTCCAGATCAGCGAAGGACTTCCTGTTTTGGGTTGTTGTTATTTTTGATGATGTTGGTGACCGTAGTGTGTGTTTGTTTGTTTTGTTTTTTGAAACAGGGTCTCTCTATGCATCCCTGGCTTGCCTGGATTTCTCTATATAAACCAAGCTGGGCTCAGACTCATAGATTCACCTGTCTCTGGCTCCTGCATGCTGAGTTAAAAGATGTGAGCCACCACACCCAGCTGAGGACACACTCAAGTGTCAAAAATGTGGAGAAATCTGCAATGAAAAGTGAGAAGGAAAACCAATGTGTTGCAAATATGTTTAACTAGATTAAATGTCTTAATCCACTGTGAACTGAAAAGAGACGTGGTTCATTGGTAGATTACTAGCCTAAGACTGTGGTTTCAACATCTAGTACTGAAAAAAAAAAGTCTTTACAAACATCTTCCTTCCTTAAGAACTCTCAACCACATACACTTTTTGAAAGTTTCCATGTGAATATAAGGCATACTGACAGGATACATAATAAAAATATATCTCCCTGTGCTTGTCATAGACCCAGAAACATGTTATTTGCCATGTGACATTAAAATGTAATATATGACTCAGACTTAAAGAATCCTAGATATTAATTCTGGAACCATGACAAAAATTAATAACCAACCATGTTCTAACCAAGGAAAGGCCCTTGATCACCCAAGTTGTGACTAGGGCAACTCTATACAGGCAATAATACTATGCCAATGTAGTTACATTATAGAAGTTTAAGTATATTAAATATGGAAAAGGAATGGACAAGCATTTCTAGATGAATTGCTTCTGAGAAGCTTCACATTATAAAATCAAATGGTGTTCTCTGTTGAAATGTGTGCATTGTGATCCTGCTCAGGATGAGTTGTACCTTAGAGATGTTAAGAACAAATCCTACAAAAACAAATCCTGGCTCAGCCACAGTCACTATCTGATGTTCTGCAAGCCAAAGAAGCATTCGGAGCTCATTTGTCACAGGTTTGGGGTTGCAATAATAAAATCTACCCTGGAGAATGGTTGTAAGCATTTAAAGTTGCAAGCTGGTAGGTAACTGAGCTGTGAAATAGGAAGTTGTGGTTATCACTGCTGGTGACCATAGTCATAATAACTATTGTCACTGTGATAAAAATATAATGATGCAAAGCATTATGAGTTGAGAAATGGATTAGTTGTCTATAAATATGTGGTCAATTAATACAAAAGCCTAGTTATTTAAAAGGATAAAACTGGGAGATGGTGGTGCACCCCTTTAAGTCCCAGTACTCAGAGGCAGAAGCAGGTCAGCCTGGTCTACACACACACACACACACACACACACACACACACACACAAACCCTGTCTTGGGTAGGCTTCTTGGAGGATGTGTACGTGACTCTAGCTGAGACTCCTAGTAGCAGGGGTCATAGAGACTGAAGAGGACACCCTCAAACTAGACAGGACTCCTCGTGGAGGGAGGGCAACATCAACACACCCACAAAAACTTCTAACCAAAACCTACCCTACCTACAAGATGTGCAGGGAAAAAGACAGAGCAGAGAGTGCGAGAAAGTCCAACCAATGCCTAAGACACATCTCATGGGAGAGTGCCAACCGCTGACACTATTAACAGTATTCTGCTATGTTCACAGACAGGAGCCTAGCATTAGCTGTCCTCTGAGAGTCTCTGTCCAGCATCACATCGAAACAGATGCTGAGCCTCACAGCCAAACATTGGGCGAAATGTAGGGTGTCTTGTGGAAGAGTTGGGGGAAGGATGGAAGGACCTGGAGGTGAGAGGAGCTCCACGAGAAGACCAACAGAACTAACTAGCCAGGGTTCAGAGGGGCTGTGGAGACTGAAGCACCAACCCATAGACTGGCCTAGGCCCCCTACACAGATGCAGCAGATGGGTAGCTCAGGCTTCACGTGTGGGCCCCCTAGTAAGGGGAGTGGGGCTGTCTCTGACCACCCCCAGCCACACCAGGGCTGCCTCACCAGGCCACAGGAAAAGAGGACATTCTCAGTCTTGATGCAGCTTGATGAGCTGGGATGGATGTGTAGGGGGTGCTCCTCTTATCTGAGGAATAGGGAAGGAGTTGTGGAAAAAAGGAGAGAGGGTGGGACTGGAAGGAGAGAAGGAAAAGGGCTATGATAGATATGTAAAGTGAATAAATAAATAAAAATGTAAAACAAACTCTGTCTTGAAAAACAAACAAACAAATAAACAAACAAATAAAATAAGCATCTATGATGGTACAGGTCCAAAATTTGTAAGCAGCTTAGCCAAGCAGCTATCCATCATCTTATATTATAGATTGCAGCCTCAAGACATTGTTTGGAGCTGAAGGATCTACTACTACACATCTCCCTCTCATGGCCAATAAGATGATGCTAGCCCTTGATAGTAGGTGGCAGGTCCTTGCATGAGGACCATACCAAGTCTTCATGGCAAGGCAGCCAACTTCTATCACATTAAACAGTCCACAGGGCAGCAAGGCAGAGGTAACAGTCTTCCGTAATAGCCTGGAAATTTACTCATCCCATCTTGCAGTAGCCTGCTGGTTCCATGAGACAGCAGTGATACAATGGAAGATTTTAAAGACTGACACTTGCTTCCTTTGTAGCTATTTTAAAGTTGGAAGTAATTCTGAGTATTTCCATTGTCATAATCTTCCCACTAAAGGCTTTTTTAAAGTAACTGATATGAACACATAATCAATCTTAACCAGAAAGTAATTTCTTCCATTTTCTTTGAAACAAATGTTTAAAAAAATACAGTTTTCATGGCAAAATAACAGCAAGTAATTACGGCTAAGTGTATTGATTAAGGAATTTGATATTGTGATGGTTTTCTTTCAATATCAGAAAACCACACATATGGGAAGTAAAAATCTTATTTTTATACATTCTGACTAGGTCAATTTATTCCAATTATGGAATAAGTCATAATCCTTCCCCACATTCTTTTTAACCTTAGGTAGACCTTGTTTATCTTCAAAAATAAATAAATGTACTAAAACTGAACACTGTATATGGGAAGGAAGAACTTAAGAAACTATTGCTTCAAGCTCTTGAGTCCTACTTGTTTATGTTCTTGTGCTCATTAAGGTGCAGAGAGTCATTAAACACCCTTTGAAAAGGGGCAGAGAAACAGCTTTTGTTGAAAGTGCAGAAAGATGTCACTACCAGACTGCATGCCTCCCAGCTTAAATTTTGATGTCAGTAGAGGCAGCCCTTGCTTTGGCTTCTGGGAGAAATGTAAAGTCTGGCTCCCTTTTTGTATGTTTTCCAAACATGTACACAGGTGCCTTCAGATGCCAAAGAGGGTATTAGAGCGTCTGGAACTGGTGTGGCAGGCTGCTGTAAGCTCCCAACATGGGTACAACTTAGGGTCCTCTAAAGGAGCGGCATGCACTCTTAACCATGAGCCCTCTTCCCAGTCTTTTAAGATATGGTCTTTATAGTCTGTTCATTGATAAACTTTTTGGTCTTCACTTGCTGTTTTCTGGCCTACTTCTCTTCACCAATGACAAACAGGCATATGAGATCTTGGGGTCCTTCAAAATTGACCAGAAAGGATCACTTTTAAAGGTCAGAGAAGAACAAAGAGACAAAAGTGTGCATGTCACCTTCAAAAGCAACTTTAAAGTTGATGGGACATAAGTCATTCATCATTCTAGGACCAAAAGATATTGCATATGACTTAAAAAAAAAATCATTCAGTCTACCAGGCAACTTGAGATTTAGAAATCCTTGCTTTGTTGGCGGCTGTCATGTGAAAAGCTCACACTCTGGCTGCTGTGTTATAATTTACACCATCTCTCTCCACACAGTAATCAGGTCAGGCTGCTCTCTCCAGGGTAATAGAGAATGACAAAGTTTTAGGGCCAGTTTTCAATCCACTTCTCATGTCGCCTGCGACGCCACGCCTGCTTAAGGAGCACCTTTATGCTGCCTCACGAAGATGGTATCTTTCAGGAAATTCTATCGTAACTGAAAATGGAATGGCATGCCACAGTAGCATATATACTGACTAGGTAGTCTATGGGACAGTCACAGCCCAGCAGAGTCAGGCAGAAGCTCCGGATCATAGTGCTGAGCACTGTAACTTACCCTGGAAAGCTGTTTGAATACAGAGTGGGCTTTCATGCTTTAATGATTTTGCAGAAAGTTACAAGGCTGGGGTTTACACATACTCCTGAAGAAGACCTCTGATCTTTTCAGAAGAAACGCTGTATAAAAGGCTCAAGAATTCAAAAGCTGTACAAGATTGTTGTTACTTTTTTTTTTTTTGCTTTTAAAAAATGTATTTTATTTTATTATTTTGTGCATATGGTATTTCCTCTCCATGCATGTCTGTGTTCCTTGTATGTGTCCTTGGAGGTCAGATGAGGGAGTTGGATCTGTTGGGAACAGAACTAGAAACAGTTGTTCAGTCACCATGCAGTTTCTGGGGACTGAACCGGGGCCTTCTGGAAGAGCAGACAGTGCACTTAACCACTTAGTCATCTCTCCAGCTTGTTTGTTGGGATGGTTGGTTGGTTGGTTGGTTCTGTTTTTTTGTTTTGTTTGTTTGTTTGTTTGTTTGTTCTTTGAGAAACCATGTCTATCCCAGGCCTCAAACTTCTTGTAGAGCTGAAGAGAATCTTGATCTTTGCATTCTTCCCTTTCTGCCTCCCAACTGCTGGGGTTACAACCATCATTCCCAATTTTATGTGCTACTAGCTCCAACCCAGAGCTTCCTGTACATTCGAGGCAAGCACTTTGTCAATGAGCTATATCTCCGGCCTAAGCTGTTACTTAAGAGAACTACATCTTTTCATTTGAAGAGACAATTTAGGAGGCCTGTGTTGTATACTTTTATGTCAGCTTGACCAAGCTAAAGTCATCTGAAAGAAGGGAACCTCAATTAAGAAAATATCTCTATAAGAACGGGATGCAGCCAAGACTGTAGGGCATTTTCTTAATTAGTGATTGACAGGAGAGGGCCCAGCCCATCGTATGTGGTGCCATGCCTGGCCTTGTAGATCTGGATTCTGTAAGAAAGCACACTGAGCAAGCCATGAGGAGCAAGCCAGTAAGCAGTACCTCTCCATGGCCTCTTCATCATCCTGCCTCCAGGTTCCCCCCTTGTTTGAGTTCCTGTCCTGACTTCTTTCAGTGATGAACAATGATATGTAAGTGTAAGCCAAATAAACCTGTTTGTATCCAACTTGCTTCCTGTCATGGAGTGCCATTGCAGCAATCGAAATCCAAACTAGGACAAGGCCTATAATCACTAGGACGGTCAGGATGGTAAAGCTACAAAACACATATAAAGTGGAGATACCTGGCTGACCTCCACTGACAGTATTCTCTTCCCAGAGCCTCAAGTTTATGCTGAAGCAGCTGCCCAGACAGACTCTACATTCTGAACACCAACCCAGCATCAACCCCATTCACAATCTACTGACTCAAAGCAGTCAGCAGGAAGTGAGTATGGTTGGAGCCTCCTGTAAAATGTACAGAGTATGAGATTTTACTTGGTCTTTCCTGGGCACTGCCTGTTAGACATGATTATCAGATTCACTGAGTCAATTTTCAGGAGGTAAGACACCAAGGGAGCTACCTTATCAGGAAGGACTATTGAGCAGTATGTGTGGACAAATAGAATTTTGCATTTAGACATGGAGTTCTGAGAGATTTCACCTGGGCAGCTCATCATTTTGACTAAAGAGTAGAGATTAAATAACTCTAATTTGGGGAGGAAGTCCTAGACTCACAAAGAAGAAAAGATTCATTTGGATATTAAATGTCTCTCAAAAATCATACGTGAAAGGCTCTGGCTCCAGTTTGGAACTCTTGAGAGATGGTGGAAACTGAGGGTAAGGCCTGGTAGGAAGGTTTCTGTTATTGGGGGTGATTCTTTGAAAAAGATTGTGGGACTGTGGCTTTGCATTCTAGCCATGTGGTAAATATGCCACAATATGCTACTTTCCCACCAGAGGCCTCTGTATGATCATGTACAAAAGCATCTAAAACTCTGGTCCTGGAATACCTTTTCTCTTAATAAGCTGATTTGTCTTTGGTATTGGTTACAACAAAACAAACTTGATAAACCTCAAAAGAGGCAGAAAAACCAAGAGAGAGACACTTAAAACTGCCTCAGTCAGCACCTTTGAGGTAACTTCTCTGAGCTAAGACTTCATTTGCCTGAAATAATAAAGAAGACAATGGGCAGCTTGAATATCCATGCAACCATTTTTCTAAACATAAAAGCAAAACAAACAAACAAACAAATAAATAAATAAAAGTAAAAAAATAATTTTGCCACAATGACTAATGGGCAAACTAATGAAGATTGCACTTTTAATGCGTTTAATATTTCCACCTGGTAGAAGACCTAGTGAAAAGGATTATACTGGAGAAACCTGCAGAGACAGTCAGGGGCCAAGGATCAGTTAGAAAATCCATCCCAGAAAAGCCCAAGCCCAAAGTAACAGAAATAATCACATAAAGGAAATTGGCATCAAAAAATTTAAAACTTATGGATTGAGTGATGATAATTTTTAATACAGATTATAAGATATAAAAAGTATTTTACAGACTTAAGGAATAAACGATTTCACTTCCTTATTCTATAAATGTTTATGAAACAGTGAATTCTTGTACAGACACCAGAGACAGAACTAAAAATCAGACACTTCTGAACCTTGGAGACCATGCTTTTAAAAGAGAATACAGAATCTTGGACTTGGGCTGTGGGTAAAGTACCTGCTTTACTTTACCCACGAGGTAAACTATAAGCACGAGGACCACAGTGTACTTGGGCCCCAGAATCCACCTAAAAGGCAGGATAGTTGTTTCATGCCTGAACCCTGGTTGTAGGGAGAGGAAGAGATAAACACATCCCTGAAGCACAATGGCCAAGTTGGCCAACCAAGTTGGCCAACCAAGTTGATCCAAGTTGATCTTCAGGCTCAGTGTGAGAACTTGTCTCAGATTGAAAATGGAGAGTGATTGTCAAGACGCTCAACATCAACCTCTGGCCCTCATGGACAAATATATGCATGCATGCACATGTGCACACAACTTCATTAACAAGTATACACAAGTACACACATATACAACACACACAGAGAGACAGTAAAAGACAGTGAGATAGAGTCAGAGAAAGAAAATTGCCACACATAAGACTCATTCTACTGATTGTCCTAATTCTACTGCCTAATTGTTCTTTTATTCAAAAATGTAGTCAACACTAGGCAGAAAAAAAAAAAGAAAGAAAGTGCTATTTCCCTCCCACTGTAACTCTGTCTCCTAAATCCTATTTTAGCAACCTGAAAGGGACAAATCACCCGATGAAAGAGAAAATTCTAAGTCTTTAACAGACCATGACAAAAATAGGGCTAAATAATTATTTCTAAGAAAGTGAAATTGCTTTTTTTTTAATCACCATACACTGAATGGCTTTCCCAATTGTCCCCTGCAAGTTTCCTAATTGTCCCCTGGTTGTAGAATGCACAATTCCTGACAATAGACAATACAACCGGAAAAAAAAAATATTAGTCTCCTGTGTGCAAGAATAACACTTTCCTAGCAGTGGGCCATTCGTGCCTGTTCTCTCTAGACCTTTGCTGTGCAGAATACTAGAGTAGGCTAATTATGAGCTAGTTGAAAATTGTGTATGTAATGGGAAGGCAAGCCCTAGAAGAACAGCTGAGGAAAGGTCTCGCCACCAAGTCCCAAACAACAGGACAAGGCTGAGGAAATGCACAGGAGAGCATGTGCCCGGGCATTCTCATTAGCATGCTGCCGTTAATCTCTGTCTCTGAACACCAAGAGTTGTCAGATCTCTCAGCTCAGGTCAGAACATTAGAGCATTTCCCTCATGCTGACTCAGTACTTTGCACGTGCCAATGCTGAAAATCCTTCTGTTGAAGAGCTTGTGGAGCAAACATGGACAATACCAGTAAGAAAGTCAGCCAGAGGCGAGGGCCATATGCTGACTTGCATTTGGGGGAAGGAGTAAACAGATTTCTGCAGGGCACACTGAAGCAAAGAATAATGTTGTCTACTTCCAGCTCTCATGTTTCTTGGTGTCACGTGTCTGATAATGTGAAGAGAACTACAAGAGGTTTATAATGGAAAGCCTCTCTGGAAAAGCTAGACCAAAGCCTCAGAACATCCACAGGCCTGAAAAACAAGACAACAGTTCCGACAGGATCAAAACAGCTGTGGAGTGCTGTCTACACTGTGGGAGCCACTCCGGGTCAAGTGAGGGACTGCGCAAGGGGACGAGTGTAGACACATGTTCTGATCCGTCCACAGAAATGCTGTCAAGGTGAGGTCAGGTTACAGGGACTTTCAACAATATATCACTGAGCTGAAAGAGAGGTAGAGGGAGATGGGGAGGGAGGGAGATAGATACACAGATATACAGACAGATGGACAGATAACAGGTAGGTAGAAAAATGATAGACCGATAGATAGACAGAACAAGTTCATGGAGTCATATTCACCTTTTTGCCAATGACGTGTCGTGGTTAACACGTGCATGGAGAGCACTTCTTTTCCTCCCTCCCTCCTTCTAATCCCTTATGCATGTTCCCTGGAGCTCAAATCCAACAAATAAATAGTAAAAGATCCTAGAGCCTACAGAGGAAGATTGTGTAGGCCTGCCATTTTGAACAAAGACAGCCAAAAATTGGGGAGCCAGAAGGACGAGCAGAGCATCAAGTGTGGCAACGGAAGCCACAGAGTACAGGAGCTTTCTCCAGCAGATTTAGTATATTTAGATCCAATGAAAAGGAAGATAAGTCCCCAATAGTCCATCTGTTTTACAGGACTAGGCTGTTCAACTGGATGGACTCAAATCAGAGTCCACAAACATTGTTAAACGCTTTCCAATAATTTCAAGGATCTGGGTAGTCAGGAAGCTCAAAAAAACAGAGAGGGGCAAGGGATATTAAGGGTTGCCGTGTTGGTCCTGCCTTCCCAGGGTGAGCCTAGTCTAGAACAGTCAATGAGGTTTCTCTGGGAGGTGCCTGAGATTCTTCACACAGCAGGCTTCATTGTGAAGCATCTCCCTGTTGTATAAAGAAAGGGCATAGCCTGCAGAATGTTCTTCAGGGGCGCCTGCCTCCTGCATGCTGGGAAGCAGCCTATTGGGGAGCTCAGTGCATTGAATAAAAGTCCTAACCTGGCTTGTCCCAAGGTACAGTTGTAAAGCAGGCTGGACCAGGTCGCCTACACCTTGGCTTCTCTTCTCTGCTCAGCCTCCCACACACTCAGTTCTATCTCTTACCGATTACCCTTTTCTCCCTTTCTCAGCCAAGCACACAGCGAAATGAAACTTAGAACCCCTCCTTTCAGAAGATTATCTCTTTCTCCTACATTTCTTCTTTGTGGCGGTCCTGGGATTAATCCTAGAGCCCTGTATGTGTTAAACATACATGCCCACTTGAGATACATGCCCAGCCTCTTCCAGGGAGCTACTCAGCACAACACAACTCCATGCTTCACACACAGAGCCTCAGTCCAGCCCTGCTAGTCTTTCCAGCTATGATCCAAGCAGTGCCCCAGGTATCAGAATATCCGGCCACCAATGCCTCTTCCATGCCTAAGGTGTAGGGATCTCCACTTGCCTTCCTGCTAGCTGGAAGAAGAGGGTGTAGCACAGCAGTGAGTGATGGGTGAGCCACAGCTGGGGTCAGCTGGGTAAACCGGTAATCTGAAGTGGTAAGCAAAATTGTGTGCAAGGGAGCATTTTCCCAGAATAATGCCTCAAATGCACATCAGATTCTCAGATGAGTGTGCAGGCCTTAAATTTTAGCGAGAACAGATTGTGCATAAGAAATGTGGATCTAAGACAGATAAGCTGAGTCCTATAGCCAGGGGATGACCTTGCTCTGCACAGTTTGTCCCTGCTGCATCCTCCTCACTGGGGTGGAGGGATGGGGATGGGGTATTCTCAGAACCAACATCAAGCCTGAAGTGAGCCCAGCCTTATTTTTCCAAATGATTTCAGATATGCTTTGTAATGCTTTGAATACAAAACACTTATTTAAAATTAAATGTAAAGAGTGGAACTTACCGTTTTGTTTTGTTAAATAGAGAGTTCAAGGCATATTGCAGATTTTTGCATTTTTCTATCAGCTGGAGTGACTTCTCTTCCAGATATGTGCTGTTTCTTAAAAGAGAAAAAAATAATTTAAAATATTTAATAATAAAAATATGATTCAATTGATAAGGTATGTACTTAAATAAAACCTGATTTTTATTCCATTGTTGAATTTATCCCTGGGAAAGGAAATGGATATTTTCACCTCTGATGGATCTAAATTAAAAAATTTACACTATAAAGTCAAACTAAAAAGAAATCAATCTTGAAAGCATTGTATTTCCTTTTTTGCATATTTTCAGGTTAGTATTTATAATGAATAAGCTATAGTTTAATCACTGCATATAAATAGCCTTTTTTATTTTTTTTAAGCGCTGTCTTGGGTGAGACGCCTAGACACACAGGAAATTAATGTTTTCTCCATAAAGAACACAGGTGGATCTAGTCTCTGATTGTTGTAATAGTTCTGATATAGAAGCCCCACATGTTTGCTTTTATGAACTCAGAAAATCAGGGTGGAACATAAGCAAAGCAAAACCAGTATCAGGACAAAGAAAATGGACCCTTGCGCATAATGAGCTTCATGGGCACACACATTTGTTTAACGGATTCCAAAACTACAAATCTTGTGGACATAGGCATGTTAACTAACTGACTATTGGACACAGTGAGGGTCATGGACACAATGTTCAATGGAGACACACTGTATCTGGGTCCACCAGCAAGGAGCCAAGCAAACAAATTTAAGATCTTTTCTGAAGTCAAGATAGACTGGACTTCTTTAGACACTGGGTACAGAGGTGAGAGTGAAGGGGGCATGAAGGTGAAGAGATAAGCAAGATGGAGTCATGACTAACTCTACAACATTTCTCAGAGATGCTTTCCCAACAACAAAAACAATAATAACAACAATAATAAATTTGATAAAAACAAAATCTCTAAGAATCCCAATATAATTTCTTTCCCCACTACTTCTCCCCACCCACCCTCACCCACACCACAGTTTAATTCTTTCTCTAACAGCACTTCCTGTGCTATTCAAATGTATACTCACACTCCCAAGCATTTGCTTATTTCTAATTTGCTGTGTGTTTTATTCAGCAGCACCATTAATGAAGTGCATTCCCCAGCCAGCAGTGCTTTGAATTATGATGGCTTTGTAATGCTCAATTGTGGGACGGTGACAACCAGGCGCCAATAGAACTGTCTCACACACCTTTCCTGAAACTGGAGAGCATCCTTCTCAATAAAAACAAAATAGCTTTGCCCAGCTGCAAACCAGCAAGGCTGTGTGCAAATCAGATGAGAGGATCTGATGCACAGGGAAGATGACCTGGCAGAGTCTGGAGAAGCAAATGGAGTTAGCGGGGCTGACCTTGCCTTTGGGCTTTGCTCTTTTCTTAGCTGTCAGTTGGAGAGCCTCTCTTTCTTAATTTTTCCCAGTAAAACAGCCAAAGGGATTAAAAGGGATAGGTTTAAAAATACCTGAGACACAGAAGCCAATAAATAGCAGTTGTGTTCTAAACTCATCATTGAAATCTATCCTCAGGCAAGTCAGTCCTTCCTCCAGGCCATTTATTCTATCCCCACTGGAGCTACAAACATCTCTCTCTGCAGGGAGTCACTCAATTTCAAGAGGACAGGGGGTCTTGTACTTCCCTTTGCCTTTTGTGTCTCTCTGTCCCTTTTCTCTTTGGAAATCTTCACATTCTTCCCTTTCCTCTACCTCTCTCTGGGGGAAGAAAACATGAACCCTCCACAGGTTTGAGATGAGAAAACTCAGATTATGTCTTAGATGTGGGCACACAGCCCAAAAGGGATGTTATGGTGAGCCCTCCTAACATCTGATTCAGGGGCAACTGTTTGATAAGTCAAAGGGAACAGAAACAGGGGGATGTCAAGATGAAAGCAGGAACTCTTAAAGGCTGAGTCAGAAGCAACCTGGTAGAGCAAGAGATTGCAGTGAGGTGAGTCAAGTGTGGGCTGCTATGTGCACCTTCCCAAGGATCTGGTCAGACTAGTCCAACCCAAAGGACCAGGGTGAAGGGGAAACCGTCCGGGCTACCGCAAGCCACAGAGGCAAACGGCATCCCAGTCTGCTACGAGGAGCACGTTTTAAATGAGATGAATAAGACGACATCCATATGTCACTAGCTCACAGTGTGGTCTGAGCCACTGGTGAAGGAAAGCAATCAGACCCAGCGTCAGAGGGCATCCAGTCATTGTCCCCACAACTCCAAACCCCAAGGACAGATGCTGCAAGCTCCAGGATTTCTGCTTCTGTCCCCTCCTTACTGTTGTTAATTCCAGTCCACTGTAATTTTGTGGTGAAAGCTTCTTAAAAGGTTATCTCTAACAGAAATGGTGAGCTTATATACTTACGTCCAAACTCCGCAACGAGCGCACTCCACACACATCCTCCCGCCTCTGCCATCAAAGAGACCTGTCTTAGATAGCTCAGCTCTTCTCCCCTTGAAGATGCCCTAGAACTTGGAGACTAAGTTGGCCTTTAAAGCTTCTCAGACCAGCAAGTGGAGATGACTCCAACTATCCCCCCCCCGCCCTTTGCAACACCCCTACTCACCTGTCCCTGTGCGCCCGTAGCATTTGTCATAGCTGTCACATCTTGCCAGCACCCTTGATTTCTTCCTCCACTGACATCCCCTCACTCCTTGCAAAAAAGTGACTGAAGAAATAGAGCTCCTACCATAGACATCCCTAGACCTGATGCCCGTACGGCTGGTGAATTGACAAGTCCATGGTGTCCAGTTTGTTAAGCCCTCTATATTTCTTAACAATTCTATTTCAAGCCCCAGTTCTCTCAGTGGTCACTCTACACATTCAGTTATCCTGCTGTCTTGACCATTCCCTGGCCCTCCTAACATCTCATTCATTCATGCTGCCTGTTTCAGAGAACCAGTGCTGCTGGGTGTGATCAATCCACAGCTGTCAGCCCTGACCTTCCATCTGAAAGAAAGGCCGCCTCTCTCCCATGATGATAATGCATCTGCCACCCCATCCTTCTGTGTCTCCTCTGAGATCAGGTCCCGCCCTACTACTTTTTCTGAACGCATCTTTACTCCCTGGCTCTCTACCATTGCCACGATCAATTCACTACCGTCTCAGAATCAAAAGCAAAATAACTCACATTGCTATTCCCCTCTCCCTATTGCCTATTCTAATTGTAACCACAGTTGCCCACTTGCTCTATTTATAAATTCACTGACTGGCTCTCAGCAAGTGTCAAAGGAGAACTCAGTGCCTTGCCTTAGCTTCCCAGCCTGCAGCACAATCTTGTTCTACCCTCAGCCCTCCTCGCTCTGCAGCCTCTGGCTGCTGGTCACAGCCCTTCTGAAGCTTCTTTTCTGTATGTCTTGGTATTGCCTGTTAGTCTTTTTCTGATGTGACTTTAAAGGAATGACTGGTATTCAGCTGTAGGTGTTCTCCTGTGCTTTGCCTCTGGGCTCCTGCCTTTGCAACCTGCCTCCTCTCCCCAAACCTCTTCACAGATCTCTTTTTCCTTCATCTATTTTCATTGCCTCAAGGAGGGCTGTCTCTCACATACGCTTGATCTGATCATGCTACTTCTCTGCTCCAAATCATCCCCTTTGGGACATGTAGCCCACGCCTTAGTGGGATAGCTAAAACAGCAGCCATCTATCAGCCTGGCCTTTGATGAGGAGTTTAAAACAGTTTGCTAACCATTAAATGGTATGAATTTCTTTTTCTTTCCATTCTCTGAAAGTCTTATACCATGAATTCTGATCATCTTTATTATTTAATAATAGAATTTGCATGTTTGGTACCAACAAACAGGCCTTTAGGCACATTTTCAGCATTTCAGTATATCAGGAGGAAGAACTTTTTAATAAGACTGAGGGGAGAAGAGACACAAAAGGCAGCATTTCTCCTATCATTATTATTTCTGTGGATACTGGGCTTTCTTGAAAATCCTGTTTTTATAAGTCATCCTTGAGTTGAAAGTGAACACTTTACAAGTCCTCCTGGCCAGAGTCCACCAAAATGCTAGGAGTCAGAAGGCCGTCCTGGTTCTTGCCAGATAATAAACAGATAATGCAGAGAATATCTCTCAAAGGAATGATGTTACACAAATCTGCAGAATGCTGTCACTGGTACTTAGCATCCAGCAAGACCTCTAAAGCACAGAATGAATGTCACCTTCTGAGTGTGACCTGTAATCGTACAACCATGCAATCGGTCCCCTGACCAAGTAAAACATCCGAAGAAACAAGCTGAGTGCACGGCTCTCAGGAACAAGTACAGCTAAGTTCTATTTATGGTGACAAAATGGGCAGCACAACACAACGCTTCAAACCTGATCAATTCTACTTTCTGAGGAATGGATACATTAACAATAGTCAGAGAATAGTTTCTAAAACCAGAAAGCTCAGTGAGGGATTTTTTTAAATTAATGTTTCTAATGTTCCTTCTTCATCCAAGAGTAATGAGAACGGACAGCATGCTGACCACCAGCAGAAAGCCCTATGCAGAGGGGTCCAGCAGGCTGGCTAGACTCTGGGATTCAGGCCAGGGTGATCTCCTGAGTCCTACCTCTAAGGTCAGCAGGCAAATTTCTTACAGTGTGCTCCCTTATGTCTTTGTGGCTTTCTGAAAAGAGAAGGGCAAGTTTGATGATGAATCTTGGGTAGAAACTAAAATCAGCTAAGAGACATGCCTTTGGGCCATCTATGAGGGGTGTTCTTGGGAAGGGTGAACGGAATGAAATAGATCCTCCCCCAGAGTGGGCAGAACCTTCCAGAAGGCCCAGATAAAGAACTACTTCCCCCTTAGTAGTCCTGTGTGTTTGCTTCTTGCTAGTCACTGCGTCTCTCCTTTCGTAGTCACTGCTGTTGCCATGTTTTGCTAGCATTAGAACCTAGCTTCTTCTGAAAGCGGGAGCTTTCTAGGAATTCTCTAGGTTTTCAGCATTAGACTGAGACAGCTGAGGCCCAGGATTGTGTATTGAGGAACTACGAGGTCCTCACGTTCTCCAGCCCGCAGACAGCTATTGTCGGACTAACTGGTCCCTTTGGTATAAGCCAACCTGATCAGTCTTTTATAACAACTGTTATTCCATTGATTCTGCTCCTCCAGAGAAGGCTATATAGAGCAAGCATCCAGCCCGAGGTGTAGCTGGACACGCTCCTTCACTACCAAGCAGTGTTGTGGCTTATAAATCATTCTCAGATATATTTCTACAAAGACGACAGGCAGATCCTGGCCTCCCGCTTTGCTTGGTCATTCATTGGTTAAGTGTGGAGTCCACACCACATGCCTGGTAGACTGGTAGCCCTTGAGATACTACAGTGGACAAGGCCATAGCACTGCTACCTTGGAGCAGGTCATCTGCTGGGGAAGGCGAGCAAGTAAGTGCATAAATTCCATTTGACGTTATAGCATGCGAGCCAACTGTTTTCCATAATCATATTAATTTGAAGAAGTCATGAATCTGTGCATTTAGTTCGAAATATGGGAACTGCTCTTAAAGTGACAGCATAGATAGAGACTTATTCTTTTAAACATGAACAGTGGCAACTTAAGTTGTAAAATATTCTGCAGATCATCTCTGTTTACTTGGCTCTTATCTGTTTCTATTTACCATCAATGAAGATTAATTAGCCATCCCTCAACTATTAAATCAGTTATCAAGATGCATTCTCGAATACTCCTTTTGTGCAAAAACAGTTTTCAAAATCATAAATTTGGAACTTCTGTACATGTATAAAATAATATACATTAAGGATTTCACTTTGCTCATAAGGGTCCCAGTTAAAGGAAGAATCCGCAGTATCAACACATTTATAAATCAAGAATACTGAGATGAATATGCAGAGGTAAAACCAGGTAGGGAGGGGTAAGATAATTTGCATATTTATAGATAAAAATTAGTTTGCATGATGTCTACAGTTTGGAGTTCTAAAACAGCTCCCATAGGATCAGAAGATAACTCAGAGTTGTGTGCTCTAAACATAGCAAACTTAAATGAACCTGCTTGGCTAGGTTTCATGGTCACTGGGGGAGACAAAAACATCAGCAGACTTATCCAGCCATACACCCTATGAATAATTATGCCGGTCTGCCAGATATGGGAGCAAACAAACACTCTCAGCTTGGATTTGGGGCAAAACCCACGGGAGGAAATCATATCTGGAACTGTGCATCTGGTGGCAACCCATGGCTGGGGAGATTATAGGCCCTCCACTTTGCTGGGGTATCATGCTGCTGCTGTTTCTGCTAATTCGATAGGACATCAAACTGCCTTCTAAACGTATAAGTTTGCACCCACACACATGCTACTCTCTGCCTTAATCATAGAAGGTTCACTCTGCAATGACTGTGGTGAAGGTATAGACTGGCAGCTGTTTAAGATACTGAGCATAAGGAACAGTTGAGTGCCCAGCTCTAAACAGGGCATTTTCTAGGCCCTTTAAGACCACCATTTGGACAAAGCAGCAGCCTACAGAATATGGAAAATGATTTTTACTAACTACACATCAGATAGAGGGCTAATATTCAAGACACATATTGAACTCAAAAAAACTACAAAACAAGAAAACAAATAACTCAATTAAATATCGGAGTATAGATCTAAACAGAATTCTCAAAGGAAGACACCCAAGTGGCTGAGAAACATGTAAAGAAATGTTCAAAATCCTAAATTATCAAGGAAATGCAAATCAAAACTACTTTGAGATTTCATCTTATAGCCATCAAAATGGCCACGATCAATCAAACAAATGACAACTCATGCTGGCGAGACTATGGAGCAAAAGGAACACTCACCCGCCGCTGCTGAGAGTGTAAACCCGCACGGCCACTACAGAAATCAGTGTGGCAGTTCCTCAGGAAGCTGGGAAGGGGTCTACCTCATGATGCAGCTACACCACTCTTGGGCATATACCCAAAGGTCGCTTCATCCTACCACTTGGTCAACCGTGTTCTCTTCTGCTCATTTCATAATAGTCAGAAATTGGAAATAACCTAGATGTCCCTCAGCATATAAATGAATAGAGAAAGTGTGTTACATTTACACAGTGGGATATTACTCAGCTATTTAAAAAATGAAACATGAAATTCCTAGGTACATGGATGCAACTAGAAAAAAATCATCTTGAGTTGAGGTAACCAGACTCTGAAAGACAAATATGGAATATATTAGCTTTTGTGTAAATTAGCTGTTAAGTCACTAATTAACAACGCTATAATCCTTTGAACCTCAGAGGTTAGTTATAGAATAAGAAACTGGGGGGGGGGAGAGTGGAGATCTTCATTGGAAGGGAAAATAGAATAGATAGTTATGAATGGGAGGATCAAGTGGAGAAGGGGAGGGAAGAGAAGGAAAACAGTGGGAATATGAAGAAAACAGCTAAAATTAAGGGACATTTGAGGGATAGTATGGAAACCTAATACCTAAGTAGAAGTTTAGCTTTCTAAAATATATACATATATAAAGACAAAGTAAATGAAATTACTGAATAATGGGCAAGACAGAATCCCTACTGGCCATCTCTTGCTACCAAATGAAGCTTCCAGTGCCTGGAATGTGTTACATCTAATTGAGTTGTTGGCCGAAAAGCTCCTATAGAAACAACCCAGGCTGTTGCCAAGACTATAGGTTGCTCTTCACAAACTGATGGAAAGGCCCACTGCTGAAAGGCCCCACAACACCTACACAACTCACTGAACATGGAAAAGTGGAGCTGGGGCCTGCATAGACTTTATCCCTATATCTAGTGTCTTTGGTACAGAAAGGTACCCTGCTACCGCAAGAGTTACATAAGAACCAACCCAGCCACAACCTCTTTGATCTACAGTGGTGTCTTGCCCACAATGTATGCCAGGAAAACAGTGGTACAAAGCTTGTGAGAGCAACAAACCAATATTTCATTTGATTTAAGGCCCCATCTATGAGATGAAAGCCACACCTGACACTGCTTGGGTGGCCAGGAGCCTGAGACTAGATACCCTAATCTCTTAGGCTAAAACTAAATATTACTGTTCTGCTGAAAGCATGTCACGGTAAACTAAGCCCTGATGACGCTCTGCTACACTCATAGATCAGGGCCTTGCTCAGCCATCATCAAGGAAGCTTCCTCCTGCAACAGGAGACAAATATAGATCCACAGCCAGACACCACAGAAAGCACGAGTGACCTCAGAACACTCAGCCCTAAGTGGACTGTCTCCATCAAACCTCCCCCCCCCCCCCAGCCTCAGGGAACCCTGTGGAAGAGGAGGAAGAAAGAGTGTAAGAGCTAGAGGGGATGGAGGACACCAAGGAAACAAGGCCCTCTAAGTCAACAGGATCCATGCATGCATGTATGAACTCACAGAGACTGAAGCAGCATGCACAGGGTCTGCATGGGTCTGCACCAGACGGGGTCCTCAAGCTGAAAGTAGAAGTGTACAGCTGCCTCTATCCCCAAAGCAAAGGCAATCTCCAATTGGTAACAAGTTGCAAATGAAAATTTAGTGTCTTTCAAGAAAGTCTCACCAGGAAAGCAAACTACCATTAAGAGTAAAGAGCATGCCCAGTAGATGGGCCAACAAGAAATGGGACTCTGTATGTGTGGAAGTTTCTGTCTCAGAATGTAGTGTTAAGTCTTTTTTTATCTCCTTTTTTAATTTTTTATTTATTTATTTACACACGTTTTACCTTTTTACCCTACAGGTTCTTTGACTATAAATATTTAGCCTCCAGTATATTGTTTTTACGGATTCCTGAGTGTGTGAATGAGTGGGTCTGCTTCTGTATCTGTTTCTTGGGCCTTCTCTTGGGTGCTGTCCCTTCAGTTTATTTTGTTCTATTTCTATGTGTTAGTTTTTGTTTTATCTTACTTTATTATTATTCCTTAGAAGCCTGTTTGTTTTCTAATGAGAAATGGATAGGGAATGAATCTAGATGAGAGAAAAGGTGGTGAGAAACTGGGAGAAGTAGAGAGCGTGGAAACTTTATTTGAGGGAAAAAATATTTTCAGTAAAAAGAGAAAAAAAAAGGAAAGAAAACATTTCTCACATTTTTAACAACATCATTGTCCATCCCCACAACATCAAAGAATGAATTCACAGTACCAAACTTAATTGGCTTTGCTTTTTCTAAACTCCAGTCACTCTCACCCAGGGTTTCCCTCAAAGAGAAATGGATGTCTCTGCTTTAGGTGTGATGAGTTTTCCAGCACAGCCAGGAAGAACTGGTTTACATAAGTAGACTGAAGTGGGGGGAGGGAAGGTCCAAAAGAACAATTCTGATATAGAGATTTATGAAAACTACTCCTAATCCAGTGGACAAGAAGGTGGTCTTAAACAGGAACAGGAATACTTAGGGAGCAAGAAAATAAAATGGGGGCAGGTGGGGAATAAGTGGTAAACCCTGGGGCATCCGTGTCTCACCCTACACTGACTGATTCAGAAGTATAAAGTCCTTAGGTGCTTGAAGCAAGTGTGAAAGTATTAAGTCTGTAAGGAGTCTGGCCACAGTGATATGTTTTTTTCCTCCAGATCTCAGAGTAATTTTAGAATAAAATAGTCTTTTTAATGACCTACCTTCAAGGGTATTCTCTGACGCTGTAGTCAGGATTGTCTTTTTTTTCACTGAAATACTTTGAATTAGAAATTCTCTTGTATGTTGAGAATATTTTAATATTAGTGCCCATATTATGCGTGTGTGTGTTGCAAGCACGCAGACATAGATGCATGTAAGGGTGCCTGTAGACATGTGTGCACACATGGACATGTGGAGGCCAGAGTGCAAACTAAAGTGTCATTCCTCAAGAACCACCCATCTCCCTTTCTAAAGACAGGGCCTTTCACTGGCCTGAAGCTTGTCATGCAGGACAAACTAGATAAACAGTAAGCCCAACTGCTCCATCTGCCTCTGCCTCCTGACAGACAACCGGGATTACAAGTATGGACCACCATACCCAGCTGTGTTCTAAGGATGAAACTTTACCAATGGAACTATCTCCTTAGCCTTGTATCAACATGATTTTAGTGCAAAAATTTACATATAATAGTGAATATATTAGTGGTGAAGAATAAAGGACATAAAAAAAAACATATACGGTATGGTCATTAGGTACTGGGCATTCAAAACACCCTATGTTTTGAACATGTTCCCTATGTCTATTTCATTTATTTTTCATCAGAAACATGTAAGTTCGGTATTGGGTAAATGAGGAAAATAAGGCATCTCTAAAATCACTCTCCTAGTTAAGAGTAAGGTTTTGAATCCATACCCGATGATTTTGTGTGAATAATCACATTATTCCATCACTCTTCAATGGAACACTATTCCACTGGAGCATTTCTGCCTCCTCATTCTGATTATCTCTTCTGAGTGTATGGGATGTGCCAAGGGTCCTCTTTTTTATCAAATTCTGTTAAGCCTTACTCTGAACTCTGTTCAACTAGCTCCTATTATTGGGCATGCTCTTAAGAGCCCGATTCTAGTATTAATCTTGCTAAGTTGGGTTATCCTGAACCCCTTACCCTTGCTGAACATTCTCAGTATCTGATCAAACTCATTGTCTACTGCCATAGTTGGCTTTAACTGTCATCTTGACATAGCCCAAAGCCACCTGAAATGGGAGTCTCCACTGAGGTATTGCTCAGACGAGACTGGATGGCGAGAATATTTGCGGGAGGTTGTCTTGATTGTTAATTGTTGTAAGATGGTTCAGCCCACTGTGGGCAGAACCATCCCCTAAGCAAGTAGTCCTGGGCTATATAAGGAAGTAAGCATAGGCCTGTGAGTGGTTTCTGCTTCATGTTCCTGCCTTGATTTCCTGCAATAGACTTCCTTCAGTGATGGAAAGTGATCTGGAAGTGTAAGTCAAACAAACTTTTTCTCCCCTAAATTCCTTTTGGTTAGTGTTTTATAACAGCATCAGCATTTATAACTGATCACTCAGATCTGCTGTCATCCAAACTCTCACACTTGAATTCTCCTTACCCTAAATATTTTCCCCTAATAATTCCCTATACATTGATACCCCGCACATATGTATACATCCTGTTCCTTTGTTATGGATTTCTGCTTTTCCTTCTGCTTAGACTTGAATCCATGTTTATCTACTATAAAACTCCATAACAATAACACCTACCTTGATAGGTATCTAAATAAAGTCTGGCTCACCATTGTAACAAGTGTTATAAGTGATTTTGTTTCTTAGAGCCATTTTTTTTCACTTTCATACATTGTAAATAACAATTACAACACAAAAGCATTCTTGTTTATAGGCATGCAAATCAATTTTTTCCAGTAGAGAGACAACTTCTCCATAGATACACAAAAAGAAAAAAATTGGTTTTGCCTTGTTTTAGCACTCAACTTTCTTCCTAATTTACATGTCTGTCTGTTGTATAAACTCTCCTTTAAATCTGTTATAACATCTCACAAGTTTCCTCACTGATATGATACATAGAAGCTTTACAGTGTTCACTCTCATTCCTGTGTGAGATGTGATCTTACCGACTTATAAAAATCATCTTTTAGCACCCTGCATAAGCATGCTGAAATCATTTCTGAACTGAATAAACAGAGTATACGGATTGAGAAGATTAACGTTGGTGGTGCAAAGACGTTCATTCCAATCTCTAGTCTGCTACACATTGCACCTCTAATGTTAGGAAAGTTATTTAACCTTCCTCCATCTGGGAGTAATACTATCTCTCACATGAAAGTGATGCAAAGTCTGTGGGAGATAATGCATGGAAAATCTCAGCATGGTGATGGGTGGGTAGCTTGCCTGTGTACTAAGTGGCATTCAGCAGCAGCAGTTAACACCGCACTGTTTGTTATTGTGTTGGCTGCCCCGTGAGCTGGTGCCTCTCCAGCTGCAACATGCCCTTGGATCCCCTGGTAACTTTTATTAAAATACACTCCTGGTTTAGTAAGTGGGGGTGGGGCCTAGTGTGTTGCGTGTCTAATAGACTCCAGGCGGTGTCCATCTGCTGGGCTGATTAGAATGGCTTTCAAAGTCTCGGAGTCAAGTTCTTCTGCCCTCGTAGTCTCTTTCTTAAAAGCCCATGAGGGTTAAAGTTTGGTTGCCCTACTTGATGAAATTTATAAGCACCACAGGAAAATTTTCTGAGCCTGAGTACCTCTACACAGGATTATTCAGTTAAGGTTAATTGATGTAGAAATTGATGTGGGGTACCATTTGTGGACTGAAGTCCTGAATTAAATAAAAAGGAGAAAGTAAGCTGAACGCAAGCCTCTGCCAGTCTCTGCTTCCTGACTCTGAACACAATGCAAGCGGCCACCTCACATTCCCCACCACAACCACTGAACTCCTGAACTGTGAGCCTGGACAGGCCTTTCTACCAAGTTGATAACCATCGGGTATCATCACAGCAATCAGAGAGGTAACTAATCCACAGCCAGCAGTGGCTTCCCAGGCCTGTAACGCCTGGGAGACATTCTTACAGCGGGAGTGCACTACTGGTGGCAAAAAGCAATAAAGTAATTTGAAAACCAGGAGAGTAAAAATGAGCTAAATCGCGTGTCACTAAGTGGGGATTCTTTTTCCATATAAAAAGGCACAACAAAGGAAATAGTGTGAGAGGAGTCTTGCGTGCTGAGAACACTTAACATAATTGCTTTTTTGACTCGGCTGCAAGGCTCGGTCTCCCAGCAGCTCTGCTGCAGAGCACATATTACTTGCACCAAAGTGAACTCTCCAGACAGCCTTGCATGAAATCTGGTCCTAAGAATGCAGCCCTTGAATGTCCATGATGCAACATTTTGAAGACAGCTAAAGGATGCAGGTCACCTCTGAGGAGTCACCAAGGGGTGCATGCACTGGAAATGTCTTCAGATGTCAGTTAGTTCCACGCTGAAGGACCCATCTTGTCTCTCTAATGACAATTGGCATGTGCTTCTCAACCAAGCGAGTACATTTCTGTGCTAACTGAATAGTTTTCACCCAATCTCAGAAAATCAACTTTTGAGACAAGATCATTAACGAGAAGACACCTTGCTTCCTCTCCTTAGCCCCCCGCCCCTCCTTTTTCTCAGACTGGTCTCAAACTTGCTATTAAGCTCAGACTAGCCTCATATTTGGATGCTTACTCCCTCAGCTTAGGGAGTCCTGGGATTACAGATGTGCACACCTGCGATACCAAGACTGTGTTACTATTGCAAGTTTCTGTAAATGGAGTGGTCTGTTCTTGAAGGAATCAATGTAACCAGATGGGAAGCTGAGAGCCAGTCGGATGGTGCTGCCTAATGAAGGTAGAGACTTCTGGGAAGTCACATGTCACAGAAACTTCAACACTACAAGAACCAGCTGATGAGTACACATGCCTGAAAATCTTCTCATGGCTGTTAGCCTTTATGTTCAAACATTGGGGGGATACCTTATGTCCCAAGTCAAATAAGAAGAAGAGTGCATCAAAATAAATAAATAAATAAAAATAGCAAATGGAACATCTTGCCTTCCTGTGATTTCAGAAATATTAAAGAACACAAAAGATCTGAAAATTATTATTTCTAGATTCAGGACTACAAAGAAGGGAACTGCTTTATTCAGTTAATGAGAGACAGGCCAATCCTAGCAGATATTTCTGCTTTTCCCTGCAACCTATATTTTATAAGATGATGATAGAAATCCAAACATTTTTGAAGAAGGAATTCCCATCTTTTCTCAAGCTTTGGCTACGATCGGGTATAAGAAGAGAGCGGTAGCCTCTGCCCTGTGGCATGGCCGACTGTTGTCATGTCTACCCCTGGCTGATCACCTTTCACAACTCTCTAATAAATTCAAACCGATGAATGAATAAATAGCCAAACAGACTTGAGGACTCAAGATCATAACTCATGGAGGAAAAAGTAAATTCTGAGGCCAGTCACAGTAAGAAATTGAACGAGAGAGAGAGAGAGAGAGAGAGAGAGAGAGAGAGAGAAACTGAACTCGTAGAATAAGGATCTTCTGATGAATCCCCTTGCTAATTATAGGAATTAGTTAATCTGATGGGTCCAATCTCTTAAATTTTCTCATTAATATTTAATGAGAGTCTAAGGGAAGTATGAAGCCGAATTTACTGTGCTTAGGTACACTGTAATTAAGAAAGGTTAGGAGAGTGTCCCAAGAGCCCTATCATTCACAATATAATTACAGATGAAGTCCGACCGGGAAACAGCACAAAGACATAACCTTTGAAAAGCTGGAAGAGAAGTGACTCAAACGTGGTATTAGGTTCTGAGAAGGGCAGTCAATCAAGTGTCATTTCAGGCAACTCAGGAGTAATAAACCTCTGACAAATCTGAACTACATTATTCGCGATATCCCAGCGGACACACTGTCCTAGCGTGACTCCCTCACATCTGGGATACCTTGACTCTAGGCAGAGTGGAGCTGTTGTCTCCTTTTACCAGGGGTGGGTGGGGCTTTCCCTTTCAGCCTGCCCTCTCCCCTTCTAAGTTGGCAGGGCACAGAAGCTGTGAGGCCCTCTAAGGGTGGCTGTTAAAGCATCTCCTACCAGGAGGTCCTCTGTTCTTCACCTGCTTATTTCCTATTTCCTACCTGTCTGAAAAAGGAGCCTAGGATCACACCCAGAGGGGATTTCTGATGAGAGTTAATATCTCATGCATCCAGATGAACAGATTTCCATTTCAAAAAAAAGCTTTTAAGGAGTCTTTTCTGCTATGACCAGTCATTATGCTTTTACGAGTGCCCAAAAGAGTGCCAGCTTATCTGTTTAGAGGCACACCATCCTTTGTTCTCTTGTACCCCACCATGCCCCTCCCTGGCATGCCTGAGTCTCTACTTGGAGACCTTCAGCTGGAAGCCTTTCTCAGCTTTCACTAATGAAGGTTTGTTGTTTTCTTTTGTTTTGCTTCTTACTTTTGGAGACAGTTTCTTTGTGTAGCCTAGGCCAGCTTAGAACGCATGATGTTCGTGCCTCGGCCTCCTGAGCGCTGAGATCATGAGTGTGTACCTCGATGTTCAGGTGAAGACCTGTCTTGGTGAGCATTAGCCATTATTGTGACCTGGAAGGCGCTGCTTCTCAGGCCCCACACAGATCATGTCCTCACACTTTTCTCCATCCCATCAACTGACCAGCTGTCCTGGCCAGACCTCATCCTTTTCTCAAGACTCAGAGAAATGATTAATACAATGAGAGGCCTAAAAAGTGGAGGTTCTAATTAGGAAACTGATCCTAAACTTTGGGGCGGAGAGCAGCTACCCAAGACATACAAGTTCTGCAGCAGACATCTGGCCATAGGAGAGGAGATGGTGTAACTCATAGCTAGCCTATGTGCTGGCACCGGCTGAAGCCAATTTGCTGCCATCCTCCAAAGGTTACTGTTCTCCTGAGCATGGGAAATTTATCAGTGCTATAAAAAAATGGTTTCATCATTGTGCCCAAATCTGAACCACACCTGTACTCTTCTGGAATATAAGGTTCTAAAATAATTTTACATAAATGGACCCATAATCAAAGTAAATGTATATTCATAAAAGAGAAGTAAGGAGAATTTGAAATAAATGATGACAAGTGCTAGCATTTTATCTAACTAACCCCCCCATATGTCAAAGACAAACTACATTCTTTTATAATTCTGGTAATAAAATACTCAGGATAATAATTTTTATTACAATTCTGGATTTTTCCTTCAGTGTTGAATGCTTCTATCTACTTCAACTACTTATTGTCCTTTTTGGTTCTTAACTCTGTTTCTTTCCTGGTAATAATATATACTTGTTCCACTTCTTAAATCTCTTTATTAGATACAATTGAAGGTAATTTAGAATTTACCAGTCTTATCACATCCTCCTCCTGCCAGAGGAATAGTGGATATATGAGGTACTGGCTGTTCATAAATTTCTTCCCAGTTCCTGTAACTCTTTCCTTACAGTTCCTGAAATGGAGACAATGGATCTTTGATGGAGCTAGAGTTCCTGTAACTCTTTCCTTACAATTCCTGAAGTTGAGACAATGGATCTTTGATGGAGCTTCCGTCTCATCACTGCTGACCTCTAGAAGACATCAAATATCTTTATTACATAGTTTCCTAGTCTGAAATGTCTCACTTAAACATCCTTTAAAACAGAGCAAGGTAGTCGACCAAACAATGGCCTACAGCTAAAATAGTAGAATCAACAGTTGTTTCAAAACTGGAGTAGAAGGAAGGTATAGAATAAGGTCTCACATCAGTCTAGGCAGGCCAGGTAGCCAAGGCTGGCTGTGAGCAATTTTCTTTCATAGCTCTAGAAGCTAAAAGTCAAATATCAGCTGCCCTAGGCGTTAGTTTTTGCTAAGGTCTCTTCCAAGCAGGTGGCCACCTTCTCTCAATGCCACAAGAAGGGGTCTGTCCCAGATAGACTGCTGCAGCCCAGCAAAGGGAAGGTACATCTCTTGCTCCAAGAAACACTGGATGAACCAAGTCTCACCTTGCTCTTCCTTCAAGTTGAGTCTGGTGGCCAGGACATTTTAGGCCTTGAGGTCTGGGTACAGATCCATCTTGAAGTGCTTTTTCAACCCCCAAAACTGCCCCCAACTATACTCCTGGTCATGGGGGCCCTGGTCAAGGAGGACAGGGAATGTGGAGATGCTTCCTTCTCAACCATAGCTTTGTGTGTATTTGTACAGGCTTTCTTAAAAATTACATTCAGTCACCTCTTCCTCTCTGTATAACCAGAATCTTCCTCTCCCATGGTTCATTCTCACAAGATACAAACATGTTCCCCCTTTGACTTCACAAACTCTCTCCCTCTTCTTACTCATCTTTTTATCCCCTTCCCTTTGAAACACCTTCGGAATCATTTGAAGTCACTGCTTTCACTTCCTCAACAACTCATGCAATTAATTTATCAGAAGGCTGAAATTCAAATAAATCTTAGACTCAAAAGCCCAATGTTCTAACATCCCCCTTCCTCATCTTAAATAAGAGCTGGCCAGGGGACCATCCTTTGTCTAAAAGTGCTCCTCCAGGATGCACAGAATCGTGTTCTCCCGGTTTCCTCCAATCCACTGACTGATCACAATTTTTTTCCTTGCCAACTCTTGCTTTACTTCCTAAACCTCTAAATCTTGAAAAGCCCTAGAAGATATTCCTCAGTCCTGTTCTCTTCTACAACTGTGCCTGGTGCTAAAAGAACGCATCCATTCTCTTCTTTGAATACTATCCCTGGAGATGACACCTAAATCTATCTGTGCAGCTCTGACCTCTCCGTTGGGCTCCCTGAGCTCCAGATTCATCTGAGTAGTCGCCAGCCTCGCTGGCATGTTCACTTAGTGCCTAGCACACTTTTCAAATGTAGCACTGATCCAAGCACAACCCTTGACTTCCTTCTTTCTTTTCTACTCATTTATGTCTCCCTGGATGACAATGAACATCTTAAGCCATAAATTTATTATCCTTAATCCCTCTTCTTCTTCCCTATGGCCAGGCTCTGGGCTAGTCTGTCTTCAGTCTGCCCATATCATTTTGTCTCTTCTTTTATCTTATCAAGATTTACCTGGACAGTCTCTTGACTAGTCTCTGATGTGACCCCAGGAACTGTTCATCTCTATGTAGTGTTCATGGTCATCTTCAAAACTTGCTCTGAATTGTTAGTGGAATAAAATGCAAAATTCTCAAGGCTGTCATTCCATCACATACATATGCTTAAGAACTGCTTTCACTGTATTTCCCCACCCCCTTTTCCCTCTGTGCTCTCATTCTCTCTATTTTTCACTCACCCTAGCTTCAGGGTAGGCACATTCAGTTGTTCTTCTAACTTAAACATTTGTTTTTGTCCTGTGGGTCTTATTCCAGACAGTAAGCCCCTTCAAGCAACTTCTCTTCTCTCCTGTCTGAGAATGGTTGCTACACACACCAGAGCATTTTTCCTTTTGCTTCTTAGAGTAATCACAATCCCTGAAGAGAGCATGGCTTTGCCTGCCCTGCTCCCCGAAGCTGCTCCAGCACCAAGCTCAGCCCTGGCGTAGGACTGCTCACTGAAAAAAAGCAATCTGTCTCAAGACTGTTCCCCTCCACCAAACTGCCAAAGGAAAACTGTAATTGCCTTTCCCCACCTCTCCACTTGGCTCCCCACCCCCATTTATCTCCCAAGGAGAGCTGGCTCAACAAGACTGCTTCTGGGCTCTTTGTATATCAAAGGTAAAGAGTTGATGTAGATAACAGAGGTAAACGAAATGTGAAAAGCTAGGAAGAGACAGATTTTGAGAAACTGCTCATCAGTGGAAAGCAATAAAGAACAGGGGTGAAGGAGGAAGAAGAGGAAGAGAACAGTGGAAGGGGACTTAGATCTACAGGGTCCAGGGAGAAATAAAATTTTTGTAATATTTCCCAAATTTGAATTTCTGATTTCTGGGTAAGAAAAATTAAAGAGGAAATTAAAAAAACCACCATCACTGAAGATCATGAGTTGAATTACTTTTTATGTGTTTCGGTTTTAAAAAGTGATAGGATTTCTGTTTATGTGGTTGGCTTCTTTACCCACTTCTGCATCCTAGAGTTGAGCTGCGTGGCCCATATGAAGAGACTCTATTTCTGAGCAGTGACCTGGCCAGTTATTCAGTAAATGACAAGATTCAGACATGAGGCTTCCTCCTCAAGGGCCTTGTTCATATTATACTCTACCTGCTTTCCCACAAAACTAGAGATGAGAATGTAGACATAGGCCTCTTATTGTTACTATTTTCCATTCTGCTTTTCCATAGTAGTTCATGTCAAGATCATTGATTCCTGATTTCCAAAAATGTCTTTTTAAAAATCTTTCTTTCCCCTCTAGATATCAGCATAATAATATTTGTCCTCTTTTAGTTGGTGTTTTCTTTGGGTTTGGGGTTTGTTTGATTGATTTTAACTGTGATCTCATGTACCCCAGGCTGGCCCTGAGCATTCTTGGGAGCTGAGAACGTCCTTTTGATCCTCCTACTTCTACCTCCAGAAGCAATCTTCCAGACCCATCGCCCTGAGCTTCTTTCCCCTCTCTATCGAAGCTCCTTCTGGTGCCCCTTGTCTTCACAGGATGCTGACCTTTGAATAAGGCTGAACTCCTCCCCACCAGCTCTGTCTCCTAAGTGCTCACTAGCTGTGAAAGAATCCCGTGACACCGCTGGGACAGGAACTGCCTCGTACAGTGATGTACAATCCATCGCATCCCGGTACCCAGCTCTGCTTCCTTCATGGGTACTCTTCCTAAAGACACTTTCCAGTCAACTTCCTACACCATCCCAGTTGGAAGCCCAACTCACGGCAGACCCTGACACAGAGCACATTCTGCTGAACACACTTTATTGACTTGGGGGTTAACAGACATACAAAAATTGCGCTTATAAATTGTCCAGTTAGCTAGTCCAGAGAAAGCAAGATCTAAACACAAGCTTTCATTTATAAAATTGAATGGACTTTTAGGACAAGCATTTTCCATAGACACACAGCCCTCCAAGCACAATGGAAACAAACAGAGAAATACAAAGACTCTCTTTTATATATTCCTTCTCAGATATGTTTTAGAACGCAATATGAGATTTTGTATTTGTCATCACATAATTTCCATCTTATATTGAGCAGTGATAGTAAGTCCCTTCTTCTACTTTCAAACAAACAAACAAACAAACAAAAAAAAAAACCAAGCCAATAGAAACAGTATTGATTTGTGTGGCAAAGGAAAAAAATCTCTGTATGGGAGAGATGGTTCAGTGGTTAAGAGCATTTGCTGCTGTTGCAGAGGATCAGGGTTTCGTTCCCAGGACTCATCTCACGTGGCTCTCAACCACCTGTAACTACAGTCCCTGGAGATTTGATGCCCTCTTCTGCCCTCTTAGGAAACACACACACACACACACACACACACACACACACACACACGGGGGGGGGAGAGAGAGAGGAGGGAGAAGGGGGAGAGGAGAAAGGAAGGAAAAGGAGGGGGAAGAGGGGGAGACCAGGAGGGAAATGGAGATGGAGGGAGAGAGAGAGAATGGGAATTATTTTAATTCTTTTCTTTTCTTTGAAGGAAAACCTTAATATCCAAAAAGCAATGTAAAAAAAAAATATCTTTAGGGGAAAGCTTGCACTTGACAGAGTTACTACTCGTAAAATTTTATGAGATGCCATTTTTGTTTTGCTAATTAATGAATTTATGCCCTGGATTAGCATTTTGCCTAAAGCGCCCCAATAAGTAATTAATAATGGGTTTATAGGACAAGATTTAACCCATCAAGTGCAATTACTGCGTATCAAAAGGCAATCTTTCCATGCTTCTCTCTGTCCTCCCACAGTGGCAATCTTCCTTTCTTCCTCTTTCATGAGGCTTGGTCCATCCTTTACTCCACAGCAAACAGAGCCCTGAATAACTCTGCTCCTTCCTACTATCCCTGCACTGAATACTGAAAATCCATTGACTTTGTCATGGTTCATGACACATTGATTAATCAGGTAATACACATTCTAAACACTTAGTGAAATGGATTGTAAAAAAACTATTTTACTGACTCTTAGGGGCAACAATTTATCTTCCTCCACTTTAATGACGAGGCAGCATCTATGCCTTTACAGTCAGGGGCACTCAGACATTGTCTAAAATGCCTGCTTTCATTGATTTAATACCACTTACAGTCAACTGAGTTTTGCTAAGATTTTCTTCAACAATTAAACAGGAAAACCTGAACGATATTAAGCAACCCAAGAGAATGATAAAAAAAAAAAAAAAAAAAAAAACAGAAATGCTGTAACTATATGCGGTCGACAGGATGATGGACAGAGGTAATTTCACTTTGAATATAACCAAAGAGAAAATGATGAAAGCCCATTTCATTGTGGCAGAAAATAAATATGCATCTGCGCAGTTTCTAATCGGATCCTGGCGACGACATTCACTGGGCAGCAGAAGGGCCAGGGAGATATTCAAAGAGCGCTGGGTAACAACAGCAAAGAGATGGGTCTGCTATATTACGCAGCCAAATTAGCAAGTAATTACACAGAAATATTGACACTGCACCAGAAACAGCAGCCACCCCACGAATTCCAACCACATGAAGTAAGCAGGAAAGCTCTGGAACGTCTCTCTGTGCATGATCGATCTTCTTGTTTTCCTGGGACTGCTTCCTTAAGGAAAGTTCCGATCCCCCAGAACTGACTGCCCCTGGTATGTTTCCATAGTCTCTTATTATTATTACCTTCATGTAATTTGAAATTCCTGGGATTCACTAATTAATATTTCTCTGCCCTGACAAGGCTGACCAACAGTCTCATGAGGCGAAGGAGCCCACATCTATTTGAGTTCCTGCATAGCTGGTGTACTGTAAGGCATGCTTAGATGTGCTCCATATATAATTTTTAAATGGGCGGGTAACCAGTCATTGAATGAATGAATAATACATCAGACACATATTGTTTTTGTCACCCAGCACTTCCTGGGTCTTTCCTTGTCTCTGGTGCTGCCCAGTGAGTGCTGACAAATCCACAATCTTCTTCATTTTTCACTCTCTTTTTGGTTGTTACTTGCACTGTCTCTGGACACTCTTCCTTTCTTTTCTGCAACCACTCTGATGGGAACACAGCAGCTGACAGCATTGCTAGAGCAATGTGACATTTACAGAAAAGGGGCCATTCCTTCCACCCCTGTGTTTATGCACCCCAAAACACATCACCTCTCCCCATGTGTTCAGACATCCTCAGTGGGGTCTGAAAGAACAAAAACAATAATGTACAGGGGCTCTCTCTTTCTCTCCCCTCCTCCTCTGAAATAAACATGAGAGTAATACTATCGTGTTCTACTAGTCCGTTTATAGGGAAGTTAAGAGTTGCTGAAAGCACCGCAGTTATCCACAGTCACCCAGCATCAGAAATATAACAACTGTCCTCTGAGTTCTGTTCAGCTATGTGTCGCTTAGGCTCATCACTTTGACCTTGGATCACCCTTCTGGCCAGCATCCCCACCCTCCAGCCTATGCTGATGTCTCAGACTTAACAAAGTAAAGCACGCTTCCCAGCATCCTTGCCAGGTTCTGCCTTTGCATTATTTTTATGCATGTGTGTCACCTGAGTGTGTACATACATGTGTACAGGCAGGTATGTGCGTGTGACAAGGTCTCCACCGCTCTGAAAGCTCACTGGTCAGTGAGGCCAGTGCTCCGTCCACATCCCCAGCCCCGAGGTCCCAGCAGCACACCACCACTTCCGGCACGTTTGTGGATTCTGAGGGGTGGATTTGGAGTCTCAGGCTGGCAAGGCAGGTGCTAGCCTCGTAGCTTTGCCAGCCCCTCCCCTCACAGAGCCCTGTCTGAGCATGACAGTCACTACAGCACCTGTCGTAGCTCAGTCCTAAGCATATCCAAAATGGGGGGGGGGGATCAGCCCTGCCGTCTATTAGTGTATTCATTGAAACTGTTTCCCCTTCTTGTCAATCATACAAGAAACACCTGGCAGGCTCAACATCAATGTCCCTCACAGTCCCGTTATTCACACTCATTCCATTATCTCCCTTGTTAAGTTTTTACTGGCAGCTTGTATTTGTGAGCCACTAATCATTCTTTTTCCTCTTAGAAATAACATGCACTTAGCACTGCTCTCTGTCAGCGGCGCTCACTGCACCACCACCTCACCCCTTCCTCACCTCCTCTTCACCTCACCTCACCTCTACCTCATCTCACCTCACCTCACTTCTACCTCACCTCACTTCTACCTCACCTCACCCTCTTCCTCACCTCACCTCTTCCTCACCTCACCACACCTCTAATCCCAGCTGGCCTACGGCTTGAAATTCTCTAGCCTCATTACCTAGCTGGGATTACAGGCATGTGCCCAACACCCAGCTACCTAGGAATGTTTCCAGAAATAAGATAGCTTTCTGAAAGTACAAGTGTATGTGCATGTGTGTGTGTGTTTGTGTGTGTGTGTGTGTGTGTGTGTGTGTGTGTGTGTGTGGTGTGTATGTGGGGTGTGTGTGTATGGTGTGTGTGTGTGTGGTGTGTGTGTGGTGTGTGTGGTGTGTGTGTGTGTGTGTGTATGTGGTGTGTATGTGGGGTGTGTGTGTGTGTGGTGTGTTTGTGTGTGTGTGGTATGTGAGGTTTATTGTGTGGTGTGCGTACACACAAATCTCTGGTGGCAGAATATGTTTTCATGTATACGCATCCTAGTCGATGTATTATCTAATTAAATATATTTATATGGGATTTATTAGTATGGCTTACAGGCTGCAGTCCAGCTAATCCAACAATGGCTGGCTGGGGACAAGAATCCAGTAGTTGCTCAGTCCAAGAGGCTGAAAATCTCAGCTGGTTTTCAGGAGAAGCTGAAATCCTAAAAGAAGCAGGCTCCAACATCTGGGAAGAAATGGGCTTGCTAAAAATGTGAGGGCAGGCAGGCCCAGAGCAAACTTCCCTCCTTCCTTGTCCTTATGGAAGCTTCCAGAAGAAGGTCTGGCGTTCTGGCTGGAGTCAGAACACACCTCACAGGTCTAAGGAGCAGAAGAGCAGGGTTTTGGTTTGTTTGTTTGTTTGTTTGTTTGTTTGTTTAAGTCAGTTCTTGTCAGTCATAGATTGAGGACTGCACCCAGGGTTATTCTTTTCCCCACAACTCAGCCCTCAGACAAAGGGATTCTGAGGTTGTCAGGGGGAAGCTGTTCTGCAGCACATAGCTCCACTGAGGCCTGATGGGACACAGGAGGAACTCTGGCTGCCACCATGCAAAAGAGTGGTAGTCCAGTAAGCCCAAGCTCTTTTTTCTTTTTTTTTTTCACAATCTTTTCTCACAAAGCTCATTGATTTGTATATAGAGATCTTATTCCTTAGTTAAAACAAAGTTCTACATATGAAAAGAGGAGAAAAAGATTTAAAAAACTCATGCCAATGTTGGGATAAAGTATAAATTTTGCACCTAGTATTCAGCAGTGAGGTGAATCTGAAAACAGTGTGTACCAAATCCTCCAGAGAACAGAGTTTCAGCCCAGAGGCTCTCAGGAGTCTAGCAGGGGACACTGATGCTACCAACCCTGAGGCCACCTGGCCCCAGGCTAGTACTCAGCAATGGGAACTCTTCCAAGGCAGACTGTGCTGAGTGACATGGACAGGATAGCCAGAGTGATGCCACAGTAGGCTTCTTCCAGAGGGAACGGGCATCAAAGCATGAGGGAAAGTCATAGAGGAAAACTCAGGTGCTCTGTTTGTGCTTTTCCTTTTTCAATGAAACTGCCTTTCATCAAGGTCAATGATATAGTTAATGCCCCAGTCAATGTCAGAGCATAAAGACAATGGTGATCCAATAAGATTAAAATGGAGCCAAAACTCACGATTGCCTGGTGAAGGTGTGGCCACTGTAATTAGCAGTGCTGTGGTGCTTGTCTAAACAAATCCAGTCCACTTGTGATCAGTTACGTTCCTCGAACAATACTTGAGAGTAAAAGACCCTATTACTGCTGTCCTCATTTGCTTTCTGCTACCATGATAAAACACTGACCAAAAGCAACTTCAGAGGAAAGAGTGCTTTTGGCTTACAAGTTACAACCCATGGCTGAGGGAATCCACAGCAGGAACTCAAGGCAGGAACTGAAGCGGAGACCTAGGAGAAATGCTGCTCTGTGGCTTGCTTTCCATGATCTGCTCAGATTGGTTTCTTACATAACCCAGGATTACCTGCCCAGAAGTGATCCTGCCCACAGTGGGCAGGACCCTTGCCTATCAGTCATTGTGATAATCAAGAAAATGCCCCACCCACTTGTTCACCAGCCAATCTTATGGAGACAACTCTTCAGCCGAGGTTTCCTCTTCCCAGGGGACTCTAATTTATGTCAGCCTGGTTCAAATGGAACAGCACAACTACTTTATTTCTTATTACACTAGAATTTTGTGCATGTATGTTGTGTGTGTGTATGTACAATGTTGTATGCAGCTGTGCAATCACATGTAGGGGCCAGAGGTCAATGTCAAGCGTCTCTTCCCTGTGGGTTTCCACCTTCTTCTTATTTCCCCCTTCTAACCCTGGAATAGCTATCCTGGTTGACCTGGCTGGCCCATGAATCGCACAGACGAGCCTGTGCCCACTCCCAGCAGCAGGGTTACACATGTGCCCCCACCACACCTGGATTTTACGTTGGGTGCTGAGGAGCTGAACTCGGGCTCTCCTAGCAAGTGCTTTCCTCTGAGCCGTCTCCCGAGAGCACACTCCCAAGAGTGCTTTGCTTTAATCATGAGGATTTTTAAGTGTGCCCTGCGACGGGGTGGTAGCCTCCAGGCGTCTGTGTTCACCACGTCACTCGACTGCATGGTGAGCCCAGGTCAGAGGGCAAACTTACAACCTATAAATTTGCGTAAATCCTTTCTGTGAGTTAACACAGAGACAAGAACACATCTGTCACAGTGGTCCCTTGTTGTTAGGTAACACACAATTATACTCAAAGATGACAGGTCGGTGAATTCAGTCAAGACCCTGATGGAAATGTCTGTTCTCCTCCTGAAATACAGTAACAGAAAAACTGAAATCCAGAGTCCCCCCTATTCCCAGGAAAAAGGCTCTTTGGGGTATCTCAGGGGACAGCTTGTACTTTCGTCCTTTACTCCCAAAAGGACAGATGCAGGAGTCTGTTGACATGGCATGGTATCTAAGTTTCATGAAAGAACAGTTGCTCACAGAGTGAGGACAGTCTGAGTAGCTCTTTGTCTCCTTGCTTTTGAAGTCAAATTAAAGAAGGGGGATGCAAGAGCCCTTTCACTTGTGTGAAAAAAAAAATGGACAGAGATCATTTTGCTGATCTTCAGTATTTCGGGACATTGTTTTGGCTTCATTTGAAGCCCTGTTAACTTTTAGTATTATCTCTATCAGTTCATCTCCTTACTATAGCTGAGTGGCTAAATTCCTTTCCATTTCCATTTCTTTTAATACCGTAACATGAGTACTATAGCATGTATCCTATGAGGTGCTACAATAATAAAATTACATGCGCTAAATGCCTATCTAGGTCTGCCTCACTGTAACCTCCTTGGTTCTTCCCCACCCTTGCACTTGGTCCTCCTCCTCTGTTATCTTGATTGTTTTACCTTGTAGGATGATATGCATTATAAATCCTAACGCTTCCATGCATTCGTTGATTTCGCAAACATTGACTTTTATTTGTTAGATGACACTCAGTAAATGCTGGAGCTATAAAACTGCAGTTCCTGCTGTTGCATAACTCTCGGGACACTCAAGAGTAGGGAAATGCAGACTTGCTTTCTTCTGCTGTGATGGAGTCCTTACATTTCTCAGCACTGTTACAAAACACCTGAAAGCAACAGCTGAAAGGAGGAAGGATTATTTTGGCTCACATTTTCAGAGGGATTTCACTCCACCGTGGTGAGGAAGTCATGGTAGAATTCGCAGGAGCCAGATTACATGGGAAGCATCCATGCATCTTGATGGAGCATGAATCAGAGATTATAGTCAGAACCATAAGTAGAATCATCATCAAAACCCTGCCCCCAGTTGTTGTCTTCCACCAATCAGGCTCTATCTCCTCAAGGTGCCAACCCTTCAAACTCTTGCCACATGCTGGAGGCAAACATTCAAATCATGAACCTCTGGGAGACACTTCAGGTTCTAGCCATATTGTGTGACAGTGAGGTCTGCAGAGAAACTCAAAAGGAAAGAGTTATCAGGAAGAAACTCGGAAAGTTTTCTAAGAGGAAAGAAAACTAAGCTAGGCTTCCTTGGGAGCCAGTGGGACAGAGAAAAAAGTAGCCAAGGAAGAAGAAAATGAAACACAGATTCTATCTGCATCAGGAGAAAAGGAGTCACAGAGATGCCAACGAAGGGCAGCCCAAATAAGAGAGGCTGCACACGACATCGTGAGAATCCAAGAGAACAAGAACGCTAAGTTCAAGGAAGCAAGTGATAACGGCGGTTAGCAAGCACAGCCTGACTATGCTGCTAAAACCTCTGCCAAGATGGGCCATGCAGCGGGTGAGAGCATAAGTCAGCTTGCGACAACTTGACGTTGAATGTAAATATACTCTGTGGTTTTTGTGGTCTGGACTGTGCCACTGTCTTACTTCCTCTTCCGTTGGTGTATTGATAATCTCAACAGAGGTGTGTCTAGAGATCAGAGTCTCACTGCCATTGCCTTATATGCAGCATGTGCCACTCAACCTCTGTACACCTATATTTCATAGCCTGAAGTCCATCTATTATCCTTAAAGCTACAGTTTTCTACCTTAGGACACAACCACACACATCAACAGCTCTCTCATGTGCATCCCTGTGCTTTTAAGCTTATCTGTTCCTCACGTTACAGTTTAGGGCTTTCCTTAGCATTGCCCTGTTACCCAGGTGCTGTTATCCTGCTCTTTCATGTATCTCTATTATAAACAGTTGTACTCTTAGGTTACTTTGATGATGGACTGGAAGGACTAGAGGTAATGATGGACTCCCCTTGTGGCAGAGCAGGAATCTAGAACATCCCCACAAACCACCCACACATGCCCTTTCCTTTGTCTTCCTCTAGAACACAAGCTTCAAAATCTAACTTCTCTTTCCACAGCCAGACTGAGTAGATGATAATGATTAAAAGAATTTAGGCAAGAATTGGAATTTCTTTGCATCTATAAAGCAAAGCCTCATAATTAGTTCTCATTGCAGTAGGAAGATCCCTAGGTCTTACTGATGGCTTCATGAAAATCCACTTGCTCATGAACAGAGGAACAGCCCTAGTTAGTGCTTTATCTTCTGATTCCTGAAGGTTTACTTTGACCAGTGATTGAAGGTATGGTCCATCATGGAAGACAGCAGGGCAGCAAGAAGGACCAAGGCAGCAGAGAGGTAAATGCTCAACTCACATTCTCATGTTCAGCCAGTCCAGGACCTCAGCTCATTAAGGCACTATGTAGCCAGCATTCATGGTGGGTCTTTTCATCTCAGTTATACCACTCCTGGAATGTTCTCATGTACAAGCCTGGAGGTGTAACTTCTGGGTGATTCTAAGTTCCCCACCAGCAGACTGACGAATTAAGATTAATGGTCACAGGCTTATTAGGAAAAACTCCTGTGCCCTCCCCTACCTCTCCTTTTTCCTCCCTGCTGTAATATGGACCATATAGCAGGCAGACACAGACACACCTGGTTGACAGGAAGATGAGCAGATGGGCACAGACTGAGTAATGTTGGATACTAACACAAGAGCTGCTGAGCTAGGCTACGCTAGCTCAAGAGTGCTTGCTAAGAGAGAGCCATAAACACCACCTGTTAGGTTTCCCATTACTCATTGTTCAAAAGAACCAAGCCGATCATAGATGGCATTACTAGTGAGAGTCTCATAAGGAGGAACTTGGTTGGCGTTTGCTGCTCTGTGGCTCCGAGGCTGCAGAGAGCTCAGCGCTATCATCTTGTGACTAACCAACCCCAAGTTCATGCAGAGTAAACTGCTCCCACAGCACCGCTCCTGCTGAAACACATCCTGCCAGACCACCCACAGACTGACACGACAGATTACCATTCAGTTTCCTCAGTATAAGAACCTCAAAGAATCCAGAAACTTTCCAGGACCAGAAAGTGCAAAATGGCATGTTCACACCAGTAGAAGTGATGATCATCTCCCCGTGTTTAAAACGGCTGATGGAGAGAAACGGTAGAGGAGCGGACACTGCAAAACAACGGGGTCCTGTCACTTGGGTGAGAAGGGAGAACACACAGCCTGAGTGCTGAGTGTGAGACTCAGTGGTGCAGCGTGTTTAAAATCATGGCTTGGGGGACATGCATGGTCCATGCACACTGTTGCCATAGTGGTTAGTAAGGTCTAAAGATTTTCACTTTTCATGGATGCTCCAAGTAATAAATGTACATGTGGCTGTGTTTTAAGCCCTGAAAACGGTCATAAAACTGTGAGCTGGGAAAGGAAGGCTGGATGGAGAGGGAGAGGGACTGCTAAGTAAGTAGCTTCTCTGGGCCTCGGCTGTGAAATAACTAAGCAAATGGTTTGTATATGGCACTCTCCTGCTTTGGGTTTTTCCATACACGATGTTGCAGATTAAACCTGGGACAAGTGTTCTACCACTGAGCAACATCCTCAGCCTGGAAACTTTCATTTCAGCTAATAAGATGTCATCTGGGAGTGATCAATCTGTACCAAGTTGATAGACCCTGTGCATTTCTGAATGAACCAGAATGGGAAACCTGACGGGTCACCTGGTCCCCTTTACCTGCCATCCTCCATTGAGAGAGCTGAGGCTTTTACTATCATAAGGCTAGATAGCATCCTGGAGCCATTCCAGCTATGAATGTTACTTTGACAGAATAATAAAAATTAGAAAAAAATCAGAGTGGTCAGATTTGCAGGTAGAGAATAGATAGATGAAAGTCAGGACATGTTTTTTTTTTTTTTTCAATCAAATTCATTATCTTTGTATAGAAAGAATTTCTTCAGGTTTCTTAAGCAGTCCACTTCAGCGTGTGACCAGAATAATGATATACTGTTTTTGAAAGCAGTCATTTTAGTAAATAATAAAAGTTTCATTTTGAGAGGGGGATGGATGTGATTGCAATATAGATTTATTTGTATTGTTAACTATGTAGGCTTCAAGGACAGTAGTGAATAAAGGATTTACCTGAAAAGGATCAATAAGGAACCTGCTGTAAAAAAAAGAAAAATGGTTAAGAAACCAGTGTTGATCTTACTGGTCTCTTAAAAATGGCTGTGGAAGGTGTCCTGAGTTTGAGTCCTAAGTCTCACACCTGTGTCCTATGTGATGATTGGCATATAATTCAATTTCTCCATGTCTCACTTTCTTTCTCTGTGAAAAAGTGATTGACGTATGAACATTGACTAGTTCCTTCTACGTCTCAGGTGTTATTTGAGGCATAGCTGTAAAGGAAACAGGCAAAAAGCCCATATAGCACATCCTGCTGAGTGCGTGGAGGCAGATAACAACTGATGTGAGGTAAAGCTCATGTCACAGGCTGAACAGTGATATACTAAAAACAAAGCAAAAGGGTGAGCCATGGGTCCCTTCTGAAATGGAAAGGAAGTCTCCAAGTCTCCCAAGCCTACAACTTGAAGAAGGATACAGGCTAGATTTAGTATTGAGAGAGGGGGAAGTAGGAAACAGTAGTCTAGGCAGAGATGGTCAGAGACAAGACACAGAATGTTCCAGAAACATCTTCAAGTTCTTTATGGCTGAACCACATGAGCAAATAGGAGAGCTAAAGGGATGAGGTCAGAGAGGTGGCTGGGCCAGATTCTGTTATGACTCAGACTGTAGAGAAGATGTTGGCTTCTGCTCTGAGTACATCAGGAAGGCACTAAAGAAGAGTGACAGTCTAGAGTTTATATTTACAAGGACTTTTGAATATGTTAAGAATAGATGCTGGAAGGGCATGGCGCTGAGGCAAGTACGACTGTCGGTAAAGCACGTGGTTGTGAGCTTTTTCTGATCCACCCATCTGATATGACGTCATGCCTATGATCTAAGTCGCAAGGCACCACACGCATTTAAGATGCATTTTCACTGTCAGAGTCAGACCCTTTTGCTTAAAACATACAAGTGGGGGTAACAGAGTCAATGAGTACAGCTGCATATCGTAAACTCATAGATGACAAAAACACACTTATGTGTCATTTTCTGAGCCTGCTTTATGACCCAAAGCAATGGATGAGCGAGGCCATGGACAGGTCATACCCCAATTTCTCTGGCTTCTTTTCATCTTTGCCCCTTTCCAATTTAGTGACTTTCTCTTTTTTTACTGTAATGTTTTTGTTAGTATATATTAATTATACACAATGCACTTCATTGTGACGTTAGCATAAATGAGCAAAATATATTTGCCAAGTATTATATTTGCCTACCATCACCTGCCTTCTCTATGTAACTCAAGAACGCCACGATCAAAATTTGAAAGCCAAAACTTAGCTAGGATTTTTTAGGGTTCTCTACCTAGGGATCTCAAAGACATAACATACCAAAAAAAAGTCAAAATCCAGGTACCTTAGAGCTTGATTTACAGGAAAGTCTGGGGGGGGGATTTCAGATGATTCTGCAATGCAAGTCTAACGACTGCGTGAAAACCAAAGCAGGTATAGGCTGTCCTGATTGGGGCAGGGCAGGAAATGGGCTCTAAAAGGGATGTTTTCCAGAAAAAAAAAAGAAAGATATTGAGCTGATAGGTTATCTGGGTGAATGACTGTGCTGTATAGGATTTTATAGCTCTTTTGAAAAATTTAGAGTAAAGCTTATGTCAGCTACTCATAATACCAAGCAAACAAAAATTAAGCTGAAGAAAAACAAAGGGAACAAAGGAGACATAATCAGTTCAGCTGTGAACAATATTTACCCTCGTAGTAATGCAGCTGAATACAGAATTGGTTGGAAATTGGCATGAAAAGTTGGAAAATGGGGAGAACAACAATACATGTGTGTGAGTGCATGTGTATTGGCTGTCCTGTAGTGGTGGCACAGAAAAACTGACTCTACCATCACCAAGCCTTAGTCCAAGGCACAAGAATATGGGGTTGTTTTTTTTTTTTTTCTGAAAAAAAAATCATATTTTTTGGCTTTCTAACCATTTAATAGATTACTTAATAAATGAAAAAGGAATAGGAAAATAATTTAAACTATAATTTAAATACACACGATTTAAATATTCTAAGTATAAAGTGTAACTTAGTTTAGTTTACTTTAGTTTGGTTTCAGATAGGAGCTTATGGCCAAGGCTAGTGTTGAGTCTGTTATGTAGACATAGCTGGTCTTTGCCCTCTGACCCTCCTACCTCAGTTTTCCAAGTGCTGGGATTATAAGCTTGTGACACCATACTCAGCATTATGAAGGGTAATTTTTAAAAATATTTACAGTGTGTGCGTGTGCGTGTGTGTTCTGTGCAAGCGTTTATATGTAGAGGTCAGAGGACAGCTCACAAGAGTTGCTTCTCTCCTTTCACCATGTCCGTTGGTTCAAGAATTGAGCTCAGATCATTAGATTTGGTGGCAAGTTGCTTTACTCGCTGACCTACTTTACCAGTCCCTGGAGGGTAATTTTTACACCAGGCACCACAGACAGAGGCTGAACAGACGGGTAACTTGCTTGGAGGAGCAAGCAGGGGCTCTCGCTGAAGGGAAGTCCCCTCTATGCCAGGCTCTGCGGATCTTCCATTACTCCCTTTACCCATGCCCTACCGCAAGACATGGAGGAGCCATGACCGTGAAAGGGTAGGTCAGTTTCCTAAGACTGCATAGTTATGAAGGTGCTATGGCATGATTGCCTGTATCCTCACACCAAAGACATGTGTGCCCATGTCCCCACACAAATTCACAGTGCAAAGCTGATCACCAATGCAACAGAAGCAAGAGATGGGCCTTCAGGAGGTGAGCTGACTCCTCATAATGAGCTAGTGCTTGCCCTACTTTTGCATCTGAAATGTTCCCCGCGGCCTCATGTCTCCAGCCAGCGGTGCTACCCTCCCAAGCTGTGGCATCTCTCAGAAGAGGGGCAACTGTAAGTGACACCGAGCCTTTACAAAGGGGGCCAGACCCTGCTTGTTTAACCCTTCTGTCATGAAGAGATGAAGGAAGAGGGTCTCTCCCATGAGAAAAGATTCTCACCAGATCTTGATCTTGGATTGCACAGCATCTAGAATAGTGGAAAATAAAATTCTACCATTTATGATTATCTAGAGGTCTTTGATATAGCACCTCAATAGACTAACATAGCAAAGAAAATTTCTGAGGCCAGTGTTATGAGATTGTCCCGTGTTCCTCAAAATTCACAGGCTAAAGGTCCAGGACACCAACACAATATGACAGAGACTTTTGGAAGGGATTGGTGTTAGATGAGGTCATGAAGGTGGGGTTCTGAGCAATGGGGCTAGTGTTGTCACAAGAAAAGACATTCAGTCTCTAACTATCTATCTCCCTCCCCCTCTCTCTCTTTCTCTCTCTCTCCCTCTTTTCCCAACTCCCACTTTCCTCTCACCAGGAATGAACCATACTGACACTTGATCTTGAGCATGAGTCTCTAGAACTATACTAAGATGCAATTCTATTGTGTAAGCCACTCTAGTTGTGGCCATGACAGAATGCCTGAATTATTTCGTGAGGATCACCCATTTGCTTGACAAGCATTGTCTGCTCTTCCATCTCGAGCCTGTGGGTCCTCGGTGCACATCCTAGACTCAAGCTGTCAGTGGCTCTTGAGCAGCCATGGCCAAATTCGTGATAGAGATAAATCAAGGGAGGAAAGGCTGTTTGGCTCATGACTTCAGAAGGTTTTAGTGCATCACTGTACGGAAGGTGTGGCAAAATGTGGAGGAAGCCGTTCACCTCCCATCTGTCCAGGAAAGAGAAGAACAAGACAGGAACCAAGGGCAGTCATACAACCTTCAAAGGTGGACCTCTAACAAACGACTTCCACATTCAGGCCCCACCTCCTAAAGGCTTCCTGAATGGCAACACCTACTGAGAAACCAGCGTTCAAACTAAGAGCCCTTGGTGCCACACCACCAGGCACCCTGAAAGGGTTTCATTCTCCAATGCTCTTGTCCTTTGTGCCCAGCCTGTTTATCCATGTCTAGCTTCCTCTGGTCCCTCTGTATGGGAACTTTACATTTTGAGACTGGATCAGCTCTTCCGGCTTGCCTTCCTCGGGCTTCCCACTTTCTGTGCTTGGACATGTTTCGAGAACCGTATTTGCATTTTCTTCTCCACACAGTGGTGCGGGGCCCTTCCTGAATAGGGAGAGACACTCCTTCAGGGGAGGGTCACAGGCCACTGGAGCCAACTGTGTCATAGCCTCATAAAATCCCAAGAGATTAAGTGATTGATGGGCTCTGCTGTGGATGCTACAGAGTGAACCTGGCAATCACCTCCCTGAGGCCAGAGGAATGTCCCCCACCCCCCCCGAATCGAATTAGGTCCTACCTGCATCACCACTCTCCTGCAGCCCAGGCTCTAAGATAACAGCTGGGGTCTCCAGCAGCATAAATATCTGCTGAAGGGGTGAATGAAGTCATTAATAACCTCTGACTGTGTGCTGGAGTCAGTGCTCTGCTGGGAAGAACATTTCCAAAAGAAAAAGGGAAATCTCCCCTTTGAGTCTGGATAGAATTGTTTGGTCACAAATCATTCTTTCCTTAGGGGACTGGCTTTTAATGAAAATCACAGTGAATGGGGTGGACACGCTTGTTCCTTGGACATCTATAAGACGACAGAGCATTCACACAAAGCCGATCCTCAGTGAAACAATGTGGTCTCAGAGGAACAAAACCAGTAGGTTTAGCAGTTCTTTTGTAGCAGAAGGGGACTACCTGAAGTGGACCCCGAAATATATCCCTGACTTTTAAGGGTTTGCAAAGTTTTCCTGAGACAGCCACAAGTCAGGCAAGATAGCTCTAATGGCTCAGGTTCAGCAAGGGCTCCTGTACCTGCCCTAAGTGTATTACATTGAAGGCTGCCCCGGGGTTGCACGCAGGAGATGCAGACAGCCTTCTAAAATGACCCTGTCCCTGTGGACCATTCTGTGTTCTCTGATCCCATTCCACACCTGATTCATTAAGGCTGACTTCAGGTCGGAAAGTATGCAGAGATCCCTGAGCTGAGCAGCCAGCTCCAGGATGCTATATTGGCACCCAGACCAAGACCAAGTGTCCTCATCCCAACATCTCCCCCAATCCTCTGTCCCTGCAAGTCATTCATGATCACTAAGAGCCTCAAGACTCCACAGATGCCTTGGGAAATTACCCTGCATGCCCCACAGGTCATACAACTCAGTGTTGTTTCTCCAACCTGAAGCTTAAAAGCAGGAGGATAGCCTCTGGTGTTACTACCCTGCCCAGCTGTGTGGCCAGGGCCAGGTTACTAGAGCATGTCTGTGGATTCATTTTTCTTGCTGCAAAGTGGGAATTTTAATAGTCCCACATAATCTCATGGCTGGTAAGATAGAATGATGTCATGTATATAAAGCTACAGAGGCCTGGCACATAGCAATAAGAGCTCAGTAACTGCTAACACTCCTCAGTTCCATTGAGCCTGGTGCAATGTCCTGTGTATCACAGGATCTCACATCTGAATGATTAGTGTTTATCTTATGAGCAGCAATTTAATCCTGACACAAATAGCCTAGAGGAGGAAATTAAAGAAATAGAAATGGTAGGTGTGTTGGCAAGATTTATGTCAACTTGACACAAACTATAGTCATCTTCAATTGTGAAGATACCTCCTTATGATCGGGCTGTGAGCCAGCCTGTAGTGCATTTTCTTAATTAATGATCAATAGCAGAGGGCCCAAGCCCATTGTGAATGGAGCCATTTCTGGGCCGAAGGTCATGGGTTCTCTAAGAAAGCAGGCTAAACAAGCCAGTAAGGATCAAACACTCCTCCAAGACTTCTGCATCAGCTCCTACCTCCAGTTTCCTGTCCTGTTTGAGTTCTTGTCCTGACTTCTTTCAGTGATGGATTATGATGTGGAAGTGTAAGGCCAAATTAACCTTTTCTTTCCCTACTTGCTATTTGGCCATGGTGTTTCATCACAACAGAAACCTTAAGACAGTCGAGAAGACGTATTCTCTGCCTCACTCTGCATGCCTCTGGGTATTATTTGTGGACTCATTGGGCTTTAATTTAGACCTCTTTCTAGATACTCAAAACTTCTGCATAGCCCAACAACACAACATCTGCTTATATGTCAGCTGCTATGTAAACCTAGCCACATCGACTCATCAACTAACATGACACTTCTTTTCTCAGAGGTACCCCAATACAGAAATGGCTACATTTTACTATAAATTTTCCTTCATATAGTAAGTACAATTCCTTAATTAGTAATATTTAATCGCTTCATAGTGAAAGTATCAGCATTTTTTGGTTTCATAATTGTCCTTTCTTCCCAAATAGGTCCCTTAAACTTATCTGCACTCAACTCCACCTCTACCCTTGACCCTCAGGCAAGGGCCAATCTGCTTTTTATCTTGGCTAATACTTTGTGTGGAGCCGTTCTCTTAGAATAAAGTAGCCACCGTCTGTTTGTACCATTGCAGCATGTGTCAGTCTTCTGCCATTTTTCATTGCTGACTAATATGCCCTGAATACATATACAACATTTTGCTTACCTATTCACCTATGAGCATTAGCCTTAGACACATTAGCTGCTCTTGGACCTTCCCTGTTGTCTGATTCCAGGTGAGCAACCCCCATGCCTCATGGTCAACCCATGTCTGCCATCCCTGCATACTCTTAAGCCATGTTCTTCCCCCAACCCTCGGTGTGTCAGTACAGGTGGAATGGAACGGGGAACTGAGATGGCCCTGGACGTTGTGCAGAGGCCCATTCTTCCAAGGGAAACGGTTCATTGGAATTCATAAGGTGCTGAAATACCATGGCGGCTTTCATGCAAAGCGTGAGGACCTGGGTGTAAACATCTCCAGCCATGTAGCGTGTTCTTGAACCTGTCCAGAACTGTTGACACTCTTAAATAAGTTCAGCTCTAGTTCCACGCCGCAGCAGGCATTCGGGTAGGGAATACTATAGGATTTGGAGACGATGCCCATTGTTTTCAAATGATAAGACATAAGAAAATATTCCACAAAGAGTATTGATTTTAGTCATTTCTGTACTAATTTCTCAAATGTAAAACCTTGCCTCAAGGTCTTAGAGTTCCCCATGGATTCCCAAAGAAAACATAAAACTACTGGGCCCTGACCACTTTCACTGAGTATCCAGAACCTGGACCATCACCCTTCCTCCACCTCCCGGCCTGCCCTTCCTGACTGAGTAATAAACCTTTCTGTGGTCCTAGCACTGCATTCCTGAGGTTCAGTGTCAGAGTCTTGGCTAAGGAAAGAACTTCCCCATCATAGAGGGATGCTAAACACCATTCTAGAAAATAGTATCTCTTTGCAGCTTTGATTTGCATTTCCCTGGTGACTAGTGGTGCTAAACATTTTTACAAGAGCATATTAGACATGCTGTGTGTATGCTCATGCGTGTGTGTGTGTGTGTACCTATGTGTGCAGGTGTGTATGTCTGTGTGCACATGTGTACGCGTGTGCATGCGTGTGTGTGTGTCTGTTTGTGTTTCTTATTAAAATACCATTTAAACCTCCTGCTCCCTTTTTAGTGTTGGTGTAGAAGCCAAGGCTTTCCTAAGTGCTAGGCAAGGGCATTCCACTGAGATATATCCCTAGCCCAATGGTGTTTCTGAGGCAGGGTCTCACTCGATAACTCAGGCTGACCTCTTCCTGCCTTCGTCTCCCTAGTGCTGGGACTTATAGGTGTGTGCCACCATACCTGTTTATTCCGCCTATTTTTAAACTGAGTTGTTGTGTTCATGTAATTGAATTTTAAGGGTTCTTTATATATTCTAGATACATGTCAGTTATCAGATAAACAATTTACAAGAATTTTCTACCAATCCATAGCTTTCTTTTATTGTATATGTTGAGACACAGAATTTTTAATTTTGGTGAACTAAAAATCATCAACCTTTTCTCTTACATTTTTAGTGCTGTAATTAAAAATTCTAGCTGGTCCAGTGTTATTTTGTCTTGCCTTCTTCTCAGAATCTTGGATGTTCATGCTTAAGTCTATGGTCTGTGTTCTTTTATAAGCCCTGTTTGTGTATGTCTGTGTCCATCCATGTGTATATGTATGTTCATGTGTGTGCTACAGCATTCACATGCAGAAATCAGGTGACAGCCTCAGGCATCAGTCTCTGCCTTCCACCTTGTTTGAGACAGGGTCTCTTTGTTGTTCAATGTATGCCAGGCTGACTAACCCAGGAGCCTCTAGGACTCTTCCTGGCTGCCTTCCTGTCTCACCACAGGAGGTCTGCAATTAAGTGCATCCAACTCTGTGTGGGTTCTGGGTAACTGAACTGAGGCCCTCACACATGCACAGTAAATGTTTTACTTATTGAACGATTTCTCAACTTGATATATATCTGTAACTTGAGATATATATATATATATATATATATATATATATATATTTACTTATATTTAACTTGAGATATAGTATAACTTGAGATACATTATACTGCTTTGGTTTGAAAGTTTCGTCCAAATCCATGTGTCAGGAACTAAATCTTCAATGTAAAAGTGTTAGGAGATGAGGCTCAATGAGAGGTGCCTGGGTCATGTGGACAGAGTCCTCATGAGCAGATCACTGTCAATGTCAAAGGAGAAGGTTAGTTGTCATGAGAGTGGATATGACAAGTCAGGCCCACCCCTCATCCTTTTGTGTCCACATACACTTGCTTGTCCTTCTACTGTCCACCACGAGATAACACAGCAGAAAATCCTTGGACTTCCCAGCTTAGCTTAGTGTCTATTCTTTATAAGTGACCAAGTCTACTACATACGAAGGCAGAAAACTGACAGAAATCTCTTTGCAAAGAGGGATCCAAATGTGCCACAATTACTTGTTAAAAAGTCTATCCTTTCTCCACCATCTGGAAACCTCACTTCCAAATGTGTTAATTCATTTAATTAATTTCACTTGAAAGACTCTGTCATACCCAATAAAACACATTTATAAAAAAATAAATCTTATTTGAAAGTTCCACATTTAAGATGATCTCTAAACAGTAGCTGTATTCTGATTTTAATTGTTTCCATAGTAATGATCATACAAAAAATTTAATATATACAATAACTTATTATAACCAATAAGTACTTATGGAAAATGGATGTTCACATCACACTGGGGTCATTGACAGTACTTATTTTGAATGGTGGAAAAAGCTCAGTGATTAAGAGCAATGGTTGCTCTTTCAGAGGACCTAGGTTCAATCCCCAGCACCCACATGGCAGCTCACAACTGTCTGTAACTCCAGCTCCAGGGATCCAGCACCCTCACATAAACAAACATGTAGGCAAAATACCAATGCACATAAAATAAAAATAAATAAAATAATTTTAAAATAAAAAACAAACCTCCAGAAGAGAAAAATGGGAAAAGTCTTATATACCATTCAAAATTTTAGAAAATTAAGAATTTATTTTCAGGGTTCAGCTTTTTTTTAAAGGAAATAGTCTAAGGCTAAAATGTATAAGAGCACTGTGCGTGCACTAGTGATATACTAGAAAATAAAAAAATTTATGTGGACACCTCCTAGTTTAAAATATGTTCTTTTTGTAGCAGCCCAGCATAAATCTGAGTAAATCTGATACTTTGCTCTGAGGATGCATTTTTTTATCTAAAGTTACATTTCAACCAAAAGTTTCTAGTGGTCTGTGACTTTACAGAGAGTGTGCAAAGCTTATCTGAAGAAGGGAGGGTTAACACCAGCGGATCGCTAGTGTCTAGCATTTTGTTTCGTTTTTAGCTTAAAGAGGAAATGGTAAGAACATGGAAGGAAGCTTTAACTGGAGAGAAAGGAAGCAAGCCAGCATAGAAGGAGAGGGTGAAAGGAGGGACAAGAAGAAAAAAAAAAGCAAGATTGTTTGATAAAACCTCAAGGAATCATATTATTTCATATTAACCTAAAATTATATAATACGTATTTGTATTATACACCCTAAATGAAATGATGCCACTTGGGATGACAATACTCCTTCAAGAGACACAGACTGTCTAACAAAACCTCCAGAACCAAGCATGAGAAATCTCCATTTGAGTAGTTGCTTGGGGTTGACCAAGGCACTCCGAAAACAATGTAAGCTACTGCCATTGCCCTTGATTGCCTCCAAGAGGTTGAAGGTAAACCCTCTTGCTGAAGATATCACACTCTTCAGACATGGGTTTCCAATGATTCCAGCTGGATCTAACTGGAAATCCTTCTTCCTTACGTTCAGTTTTCATAGTACCACAGAGTGCTGTGCAAGCCGCCAAGGGAGGGAAGCAATCATGGTCCCCTCTAGCTGTGACACCTATGGACCACAATGGCCCATATGCCAACACTACTTGCGGTTAGGAAGGCCACGGACCTGAGAGGAAAAACTACCGGTGAGACTTTACTAGATCAGCATAATTCCTAACTGCACTCTAAAATTTACATGCACAGGAAAGCGTAGCTCTCACCCTGCATCAAAGAAGTTTCTGTTCTCAGCATTACAGAAAACCACAACTGGTCATAATGCAGAGATCAACTGACCACGGGGAGCTCGGCCCCCAACAGGTACAGCTGCAACACAACTCCTGCATCTAAAGCTCAGGGACCACGTCCAAAGATGTGATGGAAAGACTGCTAAGGGCCAGAGGACCAAGAAATCTGCTGTGTGATTGTGTCTCCTAGAAATGACAGGGAAGTTGCACTCGGGAAAGTTCAATGACATGACTGCCTTAAAAAGACCAGAACAATGACGACAACAGTACACATGCAAACTTGAAAGGGGAAAATTTCATGAGGTTCCATCCCCTTAGACAAAGGACTACAGGCAACTAATGACTGCTGAGAGAGGAAAAATAAATCTGCCCCAGAGATGAGCTCCGTAACCGGCGGTCTAATACAGGGTGGTCAGCCCTGAAATCAGACACACAGCAATCCTAAACAGACTCAGCAGGCTGTATGTACATACATATATGGAGCCACTTATTTGAGAGTAGGGGGTGTGGGAGAGGTTGGGGGGGGATGGAAGGGGCAAAGTGATGTCATTGTATTTTAATTAAAGATTTTTAAAGAATCTTCCTAAAAATAAATGCCAGATATGTTTTCACCATAAGAGATGATTCTATATGTGAGGTGTTTTCTTGAGTGTGCGGGTGCAGGTGGGGGTGTATTTACACATGACTGTGCATGTGTAGGAGCTTGAAGTGAGCCTTGAGTACCTTCCTCCACCATTCACCACTTCTGTTATAAAAATGTGGTCTCTAGCTGAACCTGGAGCTTGCTAATTTCAGGTTGCAGTCTAGCTAGCCTGCTTGCCCCAAATCCTTTGTTTCTGCCTCCTAAATAATAGGTTGCAGGCATCTCTCTCCTTTGCCTGGACTTTACAAAGGTTTTGGGGATGCAAACTCCAGTCCTCACACTCACGTGGCAGTGCTTTACCCACTCAGTCATAGCCCCAGTTCCCTAGATAAGAGTTTTCTCTTTGCAGGATTGATTCATCCTCTTCCAACTGTTACATTATTCTATGTATTCACATGCAAACTAGCAGCTTAGGGTTTTGTTCTCATTCACTCTTTGCCATGTAAATCTCATCACACTTCTGCTTCGAATCATTGAGTGATAAAAAGTAAAGTTCATTATGAAGACAAGGCAACGGGACAAATCCCAATATGATGCTCTTGTAGACCAGAAAGCCAGAGAGATATACAGTATGAAAGGGTAGACCAGGTAGAGGCTACACAGTGCCATTCTCTGCCATAGGAAGAGCATTTCCCAACCAAGAGCAATGTAGCACATTGGCACCCTCAAAATAATGAGTTTTAAGTGAACTCTCAAATCAAAAACACAAAAATATACCCGTAAGATTAATGGGCAAATAGTAAGTCTATGCTTATAAATAGGAACATATTGCATTCTCTCGACATAAGGAAGTACAAAAGCCAGGTGTGGTGGTACACGCCTATAATCCCAGCAGAGGCAGGCGAGTTCAAGGCCAGCCTGGTCTACAAAGTGAGTTGAGGAAAGCCAAGGCTATGCAAAGAAACCCTGTCTCAAGAAGAAGAAGGAAGGAAGGAAAAGGAAAGGAAGAAAGTAAGGAAGGAGGGAAAGAACGAAAGAAGAAAGGAAGAAAGACAAAAGAACAAAAGACATGATCTGGATCTGCAGAGATGGTTTAGCCAGTGAAGACCGTGGGCACAAACTCATGGCCCTGAGTCTCCAGCAGCTGTGTATAAAAACCAGGAATGGTGGCACATGTGTTTAAATGCAGTGCTGAGGAGTTCAAACGGAAAGATATCCCTGGACCCCCAGCCAGTCAGACTAGTCAAATCAGTGAGCTCTAGGTTCAGTGAGATACACTATCTCAAAAACTAAGGTAGAGCACAACTGAGGAAGAGGCCTGATGTCAATTTCTAGCCTTCATATGCACATTCACGCATGCATGCTTTCACACATCTGCATGTACACAAGCACACACAAAACACACATATCAAAAAACAAAACAAAACAAAAACAAAAACCCAAAACAAAAAGATACCATACCAGCAAGTCTGGGAATTACGTATTATATTCTATAAAATAGTGGAAAATGAGATATGCTCTCAAAAGAGGGTATACAGACTAACACACCTTCCAAAGCCAACATGGGAAGGCGTCACCTGTGCCTCAGATAAGGTTCCAGGAACCAGTGACAGACTTCAGTCATTTATAGAATTAATGATCTGACCTCAATTGTATGGAATGCTGCAGCTTAGAAAATTATATATTAAAGAATTATAGTGTACTTTACAATGACAACTAACTAGCAAGGTAAGATGACACAATTATTTTACAACCACTGCAGAAGAAGAGGTTGTGCCCTACAAAATTATCTTCAGAAATAATTATAGTCATGGATAGGAATGTTCCCAAGAATTACTGACAGATTACCTGGAGCTTGTATAAACCATTTACCATGCTTAGTGAAAAACAATTTTTGTTTTTAAAAAATGTCAAAGAACAGCAAAGGCAGTCTGAACTGTCCTGCAAGTTCACACCCTAAGTGTGCACCAATGGGTACAGGACAGATGAGCCACCTACTGTGGTTTGAATCTCGAAGTATCCCTGAAGGCTTACATGTCTAGGACTTGGTTGCAGGCTTATGTGCTTTTGAGAGATGACTGGATCATGGGGTATTACTACATCATAAAATGGACTATTGGAAGGTGGGCTTGGCTGGAGGAAGCAGATCACTCGGGACAAGCCTTTGAAGCATCCATATTTTCTCAGTGACCCTGTTCTTCCAGGCTGCGATGAGCTGAGCAGTTATGCCTCACCACAATTCTCCACCTTGCCACTATGTACCACCTCAGGCCTAAAGCAATAGAGCTAAGCTGGCCATGGACTGAACCCTCCAAATGGTGAGCCGAAATGTCTTTTCCCCTTTAAGTTGTTTTTCTCAGCTATTTTGCCAGCAACAGAAGGTTAGCACACCTCCATACGAACAGTAGAATCCGTCACCTGGTTTGCATGAATTTCCTTTCTTTTCCTTTGGTTCTTTCTCAGGGCCCAGGCCCCTGCCCATTACTTCTGCTGTCCATCAAGAATTTCCCAACAGGTCTGCAGCTCTCTCAACATTCCAGCCATCCTGGATCATCATTCAGGGGTAACCAGGCAGTTTAGTCTTTCAAATTTACCTTAATCTCTGTTAGTACAAGGAACTGACTAATTAATAGGACAGTAAACTAAGAAACATGGCCACAGAACACAAGAAAGTTTGGTACTAACAGAGATGTTCATAGCCTTGGCTCTGCCATTCATATGAACGGAACTATCTGATGAATGTTTTCAAGTCAGAGGAAACCATCCCAGTCCCTTTATTGAAAAGAGTCTACTCAGTGCAGCCAGACTCCCTGTCTGTGGTTTCCATGGCTGTAAATTCCACCAAACACAATGGGGAGGGGATGCTGGGGATATGATTCCCTGAAGAAAAGCACTTGCTACCCAATAGGACTGAGTCTAAATCCCTAGAATTCACATCAAATTCGGATCCATAGCATGAGCACCTGTGATCCCAGCACTCCTGCAGGGAGACAGGAGTTAGATACAATCCCCAGCAGTTTGTGAGCCAGTCTTGAATAGGTAGCAGAAAAACAACAAACATGCAACTCTCAAATAAGGTGAAAAGTGAAGGCTGAAATTCAAGGCCGTCTTCTGCCTCCACATCCAGGTGTACCTGCACACACACACACACACACACAGGAGGGGTGAGAAGGCTATGGATCTGTATTGAATATGCATAGGTTTTATTCTTTTTGTCATTCTCCAGGCAATCCAGTGTACCAAACGCACATAGAATCTGCACTGCACTACACACTCTGAAGTCACGGCAAGGTGATTTAGGTATGCAAAAGATGGGCATACATTATGTACAGACACTACACTTTCTCCACTTTCTCATACAAGAAACTTGAGCATCTAGATTGTGATATTCACTGGGATTTTGGGAACCACTTTCTCTTGGACATCAAGGGCTAATTGCAGTAAAGTTCCATTAACATGACTTAACATGATGGAGAATAAAATTCTTATTTTTGACTCCAACATTCTCTGGGGACAGATGGTCACAGACACCTCATTTCTTCATGAACTCCTTCTCCACATCCACCCACCTGACAAAGGAGGAAACAATAGGTCATTCCTTCCTGTTCTTCAAGCTCCCTTGGCACTCCTGCTGTGGGTAAACAAACCCAGAGAAACCAAGAACTGCAGCCCAAGCTCTGAAGCTTTCCAAAACAGGACAGCTTAGGAAGAGACACAGAGGTTGGAGAACAGACATGAAAGGAGATGTCTGTCAGGGAAGCCACAAAGAAAGCTGCATCCAAACCATAATATACAAGAGATCCTTCTGAGATTAAATTAAGATACAGAACTAGGGAAACAAGATGATAAAGGGGCCAGATGCAAGAGCTGGAGCCTCCTTTTACAGTAGAGGCCGGACTCGAGGAAACTTGAAAGCATTCTGAATTTTAAAAACTAGAGCACGTTAGTATCATTACTTCTCACAGCAAAGATACAAAAGGGATGAAGCTTTACTCTTGGATGTAAAATTCAGGAGCCTCCCTTTGAGTGTGGGGTTCGGGGCAGGGATGCTCAGTCACAGAGCATCTCTGGTCTCTGCCCTCTAGTTCATACTGCTCTTGGTGTTCTAGAGCCTCCAGTTACAATGCCTATTTGAACATGTAGAAAATAAGTGATTTTTTCCCCTCTCCTAAATTGTTAATGTTCTCCAGACAACACACAAGTGTCCCCAAACGACAAATCCCAACGATCGGTGGCAACTATTGGCTGCTTCAGAAATTCATTCCCTTCAGGGAAGAAATGCCATTCTATTCACGAGCTGTGGAGATAGAGAACGTGGGTGAAGTGCCAGGAGGAGGTGTACATTTCACCTGTGAAACAGAGCGAGTCTAGAGGAAAATACTAGAGAGGCTGAAATTTGTTCCCACCCACAGCCTGCCTCTCCTTCCTGCCCAGACTAAAAGTCAGGTAACTTCCCACACACCAGGAGAGACCTGTGCCCACAGCAGGAAGAGGGCTGAGCAGGGCTGCCTTAGCACAGGGTCGTCCTCCCTCCTTCTATGTCCCCTGGGAATAGACCTCATTATAATATATTATATTGTATGTTAACTATGCTTATGTTGTATTGTTGTTATTACATGTTATGTTACACAGCTACAATAAAGTCATGGACAGAATCAGAAAGGATGTCAATCAATTATTATGCCCTGGCACTTGAAGGTGCACGCAGATAATCACAGAACCGGGTGAGTTCTGTCCTCTGGAATTTAAGTGACATTTGTCATGTGTCATTCCTGGCAGCAGCAGGCATCTGGGATCACCCAGGAATACATGCATGCGGCAGGCATTAAAGCCAAAACATGACTGTTAAAAGGCATGGTTGGGCTCTGGAATTTAAAAACTGATAATTAGCAAACTATTGTATTATTTCTTCAAATCTACACTTTTAAATTTACAAATTTGTTGGAGAGCTATGATGCAGCCTTGCATTTTGGTATCTGCTCTGAGAAGGGGGCTCTTGGTTGAGAACAAAAGGTCCTAATATTTCTGGTGGGGTGACACAATGATAGGGAAAGATCTCTTTTTGTGGTACCTAAACTAAAGGCAAACTGTTAAAAATGTCACAGAATTCTAACACTATATTGTAGGAACAGACAATTGCTTTTAAAATGCAGGAGGAAGTAAGACTTTTGAAAAATGTTTACTATGAGAAATAGAAAAAAAAAAGAAGCTTCTAGAAAGCAGATATTTCATGTTTGCAATAAACACAATGTCTTAGGGTTTCTATTGCTGTTAGGAGACACCATGACCACAGCAACTTTTGTAAAGGACAACATTTAATTGGACCTGGCTTACAGTTCAGAGATTTAATCCATTATCTATCGTTATAGCAGGAAACAGTGCAGCATGCAGGAAGACAAGGTGCTGAGGAGGAAGCTGAGAGTTCTATATGCTGAAGGCAGCAGGAAGTGAATTGCCACACTGGGCCTGGCTTGAGCATCTGAGACCTCAGTGCCCACCCCCAATGACACACTTCCTCCCACAAAGCCACACCTACTCCTTAAAGGCTACCTCCTAATAGTGCCATTCCCTACAAGTCTCTGGGGGCATCTTCAACCACCACAAGTAAACCAGAAGTAAGGAAAGTGAGCCTATGGGAAACTCAGTCTGTAAAGTATCCCAAGGGCCTGATCATCAGCACTCACAAAAAATGTTGGGTAGGGTGGTGTATGCCTGGATTAACACTCCCACCGATGAGGAGGCAGAGGCAGGAAGACTCCCTGAGCTCATGGGCCAGCCAGGCTACCTTACTCAGTGTGTTCCAGATTGAGTGAGAGACCCTGCCTCAAAAATAAGGTGGGGAGTGACTGAGGAAGACGCCCCTCACCGACCTCTGGCCTACAAATACACACTTGTACACATATATGCCTACACAAACACATACAAATAAACACATATATAAGCAATTTTTTAAAGAAGAAACAGGAAAATTAAGACAAGTTGTGTGCATGTGCATGTACGTGTGTGTGTGTGTGTGTGTGTGTGTGTGTGTGTGTGTGTGTGTGTGATAGAAGCTTTCATGTTGGGACAGCCTGAGGGAAAAAGTAATAAAGAACAAAAATCTAATCCATTTTCTAATTTAGAGAGGACAAAAAGGAGAGTGGATGCTATGAATTAATAATTCAGTCACACTGAGAACATACATAAAACCCATCCCTGGAGGCAGGGCAAAGGGCAAAGAAAGCATACATCTGAAGAAGTCAAGGAGTCTACACAGGGCAGAAAACAATGACAGAAATAAGAGACAGAAAACAATGAGCTACACCACAGAGCTCAAGCAAACATGGGGACTCCTGAAATAACCACACATAGAATCACAAGATTTTTCTGATTTTAAATTAGCTAACCCTGATGCCTAAAGAGACAACGTTAGTCTAGGGAGACTCCTGTGCAGATATATCGTTGGGAAGTATTTGGGGTGTTGGTTTATTTTGGTTGGTTGTGTGTGTGTGTGTGTGTTTCGAGCCACAGTCTCATGTAGCCCACGCCTGCCTGTCAACTCAGAATTCTCCTTTCTCCACCTCCCCAGTGCTGGCACAATATGAATAGGGGTCTGAGTGTGCATGCACACACGTGAAGCCTGAGGTTAAGCCTGCTCAGTAGTAACTCTGCCCCTTATTGATTAAGGAAGGGCTCCTCAACCAAGCTCAGAGATTGCCAGTACAGCCAGCTTGTTGCGGAGTTCCCTGTCTCCTCTGAGAACTGGAAATGCAGCAGCCATCAAGCCGATGCCGAGTGTATGTGAGGTCTGGGGTCCAAACTCTGGTCCTCACACTTGCTCAGCAGGTACCTTACCTATGAAGCCATCTCACCACCCTGTGAGTTTAGTTGTCAGGATAGAATAAAACAAATAATTAAATTAATTACTTCAGAAGCCCTGAAGATAAAATTGTCAAGATCACTCATTCAGAGGTCTAAATGTCAAAAAATAGATAAAAATGTCTATAAAGTCTTGGGGAAAAATTGTTTTAACCTTCAAAAGAAAAAGTGACAAAGTGTCTACCTAGCATTCACAAAGCCTTAACTTCCAAAATAGCAACAACCAAAAGCATTACGAAGAAAAGAACAACAAAAAAACAAAGAAAGAAAATGAAATTGCTATCCTGGAACTGAGTACCAGGGTTTCACAGAGATTGACAAGTACATCCCACGGCTAAAGATACTAAAGGTTTATGCCAACTGACAAAGAAAGAAATAAAAACAAAGAAGAAACAAGGAAAGCATAATTTAAGATGGCATATTTTAAGGGACTCTAAGTGATGCATCTAGGTTTTTAAGCAACTGTTGCAGGATATTTGATCACACTGTGAACCCTGAGATTGTGTTGTTTACTGGAAAACCCTGTTTCTAGTTGTGGTGTGGCTCAGCTCTAGCACATGCCTTTAATCCAAGAGCTTTCTGCTTATTGTAAATAGGATTAAATAGAGTCAACCATAGGTCAAGAGTCAGAGCAAGCAACCAGTCGACAGGGAGTGAGCACAGGAAAAAGCCATAGAGAGTGAGAAGAAGTCAGGAGACTGGATAGAGAGATGCACAGGAAGTAGAAAGGAGAGCCATTCAAGTTTGAACAGCTTTTAAGACAGCGTGGAAAATGAGAAGGGGCTTTTTCCTCCTGGGATGTAGGCTGAGCTGGAAGGTCAGCAAGGAGCTTTCTCTGTCTCTCTGAGCTAGTGGGCTTTCAACCCAGCATCCGGCTCCTGAGTCTTTACTGGTAATATTGAACACTTGAGATTTAAAAACAACAAGCAATAACTAGATTTAAATTGTAAAATAATTTTCAAAGAAGAAAGAATTTATGACAATAATAGCAACATTCAGAAAACCCCACCTCTTACATTGCATACCAAAATAAGCTCTAATGGGTCAATTTAAGTTTACTCAGATTAAGTATTTTTAAACTAGAGATATATACTTCCTTTAGTGTCAAAGGTTCACACATAGTGAAAACTAAAACTGGGAAGAGAGGGTAAAAATGACAAATACAGAAACAAAAAGACTGAAAACTTCCACAGAGTAAAACAAAAACAAGCACAATTAGATATTAATAAAACCTTTAAAATTTTTATGCACAAAGCATAAATTTCATATATGTAATATACATAACCTCATAAATCAGAAAAAATAAATTCTGGCCTCAGCAACACATATACTAAAATTGGAAGGGCACAGAGAAGATTAGCATGGCCCCTGCACAAGAATGATATACAAATTCGTATATATACAAGAATGATATACAAATATATATATATATATACAAATATATATATATACAAATATATATATATATATATAATACGTAACACTTCATATATATATCCCAAATATATAAAGAACTCAAGAAATTAAATAGCAATAAAGCAAATATCCCAATTAAAAATGGGATACAGAACTAAACAGAATTCTCAACAGAAGAATATCAAATGACAGAGAAACACTAAAAGAAATGATGAACATCCTTAGTCATCAGGAAAATGCAGATCAAAATGACCCTGAGAGTTCACCTTACACCCATCAGAATGGCTAATATAAAAAACTCAATTGACAACACATGCTGCAGAGAATGTGGAGAAAGGTGAACACTCCTTCTTTACTGGTAGGAACGTAAACTTGTACAACCACTTTGGCAATAAATCTGGTGCTTTCTCAGAAAACTGAATAGCCATACCTCAAGACCCAGCTCTACCACTTCTGGGTATACACCAAAAAGATCCTCCACTATACAACAAAGACATTTGTTCAACCATGTTCATAGCAGCTTTATTTGCAATAGCCAGCATCTGAAAACAACCTAGATGTCCCTCAACTAAAGAGTGGCTAAAGAAACTGTGGTATATTTACACAATGGAATATTACCCAACCATTAAAAACCAGGAAATCATGAAATTTGCAAGCAAATGGATTAAACTAGAAAAGATCATCCTGAAAGACACACATGGTATGTACTTGCTTATAAGTGGATTTTACTCATATAGTACAGGATAGACATACTTCAATGCACAGGTCCCAAGAAGATAAGTAACAAGGAGGACCTAAGGGAGGATGCATAAATAGAATGTGAAATAGAATAGACAGAGTTAGTGATTGAAGAGTGGGAACAAGGTAGAAGAGGGAGCGCAGGGAGAAATAAGGTGAAGAAATAGGGGGGAGGAAAGAAGGACTTCAGAGAAAAGAGAAACAGTGGGAGGGACATCTCTGTGACAAGCTGCAGACCTAACTCAGAATAGGCCTCTGGGAGGATATGAGGGGCACTCTAGCTGAGACTCCTAGTAGCAGGGGACATAGAGACTGAAGAGGACAGCCTTTGTCTAGACAAGACTCCTGGTGGATGGAGATCACAAATCCACCCCCACCCCACCCCCCCAAAAAACTAAAAACCTCAATCCAAAACTTACCCTGCCTATAAGACCTGCAGGGACAAAGATAGAACAGATAGAGCAGAGATTGAGAGAATGTCCAACCAATGCCGGGCCCAACCCTAAGACCCACCCCATGGAAGAAAGCCAACTCTATCACTATTAGTGATACTCTGATATGCTTGCAGACAGGAGCCTGCCAGAGTCGTCCTCTTAGAGGCTCTGCCAAGAAATGGCCTGAAACAGATACTGAGACTCACAGCCAAACACTGGGCGAAACATAAGGAGTCTACTAGAAAAGACAGGGGAAGAATAAATGGACCTAGAGGGGATGAAAGTTCCACAAGAAAACCATCAAAGCCAATTAACCAGGACCCAGAAGGGATTCTGCAGCACCAAGCAATGCATGGTCTGGACCTAGGTCCTCTACTTTAAATAGCTGATGGGCGTCTTAGGCTTCATGTGGACCCACTAGTTAGGGGAGTGGCAGATATCTCTGACATGGAATATGTTGCCAGCTTTTTGACCACTTTCCCCTGATGGGACTGCCTTACCAGGCCACAGGGGAGGAAGACGAACTCAGTCCTCATGTGAATAGATGAGCTAGGGTGTCTGAGTGTCTGGGTGTCTGAGGAAAAGGGGAAAGGGCATTCGGAAGGGAGGGTGGGACTGGCAGGAGAGGAGGAAGGGGCCTATGAGAGAGATATAAATTGAATTAATTAATTTTAAAAACTGAAAGAAAAATAAAATGCCAATGGAAAGATATTAAAAGTCAATTTAGAAAAGATAAATGCTAAAAATCTAGCACAGTGAGTAAACAAGTCCATAATAAGGCATCAACTTTACTCCTTAAGGATGAAGTTTTGAAAATGGGGATGGGGATACAAACCACCTCAGAGCTAGGGTCAGCTTTCACTCTAGCATGCTGCTAAAATTAGAAGAGGCATTGTGACAGATTGCCACACAACTCACAGCAGCATCTTCAATGCTCCACGATGAAGCACCTCTGCTTCTAGGAATTTATCCAAATAATCAGAGGCCTAAACATACTCAGGGCACAAGCCAAAATTAAAGATGATAAATAACCCACATGGCAAAAGGACAAAACAAGTACATTAAGGAAACATCTCTACATTCTACTACTGTGCCTCAAAAAGCATGGCACAGAAGAAAAGTAATTATGTCCACAATCTTCCAGATGTTGTTTAAAGCTGTCACTCTGTACCCCCAAAAAAATGCATAACAAAATTGCTAGACATATACATATAAACACATTGAGAATGGAAAAAAATTAGTAACCATCTTTTGGGTGTTGAAATGATTGGGAATTTTTATTTTCTGTGTATTCATTTTAAAAAGAGTAGTAAAAGTTCACAGAAACTAGTGTCTCAGTTCTCAGAGTCATGTATATAGGAATGTAATACAAGTGACATCTGAGCTCTGCCTACTCCCAGTTCTCAAACTGGCACAGGCCAGGCACAAGGCAGCATCACAATAACCAAAAAGAAAGATTGTTAAAGCAAACAGCAAGGCAAACTAAAAGTGAAGGTGCAGTCCCACCATTCTGGAAAATTCAGTGTCTAGACATTCCTGATGGGCCGCGATGGACAGTAGCTAACCGGAACATCCAAAGAAAGTCTCACGAAGTCACAAGAGCCAGCTCATCACCGCTGATATTGAAGCCCCAGTGGACACGTCAACGAATGGATACCAAGCCACAGTGAGCATCTGTGAAATGTCCAGATGCTCCCATGAAACATCCAGGAAGTCCAGCTCAGCTTGTGCTAACCATTTGGTTCCTTGTTTCTAACAAGTGACTTCTTAGAAACTCACTTATTGAATAATAATGAGGCAGAATTTTACTAGATTTATAATAAAAATGAAAGAAATATTATTTAAGACAATATTAATAGTAAAGAAAAATTCAACTACTTAAAAACTTTAGGTTAGTACTCCATATTATTAGGATATAAAAAACAGTTTAAGTGTTATCACAAATAAATGTTCCTAATCCCAAATGATAACTCATTTAAGATTTGCTTTATCGTTTTTAATTATGTGGTGTGGGGCACAGAGATCTATGTGGGCATGGGCTTGTGAGCACTCATAGAGGCCAGAGGCAGCCTAAGGAGCAAGTCAGAGGTGTCTGTGAGACACCAAAATAGATACCAAGAACCCAACTGAGTCCTCTGCAAAGGCAGTCCATGTGCTTAACCACCGAGCCACCCTTCAAGCCCCTAAAATATATATATTACATTTATTTATTTATATATAATTAGTATATATATTTAAAATCTGAATACTAGTTATTAATTTTTAAAAATGAGTTTGTGGCTAGGAATGTAGCTCAGTGGTAAAGTATAACATGAGTAAAACTATGAATTTAATTTATAATATCACACATAAAAATATTTTTAAAGTGATTTCCAAAGCTGCACTCAAAGGAAAATTCAAAGTATGAAATATTTTCACTATAAAGGGAAAGGAAAAAGCACATAGTAACTCAACTGCACTTCAAGACATCAGAAAGGAACAATAACTATTTTTTAAACACAAAATAGAGCACAGAAATACATTTAAGAAGAAGTAAATCCAAAAAGCCAAGGACAGACTCTGACAAAATTTACGTGAAAAGGAAAGATTTCATTGTTACGTTTTGAAAAACTCTTCGTGTATCTGTTCTTCTACCTTTAATGCATGACCTTCTCCTAGGCAATGGGAAATGTCCTGTGGGATACATGGAGAACCTGAAGAATTCTTACTGAAGGGAGAGAAGTAAGTGTTCCCCTTTAGAGGACAGATCTTGCTGAGTTACCAGAGAACTTTCCAGATAGCGCGTAGACGCCTCCTTCCACACTCAAACACCTCGCTGGAAGATACTTTCTCAGTCCCTTTCCTCTGCTTACCATAACTTACCATGAAGCTTGCTTTAATCAAGGCTGAATTTGCATTGGGGTGAAAAGGGCAGGCTTGAGTTCTGGCTTACTGAGAGCAGATTGGGACAATCCCAGGGTAAGTTCAAGGTTGCACTGACAGGAGAGGGTTGCCACCTCCTCCAACTTTGGCTGTGGTGCTAGCTAGATGGAACTGAATGACAGGGGCAAACATTTCAGTGACAGACTAGGTCAGACTGAAAGAAAACCTTCAACAGATCTCCAAGAGACAGCATCGGGATGCTTTCAGGCTTCAATGGCCAAAGAGAACTAAAAAGCCACGGGCTGCTGTTCTTACAACTGTCATTGACAGGAAGCTGGTCACCAAACAGAAAAGGGACTACGTGGCTGGTCACCAGACAGAAAAGGGACACGACTTTGCAGAGAGGGGAATTAAAGCATGCCACACCCCTGAACTTGCACTTTTACTCTCCCCACCCCATGTATCTAGATGTCACCTTAGAGTAATAAGAGGTAATAAAAAGCAATCTGATAAAGGAAGTTTGTAGTTCAAGAGAGAACAGATGTTATCAGAAAGAGTTGCTTAAATTGTCACACACTCATGCACAAAGACACACACACATACACACCACCTTGTCCAGAACCTATAAACACACACACACATACACATAGGAGATGAAGTTTGAGAAAGGGCTTTTGGCTCCATGTGACCTGTGTTTGACTCTTGGCTGTACAACACTATGACAACAGGGAATTAATTTGTGTGTTTCCATTTTTCACTCTATCAAATGAGGGTAACAGTTTCTTTTAGCAGTTTGAAAGCATAAATGAGCTGATAAATATAAAATGCTTAGATCAGTGTCTGCCACACAGGACGTGCTCATGGCATGTTGGCGACCCTTATTATTTTTAACATCAGTAACAAGGAAGAGCAGACCGGCCTCTGAGAAATGAAGAAATGGTGATTTCTCTTCATAGCCAAGCACTAGTGTATTCAAATTTACTCCCCTGATTCATGAATAATAAAAATCATGAATGAAAAAGATATAAATGAAAAAGATATAAAATAGATCAAAGGACAAAGAGGTTTTGTTTTTCTTTCTTTTTTTTTTTTTTTACAAACACAGCAGTCTGGTCTAAATGAGAATCTTCTAAAAGTGGATGATGTTCGATAAAAATATGAATTACCAATATTAGTTCAAGAAGTCTGCCAAGTAAAAGAGAAGGATGCCAACGAAATAAAAATTCATCAGTGGCCTTGGGAAAGACCTGGGGCTGGACAACTGAAGGAGTACATGCTTTTGAACTTCCCAAAGGAAAAACCTCAGGATGAGCAATAGTTCAACGACTTGACTTGCAAACCTCAGTTCACAGGAAAACTACTCCTCCCGTGTCCATAAAGTTGGGCCAAATCGAGCTACACATTAGTGTTTCTCTCAAAAGTTTCATTGCTCCGGGATTTCTCAGTGTCTCTAACGGACTATGGCATTCAAATGAGGTATCTGTGACAGCCTGAAATAGCCCCTTACTGCAGACTTTCTTCCAGGCACCTCCAGATCTTTCTGAGGGCCAGGCCCAGAGCCTTGTGGGAAGGAATGGCCAGTCATGCAATCAGAAGATTAAGGTGGATCCAAGAGCCAAGACTATGCAGCAGTGTGAAGAGGAAGGGAGATAAAGAGAGATGAGGGGGATAGTCTACACAATCACCATCGCAATAGCAAAGCAGAACAGGACACAGCATGTTCCATGGATGGAAGCAAAAATTGATTCAACCCTTCTAGGAAGCAATTGAAAAGAAATGTGATTCGGAACGTTAAGCTCACATTCACTTTGACCTAATAATTCAACTTTCTATCATTCCCTTTTAGGAAATGACTCTGAAATGAAGATAAAATTTACATACAAGGATAGATTTAATAGAATATATCTCCTAGCAAACAAAACAGAATGAAAATAGGAAACCATTTAAATAAATAAAGGAAGAATTATTTAAATAGACTACAGAATATTAATATGGTGAAAACTAACAACAAGCAACCTTCATGGGGGTGGTAAATCACGTCCAGGTCCTTTAGGGAAAAAAAGATGACACGCAAGCTACAAAGTACAAGCTCACGTGTATTTTTCACATATAAGAAACACACATTGCAGGGACATAAAAATAAACAAATCCCAACCTGAAAATGACATGAGTTTGGAGCTCTAAGTAAATATTAATTTATTTTATGTATCTCCCCTATGTCTTTCTGTATTAAGTTGTAGTATATCTATAATCAGAAAAATAGATACCCAACCATTACATTACATACATACCCAACATTCATACAATAAGGAAAAAATTAAGTCCTCATTTATCCAAGACAAACACACGGAAGAACTGCGCTCCTTCAAGCCGGAATCTCAACACGGATACACTTTAATGCACAGAAAACAAAAAACACACCGACCAAATCCCTCAGGAAAGACAGGCGAGCGACTGCTCTGGAGTTTTCCACACACCATTTTCTACAGAATTCAGCATCTGTCTTTTAAAGTGTGGCTGTTTTGGTGTCTTGTTTGGAAGAATACTGACATGGAGAGAAGTGTTTTTAAAGGGCTGACATGCATTCTCTCTCTCTCTCTCGGTCTCAATCTTGGTCTCTGTCTCTCTCTGTGTCTGTCTGTCTCTGACACACACACACACACACACACACACACACACACACACAGTGTAGTGTAATCCCAAGCAAACCACTCAAGCGAATCCCACGGGTGCAGCCTTGCCGAGCTCTAACCCACCCGCCCCTGAGGCACTGGTACCTGCTCCTGGTCTGTGGTACTGGGGTGGTCGGGCTCTGGAGCATCCTCAACACCGCTGAGGTGCCAACGCCGGCGTCCTCCCCGCTTTCCTCCACCGACAGCCTGCACAGCCAGAGAGAAAACTAAGTTATTCCAGCGCGTTGGAGACCAGTGGCTTGCAGGCTGGCCATTGCGCTCCAAGCGTAACCAGGGCATCTGTGTTCACCCCAACTCCCGGGATAGGTCCGCGGTGTCGGAGTTAGGGAGGGAAAACGCCTTCGGACGCGAAACCCGGGAGTAGAATGGGAGAGTCCTGGAGCCCGGCGAGAAACCTCGACGGCAGGTTCCACTCCGCAGCTCCGTCGCCCACAGCGACACTCTCAGGAACCCTCCCAACCCCGACGTGTCACTGCCCACTTCGTACCACGCCATTCGGCCAAGCGTCGCCTCTCTGCGACCCTCGATCCCCACTCCACCCTCAGGGAGCTGCTTGGCCAAAAGTCCGTGAGCGGCCACAGCCACACGGGTCTTCCCGGGGGCTGGCAGGGAATCAGAGCCCAGGGCACGGCGTGGGCGCACCAGACCTTGCAGGTGGAGCGAGCTGAGGCCGGGGAATTACCTGGAGCGGGCGGGCGCGTCCGCCGGGCACCAAAACAGACGCAGGAGGAGCAGCAGCAGCAGCAGGCTGCCTGCCAGGGCGAGCAGCGTGGCCCCCAGGCGCATCCTGAGCCACGGGCGCCCTCGCCGCCAAAGCTGCCCGGGCGAAGCGCAGCCCGGGCGGCACCGGCTCGCCGCTCCGGTCGCCGCCGCCGCCGCCGCCGCCACCGCGGCCGCTGCCACGCACACCCCCAGCTTTCAAAGGCGGTGGCGCGGGCCCGCGCTCTCGGGGTCTGCCCCGAGCCCAGCCTGCAACAGCGCTGCCGGGCGCCGAGCCGAGGATGCCGCGTCCCGGCTCGCTCGCTTCCTCCGAGCCAAGCCCCGGCCGCCGCCGAAGCTGGCGGTCAAGGGATGACGAGCCTCCGAGCCCGCCGCCCGTCCTCCCGGAGGCGCTCCGAGCCGCTGCGGGCTCTGGTCGCTGCAGCCGCCACTGCCTCCTGCCGCCGCCGCTGCCGCCGCCGCCGCCGCCGCGCGGGGTCACCTGAAGGTTGGGGCACCAGCTCTCGACTCCGCGCTGATTGGGCTCCAACTTTTCCGCGCTCTCACCTTCGCCCGGGTGAGCAAGCGCCCGGCCCCTCGGAAGCCCCGCGCAGCTCACCCAGTCACCCCGCGACTCTGCTGAGTTGCTGGGGCCCCGAGCTAGGACCTGGAGGACTGAAGGGAAGAGCAGAAAGGGACCCACTTCAAAAAGTTTGCAAAGGGAGTTGCTCGGCTGGATCCTCCCACGTGCCTGAATGAGCTGCTAGGGGACTTGGTGACGTTGGCGTAGTCACCTTCCTTCAATAAAATGCAGACAGCTGGCACCAGATAGGAAGTATTTAAGGGTGGTGAGTCCCCACACCTTTGGCCTGCCATCAAGGATTGTTTTATTGGATACCCTCGTATCCGGCACGTTGCCTTATCCATGACCATGAGTGTAACTGCATCATAAAGGCAGAACTGAGTAGTGGTGACAGCGAGCCTATAGCTCTCAAAACCTGAAATATTCACTGTCCTGTATTTTCCAGAAAAACAGATTTGCCTACTGCCCATGGAGGCAATCTCTGCGTTTTGAATTCTTGCCTAACCGAGACCCTAATTGGAAATATAATGAACACTGGAGTTTCGGCCAATGAGGGGGAAATGCATCAACCAATTATAGGCTGCCAACTCCTCACACCATGGAAATAAGTCAGTTACCTAGACATAGCCAATTAGGTGATCCCTCTACTAGGATTGCTTCTGCCTGCTCCCCCCCCCCACCCAAGCTTCCCGCCCAGCCCATTGCTGTGCCCCAGACTCTACTGTCTCTGAGTGCGGCCTAACTCACGAATCCTTCTTTGTCCAAGGAAATCACTGACACTGAGTTGTCTAAAATATTTCTTTTCCCGTTGCTATAGATTGATAGGCAGTTCGTGTATTGAAACTCTAGCCTCTAAGTGTGATTGGATCCAAAGGGTCAATCTCTCTACATGAGGCTGGGGAGATGGCTCAGTGAGCACCAGAGTCTGGACGGTCTGGTTAGGTCAAGGTAACACCAACCTCTGGCTTCCGTACACACGAGTGTGTGTGTGTGGGGGGGGGGGGGATACTTTCTCACTACTCTGTGATGGTACAGCCAAAGGCCAGCTTGCTGTCCACCAAGAGCTGAGCCTCACCATGACTTCACAACGCTGGAACTCTGGCCGTGAACTTTAAAAAGATTGTGTCCTCCTCCAGGGGAAAACTATTCATGAGCCGCTGTAACTGACTAGGATTAGGATGCCTGCTTCAGATCACGTTGAACAGTATTTCATTTGTTTGTCAGAATCGCATTTATTGATTAGAACCCTGCTTGATAATGTGATATAGTCTGGCTTTCCAATTATTCACTTACAAAGCTGTCCCAACTCTTTCAACCTTAAGCTATCCTGTCCAGCTACAGTCCATTATCTGCCCTAGCCCCCAAGGCTGGGCCAAGCTTCCTGTACTGTATCTGTAACTCTAGAGCACTGACGCACATCAACAAAGCATAAACCTCACAACATCTGTCAATGAGTGCTTATTTTCATTACTTGTTCTACTTTTGAACAAGATTTTGAGATTATTTCAAAATAAACCTTAGTGTTCTATCATTGTGAGAAAAAAAATCTTAATTTAAAATGGTTTTTCTACTGTATGGTTTTGGCCTTTTTGTCCAAAATCAGGTGCCTGTAGGTGTGTGGGTTCAATTCTGGGTCTTCTATTTGATTCCATTGATCCACCAATCTCTTTCTATGCCAGTACCATGCAGTTTTTATTACTGTTGCTCTGTAGTATAGCTTGAGATCAGGGATGGAGATACCTCCAGAAGATCTTTTATTGTACAGGATTGTTTTAGCAATTCTGGGTTTTTTGTTTTTCCATATGAAGTTGAGAATTGTTCTTTCAAGGTCTGTAATGAATTGCGTTGGTGTTTTCATGGGAGTTGAATTGAATCTGCAGAGTACTTTGGCAGGATGGCTATTTTTACTGTGTTAATCCTACTGATCCATGAGCATGGGAGATCTTTCCATCTTCTGATATCTTCTTCAATTTCTTTCTTCAGAGACTTGAAGTTTTTTTATACAGGTCTTTCACTTGCTTGGTTAGAGTTCCACCAAGATACTTTATGTTTTGGGTTTGTTTGGGTGGTTGTGTGTCTATTGTTAAGTGTGTTGTTTCCCTAATTTCAGCTATACCAGTCTCGAGCATATACTCAAAAGTTGCTCTACCATACAACAAGGATATTTGTTCAACCATGTTTGTAGCAGCTTTATTCATAATAGCCAGAACCTGGAAACAACCTAGATGTCCCTCAACCAAAGAATAGATACAGAAATTGTGGCACATTTACACAATGGAATTCAATTCAGCTATTAAAAATAAGGAAATCATGAAATTTGCAGGCAAGTGGGTGGAACTAGAAAAGATCATCCTGAGTGAAGTAACTCAGAACCAGAAAGATACTCATGGTATAGACTCACTCATAAGCAGATATTGGTCATATAATATAGGATAAACATACTAAAATCGACAGACCTAAAGAAACTAAATGACAAGGAGGATGCTAGGGAGGATGCTTAATTCTTATTCAGAAGGCAGATAGGATAGACACCAAAAGTGGTAGAAGAGAAGGAACAAGATGGAAGCCTACATAGATGACCTCTGAAAGACTCCGCCCAGCAGGGGATTGAAGCTGATGCAGAGACCCACAGCCAAATTTGGGGCAGAGCACAGGGAGATTTATGGAAGAAGGGAGGATAGAAGGACCCAGAGGGAACAGGAGCTCCACAAGGAGACCAACAAAGCCAAAAAATCTGGGCCCATGGGGGCCCGCAGACGCTGATGAATCAACCAAGGACCACATGTGGAGAGGACTTAGACTCCCTGTTCATATGTAGCCCATAAGTAGTTCAGTCTTTATGTAGGCTTCCTAGTAAGCGGAGCATGTGCTATCTCTGACAGGAACTCAGTTGCCTGCACTTTGATCACTTCCTCCTGGTGGGGAGACCATGCCAGACTACAGAAGAAGAAGATCCAGGCAGTTCTGACTGGATTTGATAGGCCAGGGTCAGATAGTAAAGGAGGAGGACTCCCCCTTTCAGTGGACTAGGGGAGGAAGATGGAGGAGGGAGATGGAGGGAAGGTGGGACAGGGAAGGGCTACAATCAGGATATAAAGTGAATAAGTAGTAAAAAAAATAAAACAAAATACAAAATGTATCTTGAAGGGCCAAAGAGATGGCTCAGTGAGTAAAGTGGAGTACTAGAATTCAGATCACTAACTAACACCCACACAAAAAAGCTCAAGCTTATAACTCCACCACTGGGGCACAGTGAGAAATGGCAGAGCTCTAGGCCTCACTGCCTAGCCACTCTAGCCAGGTTTACAGAGAGACTCTGTGCCATTAATATCATAGAGAACAATAGAGGAAGACATCCACGGTTATCCTCTGCCTCCCACCACACACACACATACACACACACACACACACACACACACACACACACAGGATCCTAGGCTCCCTGTGCCCATCTGAATCTACTGTAAAAATACTTGGTTGAATCCAAACCATAAGTCTACACACAATAGTTGCTCAGTGAGTGGTCAATGATGTGAAACCATTCCCAAACTACTGTTATTCTTAAGGAGAAAAGGGATCATGAAGCTGAAAATAAATGTGACTAGAGATATGATTTCCTTCTACAGCTCACCACCATCGTTAAAATATTTACTAATCAGGAAAGAAGAAGGCTGCGGGCTTTCGGGGGACACTGCCATTATTAGCGGGCCAGTTGCTTACCGTGGAAAGGATACTGAGTAGCGCTACATTCTGACAGTGCCAACATGATGCAGTGTGGCTGGCGAGGGCTCCATGGATAGTGCATTTGCTCAGGAAGCCTAACAGCCTGAATTTGATCCCTGAACCCCTGGAGGAAGGAAAGAGCCAACTCCTTAGGGCTGTCCTCTGACTTCCATTGACACACGGTGGCACACATGTGTCTACACTCAGGCACACACACATCCTGTGAATGTGCGCGCGCGCACACACACACACACACACACACACACAGACAGAATAAGAATAAAACCAAAATTTTAAAGAATAAAGGTGACACAAAGTAAATGAAATGGTGATGCAGTTCTACATGGTTAGAAGTTTCCTCCGTCTCTTAGGTGCTCAGGTGCAGCACAGTTATCCTTGGCAGTGGAGGAGCTGCCTGGCCTGGGAGGACCTCCGAAACTGTGCTTCTGTGCACACAACTCATACCAACAACGATCTGCTGGAAAGGAGAAGGGCGTTAGGGTATGAGCCAGGAAGCTTCAGTTTTACCTAATTTACTAAAGTGTAATATTTCAGCACAGCTGGGCTCAAGGCAACTGCAAAAGTCATCCATGTGCTGGGTCCCCTGAACACCCTTGCTGCAAATAGTTACTTTCTATCATGCCAATGGCTGCAGTCAGGGCGCTCACAAAAGCCCATTTTAATTGGAAAACCAAGTGTGAATTTGCAATGGGAATTCAGAGCTGAGCCTTAAAATTTGACAGTGGGAAACGTTACCATAATCTTTGTCATTTAAGTCTTGTGTTGGTAAGATATGAATTATCTTGCTTATCCTTAAAAGACAAGAAATTGGTGGTGAAATCAAGGTCATCAATACTATTTATCAGTTGAAAACTGATACCGAAGAAGCTATGAACTTTCTACTTGCAGGTTTGACCCCAAAGGTCTCTTCCAAGTAAGATTTTGGATATGGTAAGACCAGGAATCCATACCCTAGCTCAAGCTTCTGTGCCAAACTAGTGTGTGAGCAGACAGAACTTGGCAACTCCGCCTATAGTGGGTAGGTAGTGAGGTCCAGAGGACAACTTCTGGGATTTCCAGGTTCCTTGTGTCCCAGAACAAGAAAGTGGGCCACAGATGTGTGGGCAGTGGCAGAAACAAAGACAGTTCTTAAGAAAGAGATCTGGGGGACCAGAGAACAGGAAGTTCTGGAAGCTAGGGGCTCTGGGTCACAAGAGATGTGCACTTTTGTGGGTGATTTACACAGTGCCTGGCTTCTGCCTTGTTTGCTTACTGTCTTCATCAGGGTTCCCTGGAGTAAGAGAACTTAGAGTCATTCTCTCTCCAATATGTGTAGATTTAATATAGATAGATGACAGATAAATGATGGATAGATAGATGATAGATGGGTAGATAGATGATGGATGGATAGATAGACAGATGGATGGATAGATAGATAGATAGATAGATAGATAGATAGATAGATAGATAGATA
>NW_026596149.1:7383594-7384923 GCF_907164565.1 Psammomys obesus | reverse complement strand
ATAGATAGATAGATAGATAGATAGATAGATAGATAGATAGATAGATAAGTAGATAGATAGAAGATAGATTAGAGGTGGATTTTCTAAGCTCAAATGATCTGAATTAAAGCTTCCTTCCCAACTGAAGATCTGGACTAAAGTTGTGTCTTCCTACGTCCAAGATCCATATTAGAAGTGAAACTTCCTACTTCAAATTAAACAAAACTCTCTCATTGGTGTGTCCTCCATTTTGGGGCTTTAGTTAATTCTAGATGTAGACAAGTTCACAACCAAGAGCACCATCATATCTAACTTTCATGTTCTGTCCCTTGGCAATAGTAGTGGGTTTCTAGTCTTCTGTCACTGCCTTTTTCACATGCTAATTGTGTGTGTGTTGTATGTATGTAGTGTATACACACATGTGCATGTGGGTGAAAGCCCTGCTCTGTCACTCTCTACCTTATTTCTTTCAGACAGCTTATCTCACTGAGCTTTGAGCTAGACTGTTGGCCCTCCAGCAATCCCAGGCGGATCCTCCTGTCTCTGTTCCCCACAGTGCTGAGGTTTCAGGCACAGGTGTGGCCACACCTATCTTTTTACATGAGTGCTAGGGATGTGAACTCAGGTCCTCATGCTTTCAGGGCAGTCCCTGTTACCCGCTGAGGCACCTCCTCAGCCCTAATATGTTGATTTTATTCCCTTTTTTACCGTACTATTATGCTGCAGGGCCAACATTTGCTTCTTTTTAATTTATTTACTAATTATTATTTATTACAATCCACTCACTTTGTATCCCAGCTGTAGTCTCAACACTTGCTTCTTGCGTAGTCTTTACTATTCTTTATTCATTTCTTCCCTGAATGGTCTTACTTCAAGAAAATAATTTTTAAGAGAAACATTGGGGCATTTTCACATATTCAAAACTGTCTGAATAATTGAAACTTTTACGGAAACTTGAAGCTGTTTCTGTTGGGGCATATGGTTTTATAGAACAGTAACAAGTGGCATTCAGCAACAACAACAAAAAACACAGCTCAAAGAAAACCAGAGGTGTGTATAATTTCCATAGGCACAGATTTCAGGATTCATGAAGATGGATACCAAGTACTGACTGTCTAAACAATGTGTGAGTGTGTGAGAGAGAGGGAGAGAGAGAGAAAGAGAGAGAGAGAGAGAGAGACAGACAGACAGGGAGATAGATGCACAATACATCTATCTATCTAGATAACAAATGGAGTGATATCAATATACAAGAAGGAACCATCAATCTAAGGAACAAAATGAATGTGTGTGACAGACTGAGAGATAGATAGATAGATAGATAGATAGATAGATAGATAGATAGATAGA